>NC_084663.1:135625163-135928193 GCF_028389875.1 Rhea pennata | reverse complement strand
AGGTTTATTGACTATGAGCGTGAGCATGCCTACACCGCTTCCAAGGCTGCCTTGGGAAACAGCCACTCCATGTCAGCTTGGCATGCAGCCTTGACCCAGCCTACCAAACCCCAGTTCACCGCACACCGCTGGGACCATGCCACGTCTCCTGGCGTGTGGTCCCTACAGCTGGACAAAGCGTCCCAGGGAGAGTCCCCTCTGGTCCAACCTGCCTGGCACCAGGCTAGTGTTACTAAACCTGCCCAGATGTGCCTGTTGGGATGCCAATTAGTAGGACAAAGCTCAATGTGAGATCTCATGGAAGAGGGGGTGATATTTTTCAAAAAAACACTTCTAAGAGGGTTGATTTTACCTTGTCCCACCCATCCTCTCATGTCCACATACTCACAAATACCGAGAAGGCTGTGTGCAAGTCTGGCCTCAACCATCTGTGTGCGGCACAGAGGACAGAGGCACCGGTGGTCAGGTCCTCACTGTGTCTCTGAGGCGCCTCATGATGGCAGCAGTAAAATACACTTTGGGTGGATCTCTTATACCCTTTATACATCATCTCTTATGGGATGGTCCCTCATGTCTGGTCCCTGGGGGGCCCAGCAGCCCTCCCTGCCCCTGCCCCCCTCTGCTTGTCCCCAGGAGGCCCCCACCTCAATGCACCGTGACACTAGGCAGCCGGCGTAGAGAAGTACTTGGTGCTGGAAAGGCATGTGGAGAACCGAGAAGTGCTTCACACACCAAGAGCTTTCTGGAGTCTTTGCAGCGGGAGTCTCTGGAGAGCTGCCTCTGCACGGAGCCAGCAAGGGCTCTCCCCATCCCCTTTTAAGCCCTACCCTGGCTAAGAGCTCAGTGATCCATTCTGGACCATGCACCAAGGAAGCTGTTCACCATGAGGAAGGTGGCTGACATGAGACCAGTGCGTGTTATAGTTTGCTTTGGTCTGGAGAGAGAAAAGATATGTTTCCTTATCACCGCCTAGTTCCATCCAATCAGTTTTTAGATGCACATAAACTCCATAAGGCTTTAACGTCTGAGGTGTCTACATGACTGCAATACTGCCTGAGAGAGCTGACAGGTTTCACTGTGCAGCTGGGCTCTGTATTATTAGATGAACGGAGTACCAGCCTTCCGTAACTATCATTCACAGTTTTCCTTCGAGGCAAGACTACTGGGTGGACCTTTTAAAATGGAGTGAAAAACCAGCTTTGAATTGCACAAATTGCAACAAATAATGGCTAGTTGTATGTATGCCAGTCTGTGCCACAGGGAAGATGGATATTATAAATGTTCTGGGATCCAATTTCATCCTCTTATAGCATTTTTTTCCCCACCACTACCTCCTCTCCAGTAATGGTTTTAAATAATGCATACGTAATTTTGTTGTTTTATGCTATGTTTTGCTTCTAACACAGGCCTGGGACCATGTTTCCCTCCATCCTCTGAAATTCATAATCTTGAATATAGAGGTTTAATCATTTGTTTCTGCAGTATTTGAATATTCAGAAAGCATTGTTTACAACACATACCACTTTTTCATCAGAGTCTCCTGACTTGATCAGATGGTCAGATACTGTCATGCTTTGAAGTCTCCAGTGCCATCTGTAGAAACCCCTGCAGGCTGATGTGCCATGCCAAGAGATTTTGTTAGACAACCTTTATTTATCAGATGGATTAGTAGGCAGCTCATTACCAAATGATGAACCTCCCTGTCTCTGGTTAATTATCAGCTTCCAGGTCTGTTGGGTGAGATCAGCTCCCTTATAAAAAACTATTGGTTCCTATTTAAAAAAAAAAAGACTTTTTTCTTTGGCTTTTTACTGCATCATTTGAGAGTAAGCCAGCATTTCAGATACTTTAATCGTAATGGCCTTCTATTCTTCTGTGCAGATATCCTCACAAGGTTAGGCCAAAAAAATGTGTGTGTGTGTGTGTGTGTGTGTGTGTGTGTGTGTGTGTGTGTGCGCATGCATGTGCACGTGTGTGTGTACATTATACTGATCAGCTTTGATGAATGCTTTATTTCTGCTGTAGTGTAAACATGCTGTTAACATAAAAGGCTCAATTCTTCCCTCCTGTAATTCTACTGACTTCAGAGAAGTTGCACAGAGAAGAGTTTAGCCAGAATAGTCAAAAGTATGTATTTTTCCCTTTTAAGTTAATATAATTAAATAAATATTAAAAAATGGTTGGAAGATTCATGTATTTGTTAAAAGCGGTGGTGAATATTCTAGAATCTTGTGCCTTTCAGACTGGGCTCTGTTTTACTCTTTGGCTGGAGACCATCTGTTGCACTCTGGATACTAGCTTATTTTCAGAAGCTTTTAGTTTTGTTTACGATTTTATCATTCAGGGCACAAATTTGTACAAATATGGGTGAACAAGTATCTTTCCCAACAGCTTTCTGTGGGCCAAAGCAAGAGAGCAATAGGAAACTGCATCAGAACATGAACTGCATTACATCAAGATAGACCAAGCAAGCAAAGCTTCAGGTGCCGTCAGGTGCAGTTCTCAAACAAATCTTGTGTAAAGCTAGGATTAAGGATGGTATTGTACAACTGGAGAGGCGCTGAGTTGGCCAGCATTACAGCAACCGCACTGAGCACACGAGGAATTTGTATTCCAGGCTGGGTTGGGGCACATGTCGGGTCATGACCAGCGAAGCATTGTAGAAAGCCATGTATAATAATAAGGGAGGAAAAAATGACACTATATCTCATTCGCTGCATAAACTTGATGTATTTGATACAGTGCACTATCCCTTGTAGCAGCAGATCATTACCAGCCTGTGCTAAGATGCAGGACGGCATCACCAGGGAGCAGAGGGAAGTGAGCTACCGCTGTTCGCAACTCCTCAGAGGGCCCTGCCCAGGAGCACGGCCAGAAATGCACACCGCCTTCCCTTTCTCAAGGGCTGAGATGCTCCTCACACTGCAGAGTATCCTTTCCCACGCACGTGCTTTTAAGTGTTGGGTCACGCAGTCCCACGGTATGCAGGGGCTGACACCCGCACAGCAGGCAAACACACACCCCTCTGAGCCTGAGCCTGCCACGGTGGCATCAGCTCTGCTCCCGCTGCACAAGCCACTACACCCCACTAAGGCAGGCAGCACTGCGGAGAGACGATGGGGTTAACTCGCAAGTCTCCTCCCTGGAGGAGATGCTCCTAGCTTGGTGTGAAGGGCACCATGAGACAACGGAAAAATGACTTAAAAAAAAAATGCAAGACTTGAGGCTGCAGCAAGAGGTCAACTCCTAGTGTAAAAGCTTAATAGGGGAAACAAAGTAATTCCTCTCCACATTATCTCTGCAAACAGAATCATGCAGCTCTGAAGAAAACACATATTTTTAAACTACAAAAATAGCTACAACATGCACAAATAGAAACACCATCATTTATCCTGAAAGAAATGTGAATGAATGTTCAGAAGTGACGAAATGTCATTTACGTAGGATGTAAAACAGACATACTATGCTATCCAGCTGGCCCTCTACCCTGTCTGTGGCTATGCATCATTCAAAAGGTATTATTTGAAATGCTTACACACACATATATAAAATGTGCACAAATGACATTTAAAATGGAGAGGGAAGCAGTTTCTTTGGAAAAATTCATACTATCACAATTAAATGATGCTTTGTAATGGTATAGTACTTTAATTATGAGATTCTAAATTAATTTACTCATAGTAAGCATTGATCAGATTTTTATAACAGACTTCTGAAGTCACAGTGGTAAATTAGCTCTCTTTAAAAATTACTCTATCAGTAAACGATTAATTGCAATTCCTGTTTTAATCACTGGGTGGCATTTGGTTGTGTTTGGAAGAGCAGACATCAGAAGAAATGTAGTACTGCATTTCATATAGAGTAATGAAATGTAAGCAAAAGTTTAGTGGCAGAAATGAGGATGTGGAGGGATGCTAGATGTATATTCCAAAATACTAGAATAAATATTCAGAAAATATCATTAAAATAATTATTTTAAAAATTATTCTAAGGTGCACAATGGCACAAAGGCTTAAACTCTGGCTAAGCTCGTCATTGAGAGCATAGCAACTGTTAGACTTGTGGCTGTGTCCCAGCAATCAGCACATGACCATGACCGTCCGGTGGAATCCAGGCACGCTGTCACCCTACAGCGTTCATGACTTCTGCTGTGCAAGGGGCTGGATTGCCATTAAACGCTGCCTGTGCTCCTGCTGAAGGCTAGCCTGCAGGCAGAAGACAGACACACGATGTCCTCTCTCGTTGGCGCTGTCCCTTGGCTCATTTAAAAAGAGAAACAGGAACGAGTGCAAAGACTTCAGAAGTGGTTTCATGCACCGCTGGGTGCCTCAGACCGACTGTGCACACACCACGCAGCTGCAGCTGCCCCACGGGTCTGAGGCACCTGGGCAGCACCAGTGCTGCTGCTCATGTCCACGTCTCCTTCCGGCCCGTGCACGGTCGTTCTGCATCACTCCTCACCCCTCCTTAGCGTCCTACCAAATGCAGTTGTGTCACCAAATCCAGCAAGATCAAAGCAAAACAGGCCCCCCTAGTTAGGGACCAGACAGGTAGCAAGTTCCCCTTGTTCTGTACAAACCAGTGCTTCTTGCTAACAATGATACAGGTGTTGCCAAGTCCTCACAGCCCATGACTGTATGAATTCAATGTCCCATGGGTATAGCTTTGTTTCCAGCTGAAGAGAACTTATATTTCCATCTCCTGCTAACAGTGTTGCATTCCAGCTCCAACAAAGGAGCCAATATGTTCCAGAAAGAATTGACTTTTTCGGTTGAAGGACAAAGTCAAGCTGGAAAAACGTCTTTTGAAAAGAAAAACTGTGTTTTGTCCTCCTTTTTGGAAGGAAGAAAAACTGGTTACAAACTGTATTCTTAATTTTTTGTTAGCTTTTCAAGGTCTCATACCATAGTCAGGGATTAAACATCCCTGTAATAGTTTCTACTGAATAATCCTAAGCATGAATTACCTCTAGATGTTTACTATTTGGGCATAGGCAGGGGCAGGAAGCTCTTTGTTTTATTTTGAGTGCAAGGTTGGCAATGTGCAGAACCCTTACCATACAAAAACAAGCATGCTTACTAATAATACTGCGAACCAGTAAAGAAAAAGAGTTAGGTAAATACAATGTTCTGGGGGAAACAAACATTTTCTTAAGTACAAAGGCATCAAGTCTATCCCTTTTGATTTTTGCTAAGTTGAAAAATACTAGCAAAGATGTTAAGGTACATAGTTCACATCAGTTATTTCCCCATACAGTCATCTGTAGACATATGACTGTTTAATTGTCCCTTTTGCTAATATTTGCAAAAAAAAACCTGAAGCAAATACATGAACTACTGCGTGTTTAGGCAAAGTCACAGTGTATTTAGTCACCTGAGCAAATATCAGACTACATTAGTATGCTTTAGGAGAGCAGCCTTTCAGTCAGATTCCATCAGAACTATCTCCATAATGCTCATGTTATAAAGGAGCACATTTTATATCTGATGAGGAAGCAGCTTCTCAGAAAAAGTCCCGATCATAAGCAAGTCCAGATCATAAACATTTTACTGAGCCATTTATTTCATCTGTTCCATTTAACATTCCTCCAACTCATCCCAGCGGCTCAAGTGCATGCAGCCAGGAGCAGTAGCACTAACTGTTGAATTAACAGCTTTGTAGAACTGCAGCAAATTGCTGCATTACATTTTACCTCCTTCACATTAACTTCCTTCAAAGAGATCTCTAGCAAAAAACAAGGATTGAAACATGAAGTCCATCTGAAGGTGAGGCAGCTGCATGAAACTAATGCATTAACCTACTCACTAAAAAAAGTAGTTCCTTGCCAGAATCCTAATCACTGCACATACGCTGCCAAACTCAAGGCGTAATGACAAGAACAGTCCTTTTCCAGTGCATTTGCTCTCAGGTCGGCCGTGTGCATCCACCCACCACCAGCAACATTCTTGGGGAAAGAGACCAGTCAATTAGTGCTGGGAACAGAGTCAGACAGTGGCATTTCATGTTAAAACTGAAAACGGAGATGTTTATTTTATGTCGTTGCAGTCAAACTGACTAATCCTAACTATCTAACTACCTGCATCCTTAAAAAAAAAAAAAGAGAGAGAGAGAGAGAGAGAGAGAGAGAGAGAGAGAGAGAAAGAAAGAAAGAAAGAAAGAAAGAAAGAAAGAAAGAAAGAAAAAAAGAAAGAAAGAAAGAAAACAGTTTCCTTCAAGTTTAAAGTAGAAATTCTTAGCTGGATCATTCCTAGCCTGACAGCAGCTGAAAAGCATGACCACATCAGGGTTATTGAGACTTGTGTGACCCAATCCCCTGTAAGCAAAGCTTTATCTCTAGGTCACCAGGGAAGTGTGTTCCCAGATTGGGATCTGCCCCTTAATTTGGGCCTACCCCTTAATTAGGCAAACGTTTTTGATTCTCTGTCACCACAGACAAGAAACCAAGACTGACAGAGAAAAATAAAGATGTTTTTTATGAATTAGAGTGGCATCAAGGGGGAAAAAAATCAAAATAATTCACAGAAAAAACACGGTGCGTTGTTACTTAGCTCACAGAGCTTCCAGAGCTATAAATAAACCCACAGTATAATACCCTGTCACCATCATTTTAGCAATGCGCGGAGCTATTTATGTGAGTGGGAGTACTATTTATACTACTCCACACTCCAAAGCATCATCTCCGCCGCTCCGCTGACGCAGCACCCCCAGCAAGAGCCACGTCCCTGCAGCCTGGGGGCACGAGAGCGCTCCAGGCCACGGCGGGGAGGCAGGACAGCCCCCGTGCCACTGAACCCAACCCCACCAGGACTTCGGGGAAGGGGAAATAATGTCCCGGGAAAGAAGGGAAATAACAGCAAGGGAAAGCCTTCGCTAAAGAAGCTGCCAGTAAGCAGGTAGCCCTTTCCAGCCCGGTTTCCAAGATTATAGTTTTGTACCTCCTTTTTCCTCCTTAACTTTTTTGACAGCAGCTGAAACGGTGCGGAGAAGTTCGTGCGTGCTCAGCAAGCTGCGGCACCCTCGAGCTGCAATCTCTGGAGAGGCTCTCCAGAAATCGCTCTTCACTTGGAGAGGGGATTTCCGTCCGGCCAGCATCACGCTCCTCATTTCACAGAGCGTGCAGTGCAAAAGCATGGTTTTCCGTGGAGTCCTGCCTCCTGCTCTAGCCACTTCCAAAACGCTTGGTGAAGAAAGCAAAGAGGACCATAGACAAAAATCACTTCAGCTTCCCGATCACTAAAAGTGTTTTTGGCGTTGTGTGTTTTAGCAATGAAAACAGACCCAGAGCTATTCCTCCCAAAAGGGAATAACTGCCCCTGAACTGACTTTTGGGAACCGGCCCCAGCACTTGCTCTCCCTCACCCACACCCAGGGAACGTGGGCAAGAGCCCTTGCTGGCCCAAGCCAAACCTGCGCTAGAAGCGGGCTGACGGCTTGTGAGCTGGAGTGTGCCTGAACCCAGGCGTGGACCTGGGCGAGCAGGGGACAAGCTGGGGTGTCCCCAAACACAGCACAGCCCTCCGCGCGGACCCCAAGGGCTCCTCTAAGGAAGAACTTCAAGGTCACTCCCAGGTTTTACCACCCTCTGCATACTGCAGCGTGGTAAAAGGACAGTACAGTCATGTTTGTATGATGGGGAGCAGTTCATTTACTGGTATTTTCTTCTGCACACAAGTGTTTTCCTGCTAATGTGATACTTACTGTTTGCCCTACTGGTAAAGACAATCAGAAAACGTCAACTTAGAACTACTCAATCTTCTTTTACATAAGCCATCCACTGTACATGGACTCATGCAATCTCATTCACAGCATCATCTACTATTTTAAAATCAACAAAGGTCAACTGCAAACATAAGCGCTTTCAGCAAAGAACGTTTCACTCTATCCTTGATTACTAATCAGGAGATAGGCTACAAACTAAATTCACATAAACATGGCAGGTAGAGTTAAGGACAATTTTATTTCTTACGAGAATATTTGAAGGGACATATTTTGCCAACTCCAAATAATACACTAAAATCAGATTTTTTTTTTCTTTTGAAAAAAAATCTTTTCATTTTCAGGTAACAAAGAGATTTCTCTATTCTTATTGTTGTGACAAATCATTGTTTTCAAGAAAAGAGAAGGGTAGATTTATGTCTGTTTTTAACATCTGTGAAAAATACAAATTTGTAAATGGTTGTGTAACTGCAGTAGGTTACAAATAGAGAAGCCCAGCATAGCCCAGTGTGATAAGATTTAGTTTGATTCTGAACAGATTGGTAAGAGATTCCATCACCAAGGTGAGGTAAATCAATGCACATCACCTACAGTAAAGACCTATAAACTGATTAGCAAAAAGGAAAAGCCTGTTCAAATGCGTAAGAAACATTTGAGGAATTTATACACTTTTTGGGGGGTGAGAGAAATAAGGTAGCAGTGTTGCTTAGCACTAATAGATGTCTTTGAAGCATTTTATCAGCATTAATTATCTTGTACAAGCTTAAGATGAATTAAAAGGCTCTGTACTAATGTTTTTGACCTAAACTCTTTGGTGACACCACAGAGTTATATGAAAGAATACCTTAAAGAAAGCAAGCTAATTTCCAATTTTTGGTCTGTAGATGATCAAGATCACATTATGCTACCTTACAATTAATGCACTGGTGTTCTAATGCTGGTGTTCTTCATCTTTTCAAACTGGAAAGACAAACACCTTAATTAGATTAAATGATTCTAGTATCACTTTTTCATTTAATAATACCTGTCACAGGGCAGTTGTATGATTTTTGAGTAGGCGGGTAATAGCCATAAAATTCCTTGTGCTTTGATTGACACATTCAAAACAATTTGATAATTCCATCTGGAGATAAGTAGTCATTATCAATACTTGACTAAATAGCTTTTGAGATGCTTCTTGTTATATCTAAAATGTTATTTTGGAAGTCTGAAATGTGTACTCCTAAATGTATCTTTTCCTCTTCCTAAATTTTGAACCAAAAAGGGAAAAAATAGTACTTCTATCATGGCTTGAAAGAGAAATGGTTTTAGTCTGCCCTGAAATGATATGTAACTCGAAGAATGGTTTCTCATAGCTCACTCCTGATGTCCGATTTCCTTTTACAGCACACCTTAGGATTCAAAACACACGTATTCTAGCATTTGTTCATTCAAATCACAAAACATGCAGTTTGACATGAAAATTTGCACTTTAGAACATCACTCTTAATTATTGCAACAAGCTGAAATTGCTATAGTCTTGAATATAGGCATATTATTGGGCTGGTTTATTATAAACAACTGCAAATAAAATTGAGGCATCACATCTGTTGCCAGTATAAATAAAAGGAAATAAGCAAGCACAGCGACTCAGAAATAAACTGTGGATAACTATAAAAAATGCAATATTAAACTTACTTCTGGTTTACTATTTATTGGTTCTTTATGTTTATCATAGATTTAGCAAAGTTGCGACTATTCAAAAAAACCACTAATGCTGACAAAGCCTAGGCAAAGGGATAAGATACGTAATCGTAAATCAGAGTCTGCTAAACCCACTCAACCCCATGCTCCAGCAGCGAGCTCTGAGCTGAGGTCAAAAATCAAGTTCCAAATGCCCTGCTAAGGGCAGCCCTCATGAATCCTGGAACCTGGACTTGAGGGAGAAAGTCTGGAGAAGGGAAGACTCTCCTTTGGTTGAGAAGGATGGGATTAGAGACCTTCTGGGCAGGCTAGACATCCATAAATCCATGGGCCCAGATGGGATGCACCCACGGGTAGTGAGGGAGCTGGTGGATGTTGTTGCCAGGCCGCTCTCCATCATCTTTGAAAGGTCCTAGAGAAGTGGAGAGGTGCCTGAGGACTGGAAGAAAGCCAATGTCACTCCAGTCTTCAAAAAGGGCAAGGAGGAGGACCCAGGCAAATACAGGTTGGCCAGCCTCACCTCCATCCCTGGAAAGGCGATGGAACAGCTCATTCTGGATGTCATCTCCAGGCATATGGAGGAGAAGGTGATCAGGAGTAGTCAGCATAAATTCACCAAGGGGAAATCCTGCTTAACCAACCTGATAGCCTTCTGTGATGGAATGACTGGCTGGGTAGATGAGGGAAGAGCAGTGGACGTTATGTACCTTGACTTCAGCAAGGCTTTTGACGCTGTCTCCCATAACATCCTCCTACATAAGCTCAGGAAGTGTGGGTTAGGCGAGTGGACGGTGAGGTGGATTGAGAACTGGCTGAAAAGCAGAGCTCAGAGGGTCATCATCAGTGGTGTGGAGTCTAGTTGGAGGCCTATGGCTACTGGCGTCCCCCAGGGCTCAGTACTGGGTCCCATCCTGTTCAATTTTTTCATCGATGACCTGGATGAGGGGACAGAGTGCCTCCTCTGCAAGTTTGCTGATGATCCCAAGCTGGGAGGAGTGGCTGACACACCTGAGGGCTGTGCTGCCATTCAGAGAGACCTGGACAGGCTGGAGAGCTGGGTAGAGAGGAACCTCATGAGGTTCAGCAAGGGCAAGTGCAGAGTCCTGCGCCTAGGCAGAAATAACCCTAGGCAACAGTACAAGCTGGGGGCTGACCTGCTGGAGAGCAGCTCTGTGGAGAAGGACCTGGGAGTGCTGGTGGATGACAAGTTGACCATGAGCCAGCAATGTGCCCTTGTGGCCAAGAAAGCCAATGGTATCTCGGGGTGCATTGGGAAGAGTGTTGCCAGCAGGTAAAGGGAAGTGAACCTGCCCCTGTACTCAGCCCTGGTGAGGCCTCATCTCGAGTGCTGTGTCCAGTTCTGGCCTCCCCACTACAAGAGAGACATGGAGCTACTGGAGAGAGTCCAGCATAGGGCTACAAAGATGATCAGAGGGCTGGAGCACCTGCCCTATGAGGAACGGCTGCGAGAGCTGGGCCTGTTCAGCCTGGGGAAGAGAAGACTGAGTGGGGGATCTGATCAATGGGTACAAGTACCTGAAGGGAGGGTGTCAAGGGGACAGGTACAAACTCTTTTCAGTTGTCCCATGTGACAGGACAAGAGGCAATGGGCAGAAACTGAACCACAGGAAGTTCCGCCTGACCGTGAGGGGGAATTTCTTCCCTGTGAGAGTGACGGAGCCCTGGCACAGGTTGCCCGGAGAGGTTCTGGAGTCTTCTTCTCTGGAGATATTCAAGGCCCGCGTGGATGCAACCCTGTCTAACATGCTCTAGATGACCCTGCTGAGCAGGGGGGTTGGACTAGATGATCTCCCAAGGTCCCTTCCACCCTTACTGATTCTGTGATTCTATGAGAGCACAGGTGTTTAGGGATGCAGACTTTGGAGGCTTTCAGAAGCTCCCCTGGATGAGGCCAGGATTTAACCCGAAGACTGTACAATGTCTAAAAAGGAATTTAGAAATGGGAAAAGGGAGGCAGGGGATAGAAGGAGGCCTACATTGGATCCCAAAAGGTTTAAGAATTGACTTTCAAATTGGAAGGGCAATCATAACTCTAAACAGATTAATTGCTACCTCCCAACCATATGAAAAGAAAATGCTGACATTTCAACAGGTTTGCAATTTTAAAAAGTGAGGATTTTTATTTTCAAGCATATAACAAAAGCTGAACTCTGCAGCTGAAATGCTGGCCTAGAAGGCAAATGGGATGAATTTAACAAGCAGCGTAAGAGGGCATTAGAAACAACACTGGGAAAGACAAGTGCCTGGGAACCACATATAGCTTAGAAGTAACCTGCCCCAGACTCATTGTATCATATGGATAGATTTACATGCATATGTAAATCAAATACATCAGATATGCTACAAATTCCAATAACTTGAAGGAAATGCACTTCAAAGAGTGTTAAAACAATCATTACAGTAACCTCAGGCTACCCTCAGTCGATTAAAACATTCAAATTCTGGACCAGTGATATTGTTAAGATACTACTGTTCAGACATCCTACTAAAATACACACAGTTAACGTAGATTTTCAAAGAATCCAATCCATTCCAAGGTTTTAAAAAGGAATAGTTATAGAGGGACCTCATTTCAAAATGACAGAACTCTTTTGTTCTTCCATTTTTTTTTTGTCTACAATTAGGGTATTTTCTGGATAAAATGACAAAGTTTGTGCAAACCCAGGAAATACCCTAAGTTTGTACAAATTCATATCTTTCAGTAGAAAAATAGAATGCGGATTTACTCCTTCCCCTAAGCATTTCCAGTCTTTTTTTCCCCCCTGAGAAGATGAAAAGATTATATAGATACATGATAGTTCTGTTGATTATCTAGTTATAACTTCAACAGACAAAAAATTCAAGTGTTGGTAAAGTGCAATAAGTATGGATCATTTATTCATCTTTCTTAATTATTTCTACCAATTTTACATTATTGTCCAATCTTAAAGAAAGGAAAACGTTTTTAAAATTAGCATTTTTTTTCCTAGAGGTAAAATAACCCAGCAACAAAGAATCATATTTTTTGAGAGTCTGGATGAAATACATCAGCCACTCATAGCAAGTTCTATATGCACTCAGCACAAAACTAAAAAAGAAAAAAAATTTTGAAAAGAATGATATTATTTTTTCCATGAAGTTACAAAATGCTGATCCCTATCTAAATAATACCGTGCGTTTATTGAGAAGGTGACGTCTACTAGTGCAGTAGCTGGCACTGAAATAGTTCACTTAGTTTAGCAGTGAGAGGGAAACACTAAGATCCTACCTCAGGAAAATGATGGTTTCATTTCTGCATTCGCACAGGCACTGCAGACAAGTGGAAGACAGATTATGCTTCAATGCATGTAATGTTGAAACCTTATGCAGCAAACGGAAACTGTAAATGCTTAAGCACTTTTGTTAAACAATCTGAACTGAAATTCCCTGTTGGAGTAAACATAAGTCATGTACTTTGACAAAGTTAGGCAAGACATCACCCCGGGGGGCGGGGGAGGGGGGGGGGGGGGGGAAAGTCCCATCAGCATCAGAAGGCTGATGATTACCCCCACTGGAATCTTTGATTTCAGCTCTGCTCCTTTTACAAGTCACCTGCGCATATGACCTGAGCAGGCCATGATTGCTATTCATAGGAATAGTTTTGTATTCAGCATCCCATCACTAATATAAGAGCAGTTTTTGGATGGGACAGAGAAAGACAACATTCTTACATCCAACATGACCATTGCATGGAATATTCAGCATGAGTAAGAATTCATAAGGTAATGAATGGGATTACAGATTTGAATTCAGACCCATGCTGAACAGTCTAACAAAGTTCATGAGATCTTCAAATCCAACAGCTGCTCTCAGCAATTATTTTAGACTACGCCTCTTTTCAAAAATCTAACAATCAATAAAAAGAAAAGAGGATTGAACTAGTGTCTCTGGCTCTGTTATCATTTCTTCTTCCAGCTGCATTGAAAAATATACATACCTACAATTTTTTTTGTGATTTTCTCTGATATAATTTTCTCAACTGATTTTGGACGAGAAAAGAAGATAAAAAAGTTATCTGCATTTGGATACATCTGGACAATTTGGCCATTAAGAAATGTTATATTCTTTGGAAAAAGAAAAGGAAAAAGCTCTGCCAAACCCCAGAAATTCACTTCTCTTTAGATTTCTACAAAGATGACACAGTAAGAATTCATAACTGAATGTAGATTAAAAAAAATGAACTAGTATGCCAACAAGTCATACCAACAAGATTGCTGAGTTTTCAAAAATGAGGTAAAGAAGCAAAATGAAAGTAAACTTAAAATAATTATAGATAGCATTAAAACCCACTGCCAATAGAGACAGAGATAAGAAGGAGCCTTAATCACCAAAATCTTAAAAAAGAATCCAACATTTATCATCTTAACCAGTGAGGAAATACTCAGCTAGGGGCAGGATGAAAGGTGGGTGCAGAGAAAGGATTTTTTTTTTCCTACATTTCACAATTGCTTATTTGAGTGTCCCCAGCACTTGAAAACTTTATCAAGACACGTTTTGCATCAGGTACGTGCCTTTTATCTGCAGGTTATCTGATTTATCAGAGTTATATCCTCTGGAGAAGAAAATATACCTGTTTAGTACGTGACAAAAATAAGGCAAAGTTAATTTTTGCATTATAAAAACGACTGACTTTCTGGTCGCAAGTATTTGATTATTTGGGGAAGGGAAGGAAGCATGAAGTCTCTCAAAAGGTGCTGTTGGTATAGTCTGTGCTGGGAGGAACAGTATAGACTGTATAGGAACGGTAGAGCCCCACTAGCCACGGTGGGGTCGGGAAGCTTTTGCAGCTTCTGTTTTTTCCCCCTCATGCCTGAGACCCCTTCAAGGCAGGATTATAAAGGAAGGCTTCATATGTTAAATTCAATATCACAACTAGGACTCCGAGGAGAGGACAGTGGGAGGGGGGGAAAGGTACAGAGATAGCAGACACAGCTTGCTTTGAAAAACTCATTACAAAGCAGTTGTCTTTATCGCCTCTCCCCATAGGTAAGGATTGCAGCTGGGCAGATGATTCACCACCTTTCCATTTAGATAATGAGGAAGAGGATTAGTTAACCTGAGACTACTTTAATAAACTGTGGATCTGATCTAAATACCACAGTTAAGCAACAGGGTGTTGTGAAGGTAGGATCTGAAGCAGGAACCGGATGAACGCAGAGCTGCCACTGAAGCAGTTCTTGTTCTAAATGCTTTATAAACATGCAGCTACTGTCTTGTACCTATGAATTATCAACTTCGCAATACATAAAAGAGGTAAGGTTGTCACATACCAGAAACCTGAGGCCCCAGGAAATACCAAAGTAATATAATCTTCTTGAAGCAATCATTAATATGACTAAACAGGAGTATTAAACCTCCCACTCTTTTTTCCTCTTCCCAGGAGCATTTGGTACGGCTTTTCTTTTGCCTTGAAACTCCTGTGCTGAATTGAGATCATCATTTTGTTCCTGCCCAGTGGCATGTCCAGAATGTAAGAATGAGAGATAAAGAGCCAAAACCAAAAAAACAAAACAACTTAAAACAAATGAAAAACCCTACCTTGCCCTCAGCTCCATTCAGGTTTTTAAATCTTTGCACCAACGCTTACCTTCTACACCTTTAATTTTCAACTCTTGGAAAGAGTACTCTTGGAAGAGAGGGAAGTGACGAGAAGAAATCTCCCATTATTTGGGTACTCCTTTTGCTGTCTCTATCATTTTTTTTAATAGTCTGTAATGAGTAACTTGTTCATGGATAAATGTACTAGCATTATTATTTTGTCTTCTTAGCACAGTCAGCATGATTCAAAAAGAACAGTCATGAGACAGTCATAGTTCCCAAACTGTCACAAGCTGCAGAGAAACAAATTAGTAGCTGAGAGAGGAGGCTTTATGCTCGCTGCCATAAACAATCCAGCAATTTCTTGGCTGCTTATAAAAGAAAATAAGAAGTTATATGAAAAGGAAATATTACTATACAATAAAGAGAATACTCCAGAGCAAACAGGTTTTTCCTGAGAGGCCTGAGAATAACAGAGAGGCAATCACTGTGCAGAGAAGTGGTATTACACTACCTCAGTCAGAAAAACAAGGTTCTTTGGCACAGAGTCTCTCTTCTTATGCTTTAAATCACCTTGACTTTAGAAGTGCTTTGACAGACAGAAGGGAACACTTAGGCATGACAACTCGTATTTCTTGCAACAGGCTTCTCTTCTGCGTTTGAAGTCTTTTCAAATGGCTGGCAATAAAGCCATCGCAAGGTACATTGTCCACGTGCTGATCACTGCCTTGGCCAGAGATAAAGAACCATTTGTAATGTCTGCTGGTTTTCAGCAGCCAAACTGTATTTAAACTCACACCAAGAGGTGCTCTTTCTGAGGTCAAAACAAGTTGGCTCTGGGAATAATTTTATCACCTTCTATAAAGTCTACATGTCAGAAAGCCACTCCAGTGAGAATAGGTTCCAGAGGTGTAAATGGCCAAAGCTACCAGAAAACAGCAGGCTGAAGACAGGAAAATTACATGCTGAGAAGCAGCATGTATAAGTCTCCCAGAAACTGATGCAGTTCCGTTAAATCCACAAGAACTGGAATTCAGGACACCAAGCATCTGCTGACTGTATACAAAGCCACTAGCACACACAAGCATTTACTGTGGTTTGCAAAACTTGTATCGGGCAGAGAGTGCTACACGCAGACGAAGACTACAGGATTATATAAACACATCTGATAAAGTAAAAGGTCATTTGAGGGACTTTCTGAGCACCCACCTGTAAGCCAGAGGTCCCAGGGGTTGGGATGGACTTTCCAACTGCTGCTCCAACCATGTAATTATGGGCAAGTGTGTGAGGGAATATGTTGTGTGATAGTTATCTGCTATCACTAACAGCTTTTTTATTAATAAAAAAAATGTTCTGTTGGTTGTTATTGTATCTCCCTGGATTCAATCTGCTACAGAGAAAAGGGAATCTACAACAATCAAGCATTCAACAATTTCATCAGGTATATCTGGGCAATACCAGTCCCCAGGAATGAAGATTGCTGTTGCCATTAATTGACTTCATTTCTCAAAAAACTTGCTCAAAAAGCACTTGCAGAGCTTACAATATGGAAACTTAGAAAATGGGAGTCCAGCTGTTCATGATAGAAACATATTTAACCAATCTAAGTAATTTTCTTAGTCAATGCAATTTGGACTCTCCATTTGAACACCAGAATGTGCCAACATTAATCATCATGATAACCTAAATAAACCAAAAGTTAATTTCTTTAGTTGCTTTTACCTCTGAAAAATGAAGAAAAGCACATACCACTAAACAAATTCTGTTGCAGACAGTGTGAAAAAGAGATCCTGCAGAGTCTAAAATACTGTATTCAAACTAGCTCCTTTTCCGTGATCCCAGACCCAAAAGAACATACAAGCAGAAACCCAAATGTTTCTAGCAGTCTGTTTAGATTTTGGCACATGAAGGGATATTCTTAGTGCTGTAAAAATATCTCCTATGCATATGCAGCATATATACCACTTGCACATTACCAATGAAAAACATACCATCACGCATTGCTAATCACTTGGAAAATCATTCACATGAGTCCTTCAGAGCATTAGGAAAGCTTATAATGATCTCATCTAAGGAAGATATGCAAAGTAAGCATTCATACCTCTGGAAAAAACTCTTTAATAGGAATATGTTATTGAATGGATTATTATTCTACTATAATAATTATGTGACTCTTTCTCCCTTCCACACTTCTGTGATTTCTGTTTGCTGCTTCTAAAAATGACAAGTCAGAACTCCAAGAAAGTAGAAATAGGCAAATTTTTCTTTAGCAACTTTTCTTCATTCAGTCCACTGTACTAGTTTAATAAAGGAATGAGAATACAGGTGGAAATTTCTCTTTAGAGACAGATGCAGGTATTAACCTTAATTATTACATTATACCAGGTTGTTAAATGAGTGCTAATAAAAATGAATTGCTGGACTGTTTACGCTGCTTTGCATAAACTCCTTCAAGTGTCTTGAAATGAATAGTAGTTTTGTTGCTTTAAAGTTTCTGCTCATCCGGTTTACCAAGGTAGTGCCCTTATATGCAAGCTACAGAATTACATTTTGAAACTCTTCCCTTCATTTACAAGCATGTATAATAAGGTACTTTCTCCTGGAAATTCCAATGACAATTAACTGCCAAGCCCTTACAATAAACTCTTAGCTTTGACTCTGGCCTCAGCAGAACTATGGCTTAAAAAAAGAAAGGTATTTTTTGTGATTCTTTCGCATCTAGTGAATATCAAAATTTTGTCATTGTGTGTGACCATTTCTTAAGGTGTTTTTGACATTTTCATGCAAGCTTCCCTTCTATCTATCCCCTAAACAAGACACTGAATGCTTTTGAATATCTCAAAAGCGAGACTACATCAATAAACAGTGTTGAAATTATAAAACATAGGAAATATTTTCTCATGTACTGTTTTTTCCAGTTAGTGTTGTTTTTCTAGCTAGTGTTTTTGCTTTAATTGTGCACTCCTTTACTCCTATTGCCAAAAGTGAGAAGACACTTAGGACTGAAAAATATCACTATTTGAAAAGAACTCTCCAATAGACTCTCTCTTGTTTCTAAAGAGCATCTAGACAAAATTTGAATTTCACATAAAAAAAAAAAAGTCTATGTAGAATCACTTTTAAAAGGTCAATCTTCTTTTAAATCAATAAATATTTTATATTCTTCCTTCCAACCTCTTATCAGAGTGCATGTTAACTATTAAAGCTTTGTTTACAGGAAAACTAAAAAGGAAAAGTAAAAAGAGAGATTCTGACATCTTTAGAGAAAGGGCAACAAATGCTAGGAATTTGTTACTTATATAGAGATAAAAAAGCAGCAAAATATTGTGATTTTTTTTAAGCTTCTGCCACTTATGACACTACCAACATATAACTATGATGGAAAAAAATGACCAAAACAGCAACTATGTCAAGAAGTAGTAGCTGCAAGATCACAGGCTGTTCTCTTTCTAGATGCATAGGTGGTATCTTTTATAAAACAAAGATGAGAGGAAGAACAGGCATAGAGTTGTCCATTATTTAAGACACTTGAGACAGGTCAAAACTATCAAACAGCTAGTATCAGTAAATAATTTTTTAAGACTCAGAGTGAACAAATAAGTCTTCTGGCACTGAGGGTAGGTAATGGACATTCAGGAGTTCTGTGACCTCTTGGAAAAGGTCTAATCTAGTTTCTCCAATCCCAATAGATTTTCCAAAATGTCTCAGGTCTGAGGGTGGGTTAGAGAAAATAAGGTTGCAAGTTGAATCAGAGATTTTTTTTCCACCCCTCCCCCAAGGGATACTGCTAAATCTAGGTTATTTCAAAGACTTGAAATAGAAAGATGACTGCTTGCTTCTTCTATGAATTTCTTGAATCTCCTACTCCAATTATGAATTCAGAGTGGGCACTTACCTTAATTTTTTTTATAGCTTAGTCTTAAAATTTCTAAAAAGAAGCTTACTGTTATCTGTGTGAACAGTCATCTTACAAGTTTAAGAGCACTATTTCAAACCATACATGCCTGATTTTTTTTTCCAAATATAGTTAATTTATAGTTTAAGAACTATGGATTTCAGTAAAATTTTTAGAAAATACCCTAAAAAAGATAATACTTTGGAGATCTGTAACAATATAACTAATAAGGTATTTTTAATGTTAATTTCTTGTTAAACAAGAAGTCACCAGCCAAAATACCAGTACTTACCTCTAGAAATATTTGAGTTATAGAATAAAAAGTTAAATGAACAAGTACCTCTGAAAATATAAATAGTATTTAATAGTATAATTTTAATAAAACTTTATTCAAAATATATTTTGAGAGAATAGTCTCTAGGATTTGCTCAGTCTCCACACAATCATATCAGAATGAAGCTGAGCCTCTGCTATTTTCAAAGCAATTTCCTGGTAAAGGGCACCATTCATTGTCTGATTCATACTTAGCACATCCTCCTCTTGTTCCTTCTGAAACTTCTTTCTGAATTGCTGAACTCCTTCCACACCGTCCAGGAAAGAAGCCACAGGAGCATCACTGATTTTCTTGCCAGTCTCACTGCCCCATGCCAAACTGTTTTCAGTCTTATTTCCTTTTGAGGAAAAAGAATTCCTTGAGATGAGCACTTCTTTTTCCAAAGCCAGTGCTAACTGGTCAGTAAGAATATCTTTGCTTCCAGACCTCAGGAGTTTTATATCACTGTTTGGGGGGAGAACTCTAGTGAGGCTATGAAGGCACTGGAACAAGACAGTCAGATTTCTGTAAAATAAGAACATTATTATTAAAACTACCCGAAGTTTCCCTTGTATCTTCAAAATTCTATAGTGGAAAATACAATAAAGCTACTTTACATTAAACAAGGAAAAAAATAGGCTGATTATGGTTTTAACTATTATGTACACTGTACAGAAAAGAGCAAGTAACGGCTATCTAATGGAGTGCCCACTAGTCACACTGCATCAAGAGAACTGATGTTAAGCAAGATTCAGCAATATAAATATTCTGAGTTGAAATATATGCTCAGTTAGGATTACACAAGCATCATGTGTTTCTGTAAAAAGCAAATGTTTCTACATAAAGACCAGGCATGATAATACGACAGAGATGTGTGGTTTGCATTTGGGGCAGAAAAAAAGTTTTGTATTTTATATTCATAGATTGTCAATATCAATAGAAGTGAAATGCATGCATATTAGGTGGCCCACAGTTATCTTTTTTCAATAGTCAGCAGTGATGGAATGCTGCATTTAATTTTGCATGTCTGATTTTTGTTAAGAATCCAGAAAAATATAGTGCCGGCTATGGTAATAATCAGGGAAGTGACTCCTCTCAACACAAGTGTATTGACATATGACAGTGATAGAGCAGCAGCCACACTAAGGAAAATGTCAAGTTTATCAAATATTTTATTTGCTGGGTTTGGCCAGACTAGCTTCTCAGAAGATGCATTTGATGAAGCAGAAAAGAAAACTAACTAACTAAATAAAAAGCCAGATCAGAAAGCCGCCCATTTTTTGTTTCAGTATTTCTATTTCATCTTAATATTCCATTATTTTTAACTGAGTCAGTAGATAGTTTGCTTCAATTTGGAAAAGCTGTGAAAAAGAATTTATTTTTTACATGACATTCTATAGCTTTAACCTATCACAGAAATATCCTGAGGATAGGAGAAAAAAAAAAAAAAACAGAAAAATATAGCCATAGTTATATCAATACACAGTTAATTAACTGAATATTAAGGCAAAATTGTACAAAACATGTATATCAGGTAACTTAACATGTTAAGGCACTTAATTTTCCCAATAGGTTTCTTAAATATTTCAGTCTTCATTAATTTTGTTTTATATAAAGAATAAACTTCTAATTTGAGTAGAAGATTGACCTCATTATAAATTAGAGAATCCTAAGAGATATACCTTTCCTTTTTTTTTTAAAAAAAAAGTTTAAACTCAAGAATTGACATAAGTTTCCTCTCCTGAAGATAAGTACTTTGCACATTGTGAACCTTATCCAGCTGAATCACATACAATTACTAACTTATTTAGTATGATGTGAGATACTCTATAGCCCATAGTTCACAGTCCAACAATCCACATCAGAAAAGGAGGAAAAAAAAGAAAAATCGAGACTCCAGATTATTGCCTTAACAAACTGCGGTAGACAGGAAGTATATCTATCAGAAACATGCAGAATTAGAATAAGAAATTATTTTCTGAGGTAGTGTTACTAAATTACATGAAAAAAATTCATTTCATTTCTTTATGAAAAAGGATTAGATTTAAATTTTGTGTGATCTTGCTTTTTGAACATCCCCTAAAATATATATAGATACATTTTTTAAATCAACATATGTTAAAGAAAAATTATAAATTATCATACAATTAATGAACACAAAATTATGATGCAATAGTACCAAGAACCCATTTAGAAAAACTAGAATGATCCTCAATTCAATGTTTGCCTCAATTCAATAGGCAAAATTAAACAATTCAATTCAGTTAGGTCTGACAGTTTTGATTTGAAATTAATTCTACTTGGGTATTGGTTAATAAAAATACCACTAAAAACTAGTGTAAAGATTAAGAAGTTCATACAAAAGAAATAAACGCTATACTTTTTGACCAACTCTACCTGCAAAATAGGGTTAGAATTCCTTCAAATGGAGTTTTCAGGGTCCAGTTAAGAACTGTACCATGCAGATTTCCCACTTTATGACAGAACAGATTGTCACGGCATTCCTTAAATGGTGTGCACTCCATTTCTCCTAGTAACCATGAATTTACTGGAGTCAATGTGCAATCAGAAGACACAATCTGAAAGGAGAATCTGATAGATACTGCAAGGACAGCAAGGATATCTTCCAAGGAACCTGCAAGAAAGTGAAGTAAAAAATACGTTTTGCCTAAGTATATAACAAATCAGATTAGATTTTTGGTTCACATTCTTGGTTTTACTTTAAGAGTCTACACCTCAGCATTCAGTCCTTTGGGAATTTTCCCACCTAAATTCCTGCATCTACTTCTGTTGAGCAAAATAGCTAGCTAATTAACATAGACCCCACCTATATAAAGAGCTGTAAAGATAAACGTTGCCTTGCCGGAAGGAAACTATTAATAGCCTACTACGATACTAAGATGACATGTTGGCTTTATCCAATGTTAAAGCAATAATAGAAGAAAAATTAAAATTCATAGCAGACAAAACTTTAAAGTAACTCACTTAATTTTTCTGTTTTGAAAGTTTTTCCTATTCTCTTGTATTTCACCCAGCTGTTAGTCCACAAAATGTTTATCCAGATTGTGTTCAAAACAACAGATAAGATTACAGCACAGAAGACTTAGCTTGTACGATATAGGATAAAAATAACTAACCATATTTCTATAAATTTGAATTGCATTAACACATTTACCTGTACAGTAACTATTATCCCTTAACATCTTTACCGAATATTTTCCATGTGAAATATCTTCCAGACTTAACAGAATTTTCCCACATACTAAAGTAATCTTTTTGCTCTTCTGTGTACCATCACTCTGATGTTTTTGTTTCTTCGCATGTAGCAGAACTGTGCAATGTACACTATGAAATGCCAGCAATCGTGAAAGGCTGGTAACAGCAATGACTGTTTTCACTCCATCCAACTGAATCTTCAAACTTCTCTTATGAAGCTCATTTTTCAGATCATTCTTGCTATAAAAGTCCAATTTCAACTTTTTTGGAGGTGGTTCAATTTGACATGAAGAGATAGCCAATGCTGAAAAGGCTTTGTTCAGTGTAACGATTTTATTCTGACACTCAATAATTGGAGAAATCAAAGCGAAGTCTTGATCCATTACTAAGGATAAACTGACATCACTCAGCAACCTGTGAAAATCCATATAGGATTATTGGACTCCCAGTTCATATTTTGCCATCTGACAAATAACTTTGCAGACACATACAAACATTTAATACTTCCATAAAAACAAATATCATTCCACGTTAATTCATAGACTGTGCAAAAGAATAAAAGTACTTTAAATAACTCTTTCATCCAAGCACGGTATTAGGATTTTCAAAATACAGACTGAATTTTCTAAGGGCTTTTAGGGGTTAGATACCTAATTTCAGTTGAAAGACAATAAAATTTGTGAGTCAAAAATATTGCAAATTCCACATAACACATAAAGATGCTCTGTGACATTTGTAACCTATTTCTGAAGAGCTAATATTCTTTTAATTAAAAAAGTATCAATTTTGCCACCTTTGAGGCCTAAAAGGACACAGCTCTTCTAATATTCTTTATTGATCTATAGATATTCAACAAAAACTGCATGTAGAGAGTAAAAAGATTTAAAATACTATTACCTTAAAGGTGCAGTAATTTCTTGAAATGTATGAAGCACTTTATTCAGTGAACATGGGGCTCTTTCAAGAAATCCTACTATTACTGCTTCAGTGAACATTTTATTCTACCAGTCAATTCAGTCTCAGGATGTCACTGACATTTGAAAGCCTTAAAAATGTCTAATTCTTTTCTTTGGAGAGAAATGTCACCAGCTAACAATACAATTGAGTATGTCCACGCAATCTTGCCTTAGTATGAAGTGCACACACATATATACACACATATATACACACACAGACACGTGAAGTGTTGGTAGTGGAAAGAAGGAGAGTCCCTTCCCCCAAAACCACAGGCTGTTGTATAGGAATTGAAGGCCAGAAAACCTATGTTTTGCTGCCAGCCTCCCAGGTAACCTTTGACAAATGACTTCACCCTCACAGATCTTTTCTCAGCTGTGCAATATTGCTGCTGTTTTTCAAAGAGCAGTTCTAAATCTTCTGAGCATTTCTGGGGCTATATAAGAATTAGGTATTTCATTAAAAAAAAGTCATTGTCATCTCAGCTAAAAAAAAAAAAAAAAAAAAAAAAAAAAAAAAAAAACACTGGAAAGGCAAAAACTCTCTTAGTGTGTGTGGCTCTTAGCGGAAGCTTTCAAGCAGATGAGGTCAACTTTCTTGTAAAGTTATTGCGGTCTGGCAGTTGAGAAATAATATGCCCACAGCTGCAGCAGAATGGCTGAAGGGCCTAATAGGTCAGTTCCCTCACAGCCCCTCGAGTGACTTTCAGCAGCATCAACACTCTTCAAGCCTACCCTACGCAGCCACAGCTACACTGCTCGTGGGAATACAGGTCAAAAGGTAAGTTCCAACTCCAACAAATTTTACCTGCAGTGCACTTCCCAAGTTTTTCTTTCAGGTAATCTTGTTTCTTTTCAAACTGCTTCCCAAGTTAGCCCCCTCCCTTCTCTATCCTTAACGGGGGAAATGAAATAAGCTGAACATTATCTGCTCTTAAACAGTAGTCGCTACTGGAACCGAGCAATTAACATGAACAAACAAATCATTTTAAAGACTAGCTTTGAGCAACGTGTGCACATGTTCCACTTGATCTACATAATACATAAGCTTAGCAAATACTTTATTTGATTGGATACCTGACTGTAGTATAGCTCAGTTCAAAAGCAGAATATTTATCAAGTTGATCAGAGAATTTAAAATGTTTTCTTCTACATTCTTCTTTAAGCAAATCATTCTCCGTTTAGGAATAGCAAGAAGTTAACACAAAAGCAACAGGAACATTATAGTTAAAATAGAGCTGTATCTATACCACATATTGATGTCAGCACAGCTATGTCAACCTGGACAGTAAAGAAGCATGATTTTTGTCACAGAAAACTTCATCATAAAAAAAAAAAAAAAAAAAAAAAATCTCCAGTAAAGATGTGGTTATACTGACACAACTGTTTTTTGGCTATATAATCCATTTCTTGCACAAAGATTGAGAGAGGCAAGGAGCAGCAACAATACTGGCAAAAGACGCACTTCAAACACAAGTTCAAGCGAGAAACTCCACTCCTGTTACTTCAGGGCTTACCCTGCAAATCAAATTTCTATAAAACTACTCAGTGAAATTACTAGATAAGTTTATATACTTACAGGTTAAATGGTTCAGTCAGTTTTAATCCAACTATTAATCTGTCACCCACAATACGTTGCCACAATCTTTCTATGAAGTGTTCTGGAACCTTAGATGTCAGCGATGCTTCTTTATTCAGAGAATGAAGAGGATTTTCTGTATCATCCCAGAGAGAGACAAGACCTTCCTTATAGAAGAATGTTTGTTTAGATAAATTAAGTGCAGACATGATTTCTTTTTATACCACATTCACATTTTACCACAAAATGATCATAGGAAATGCTTTTAAGATACATAAAAAGAAATCCATATGAACAAGTTTATTCTTTGAAAGTGGTCTACAAAATATAATTGCATTTTTTCCTCAAAGTACATGATATTGTGACAAGTGCAACTCATTCTCTCCTTATAAGCTTGATAAGTACAAATCCCGATTTGTCATAAAATTGATTGTCCAAAACAAATTTAAGGTATTCGAAGCTATTTTAAATAGTGGGGTTAAGTGCTTGGTAGATTTTGCTGTCTAAACTTGGCTAACGTGAAAAGGACCACAACACAAACTAAAAGGAAGACCACCTCCATTTGAAGTAAATTTGGATGCTTATTTATAGCAACCAGTTGAGATAACATTTTTCTGAACTCTATTACTTTCTCAGCCCACAGTTCACTCTGCCTCTATTATAAATCAATTTTGTTTACACAGATACATCACAGTTCGTTTTTTGTAATGTGTTATACCACAGACAGATATACAACTTGCAGGCGGCTGTACCAATAAAACTGTACAATCCCCCTATTGTTTGTCACTCTGTTAGAGATTACTCCTTCTATGGTTCAGTCGTCAGGAGGTACTGTGCAAATCTACCTCAAGCTAAGAGAATTAAGGTTGCTCTTATCTACATTCATTGGCAGGCTACAGTAATGAATCAGATTTTATTTGAAGCAGATTAATGAGTTTTGATAATAACAAGCAGTTGAGGGTAGCATCATCTAAAAATATCTCAGTATAATTCAGAAGTGATCTCTTTATCATCTGTACTCTCTTCTACATTTTACCTTTTTTGCAGTTGGTAGAATATGGCTTCTTTCTTGAACAAGATCTATTAATGCTCTGCAAGATTCAAGAATAACCTTCTTTTTGAGCCTTAAATGGTACTGCATCTCTCGAATAGAGGTGTAACCAGCCTGTAAAAGATAAAACAACCATTAGACTTTATGTTTTTGTCTACTGTAATCATAAATTCATGTTGAATCATATCTTTCAGCTTTCCATTTTATGCAAGTATCACAGGCCAAGGTCCTGGCGGTTCCTTCCCTCTTAAGTGTTACTTAAGAGTAACACTTCTGAAAATGTGATAGATTACTTTGTGACCAAAATATGCATCTAAGTCTTGGACCCTCAGTTTTAAATCTTGAATTTATGACAGAAAATATATATTTTCTCGAAGTTACATATATATTTTCAAATCTTTTATTACTGCTTCCTGCTTTCCGTATATCAGTTTAGATTTCTTCTCTATATTTGTACTGATTATAGGTTAAGCAAGTATTCTGAAGATTTGAGTTTTACAGCCACACATACATGTAGGTCACTTTAAAGTAAATAAATGCATGTCAGTTCCATCAGGACTTTAAGAAAACTCCTGAAAAGCTATTTTCTGGAAATCAAAATTCTGAAAAGTCTAAGGTGACAGCAAAAAAAAAAAAAAGGTTGGTCATTGGAATGCAAAACCAACTTTTAAAGTTGGGAAAAAAAAAAAAACTCTGGATCAATCAGAAGCAACTGGCAGGCCTTTATAAAAAGCACTTAATGTAAGAGAAATGATGCCATCTGCTCAGGCTATAACAGCAAAAGGGCATTTAGAGTGAATAGCGCTCATCAAGATAAATTCTGTTAAAACCTTATACCTCTCAAACCACTCATTCTCGATACCAAATTCTAAGCAGTGTTGCAGTGCCAGACTTGGGCAGGGAGGTAGGGGGAAGAAGAAAAAGAAAAAGAGAACAAAGTTGTTTCTACAGCTTTTTCCCAAGCACAGTCATCAGAATACATTACCTCCTCTGGTGAATAACTCCTGAGTATATAATCAAGAAACAGAAAAAAAAAAAAAAAAAATTGAGGAAGCACAGACTAAGAAACAATCTAGAATGGCCAAACGTTCACAGAGCTATGCTTGCTGACCAATATGACTTTTGAGAGCCTTTTCTCCCCCCAAAAGACAATACAGGAAAAAGACCTGAAAAGCATATGACAAAACCAAGACTGAACAACACTTTTTCCCCCCTCCCCACCCCTCAGAAACTGTCTCAGGATATTCATTTCAGGTCTCTGCATGCCACATACTAAGAGGTACTGAGCAACAAGTATCAGCAGAAGTCATGATCGTTACGTTGTAAAGCTAAGAAAGTAAAACTAGATCACCTCAAAACAGAAAATAAACATTAACATAAAAATATCACTGTAGAGAACCAAACAAGAGCACTGTAAGAAAATCCATCATGAACAGTGGAACAGATGACTCACTGTCAAAAGCAAAGCATATTAAGTCAGAGGCTTAGTAGTAAGTAGAACAGTTATAAAACAGTCAGTGTTTTAATACAGAATACATTCAAGTTGCAATATTCATAAATAAATAAATATCAGTATAGACAAAGCTAAAACACGAAGAACTGTGGCACCTTAGCAAGGGAAAACAAATGGAAAGGAAGATTCATGAATGATGAGACTAACAAAATATTGGGGAAACCAAAGGTAAAATGGAAAAGCAGCCAAAAATATCAGAGGGAAACACTGAAGCTGCTGTTATGGTAAATAACTAGTTCTGTGGTTTCTAAAATTCCTTATTAAAAAAAAAAAAAAAGACAAAAAGAAAATGATCCAATCCAAAACAAGGGTGGAAAAATACTTAAGACTAAAAAAGTAATAAAATAAATTCAAATGTACAGAACCTTTCTTAAATGTCTTCCCCCCACCAAGTCAACACCATTATTAATATACCTGCCTCAGAAAAAACAAACCAAAGAGGAAGGGAACCATTTAATCCTAGTCGAAAGAACTTGGCATTATACCCTATAACCCTTAAGGAAGTGTTAAACAGCCAAGGGCGAGGTGTGAAAAGACACTACTGACTTGTGTTATCTGGATTACTGCCAGAACAGTCAACAGGAACCAGCAGAAACCCTCTGACCACAACTGTTACAGCATAGCCGCACTACTCTGCTGAAGAAAGTCGTCTTTAGTAAGTTACTACAGCAAGTTACTATAGTGAGTGTTAAAGGAAAAACTTTAGAGGAGAACAGGCTAGATTCCAGCCCAAAAGGCTGTAGACAAGATAAACTTAGAATAGTACGAAAAATACACAAACTGACAGCTTTTACTATTTCACTGTTTGCAAGATGCAGCTTGGACATATTAATGCATACAACTTAAATACAGCCTACTTATATGCAGCAGACCCCAGGGCAGTCCAGCCCAAGCTCTCATATGACTGAAAACTGCGGAAATATGTGAAATACTTAAGCGTAAGCAAGAGAAGTATGAAAAGTGGCTGCATTTGCTTTCTTTTTTTAGGCAAGGGGCTTTAGAACAGGAGATAACAGAGACTGTCACAGCATGATTTGATCACAAATTTCTGGAAATTTCTGAGTTTTGGTGATAATTATCAAGAGAAACAACTCAAGGTTAAATAACCTTTGGAAATTGCCAGGATAAGCAGGATCCATGCATTATTGCACCAAAGCAAACACCCTTGAACTACAGTTATACATCAGATGACAATAATCAAGAATGCTTTACTATTCAGGGAAGCATAGAAAAATGAAGATCTTAAAGAAGCAAATGAAGGTTAAATTTATATTTCATGTCTATTTCCAAATTCATTACCAGGGCAATATCAAGGATTTACAGCATTTACAGAAAAAAACATTAGATTTTTAACTTGCACATAGCCCTCATACATGGCTTTGAAAATTAGTGATCTAACAGAACTCTGGGAAAGAAACAATAAGATTTTTTAAAAAAATAAACACACACACTCCACCAGTCTTGTGAAGGACTCTGTGCCACTGTCAGGAAGAATTTATCATCAGAAGACAGGCAAAATCTCCAGAGAGCAGCTTGTTTCCACCAGAACCAGCAGAAAGCATAGGATATACTTAGGCTATTCATTTGATTCTGGCACAGATTCACAAAATTCAACAAGTAAAAGGCAACTGGTGTCTAAAGAGAAGAACATAGAGAAAGGACAACTTACATAAACTCCTGGCAGCCAACGCCAGGGCAAACAATTGCAGACAATATTCGTGACAAATGTGGAAGGAGCAACAAATGAGGGAGAGGGAAACTAGGTTCTGTTTTGCAAAAGAAAGTAATGTAGTGAACAAGGAAAGAGCATAGTAGAAAAGAAGTCAAATTTAAATTTAAAATAAGAGACTACTCAAAAAGAAACCAAAGGTGATGCATCCTGAAGCAAACTTGCACTTTTGTATGTTAAAGCCAGTAGGACTAATTTTCAAACTGAAGAACTCTATAGATGTAGGTTTAGAAGAGACCTCAAGATGTCATCAAAATTAAGTCAATTTCTACTTTTTTCTGCACTTCAGAAAACAAGAAAAGCTATTATTCAGTATCCTCCAAACAACAGTTTTTATCTTTTGGAAGATTTATAAAATCTTTCTAGCTGTCTCTTCTGGTCAGAAGAAACAAGAAAATCTTCCTTTTTCAGTCTTTTCCTAATAGGTCGTAGTGCTCCTTTTCTTTCAGTTCTAAACTAAACTTTTGCCATTTAATTTACTTTCTTTTTAAAGGCTGGAGAGCAAATTGACACTGTACACTATGTAAGTTTTCACCAGTTCTGAAATGAAGGGAACAATTATCTCTTATCTCATATCTAGAGTGGTCTTTGCAAACTAACAGCCTCACAGCGTTGACTTAATTTGAGACTCGCTATATTTCCCAAAGCCTTTTCTTACAATTTTCCTATCTGGTCAGTTATTTCCACAGTGCAGACAAGGGTGACCAGGCACAATACTGCATTAGAACATTTTAGCGAGTATGCCAGCTGTTTGCTAACAGCATAAAAGGCAGAAGGAAAGTTCCACCCCCAAGTTTCAGTAGGAGGCAAAGGTATAGTCCTACTCATTATTTAGAGTCTAACAAGTTCCCGCAAGATTGTTTTATAAATTAGGCTAATTAAAAATGGATACTTTTTAGCTTTACTAACTCTACTTTGCAAAATTGTTCTAACAAAACAGATAGCAAAAGGAGGAAAAACATCAGCCAAAGTAAAAGCCAACTTCACTAAAGTCCACGGACAAGGAAGCACACCATAACTCCCTTTTTTCTTCCAGGATTAACTCACTCATTGGGAACCTGGCACTACACTATCTTGAAATAAAGAATCTGGAGCAAAAGTAGTAAACAATCCGATATTACTAAATTGGTATTTAAGTGTCTATGAGTAAAACAGCTGTTATGAAGCTTGATGGAATGGCTTCTATGTTGTGTCAAAATTTTAATTAAAATATAAATCAGGCCCTTCTGATCCAAACATATTTGTACTGAAACAGCCTATCACTGATTCAAGAATGGATACTTAATAATGTTGATTTCTCCTTGACTCACCTCTCCAATAAAAACAGAATTGTTAAACTAACTTTTTAGATAATGTAATGGTATAGAAAAGTAATCCGAAGGAAACATGGAGTTAGAACTATTCAGTACAAACCTGTAATCTTGTTTCAAGGGCTTGGACCGTAAGCAAACCATTCTCTTGCAATCCTTCTGCAGTAGGAACATCATCTTTGTAATTAATATCACTCTAAAAAAGATAAATTACTTTAACAGTAGAAAGCAAGGTACAGACTATAATATCCTATCATAAAAGTCTAGGAAAAGAAATCAGAAAACCAAAAAGATCACAATATGCAATCTGAAGATAAAATACTATCTTTGAAAGCAATTAGAGATTGATATTACATAATAGAAAGATCCAGTTATGAGAAGATATTTCATGTAGACTATCATCTTAATTAGGAAATTTTAGCCAAAATGGAAGTATTGTAGCAAACCTCTTACATATGAGAATCATTTTCAATAGCATTATTTTAATTTCCCACAAGAACACTGATGTTATCAAGAAAGCAGAATAATCTCTTCAGATTACACTTTTATCTCCCAATCTCACATTTTGAAAAAGGGGTATTGTATTAAAATTTCAGGGCATTTAAGGACACACATTCAATTCACTTTGTGCACATACTTTAAGGAATCTTAAGTTTTTTAATTTAAAAAGCACAGATTGAATAGCTCAGAAAAGACAAGCTGAACTTACCGCATAGTTGATTTCTCTCAAATCTGTTATTCTGAATGTACTTAACACATCTGTATTGGAGTCATCCTTGAAAAGCAGTAACATTTGCTCATTTCCAGAGCCAACAAAATCATCTACAAGAACAGACTTCACTTTTTGCCATTTGGAAGCAACCTACAGTAGAAGAAGTATTAAAATATTTAAATGAATTTTGAATCTTAGACTTAGTTTTGGTGCAACTTGCTCATCTGAGACAGAGTTACTCTTAAGTGTCTGGAATACAGTATTTTGGAGAGTTTCAAGCTCTGATCCTAACTCTGTCAATTATAGCCTGTGTAACTCTGGACACATTAGCTGTTTAAAGTTCACCTATTCACTTAAATCAGCTCTTTAAAGCTCATTTTCCAGATTACAGAGAATGCAACTTTTCAGTGTATTCTAACAGATGCATAGTTGGATCCTGTAAAATTTATCTAAAACTCTTAACATTCTGAGATCAGCTAAAGACATCATGCTTTTAACATTCATAAATTTCTCCAGTGTATTGCACCTAAATATAATTGAGAAGCAAAACTGAAATTGTATATCAGACAAAAAGTCTTGAGGATTAAATAGGATAAAGTTTTTAATTTCCAGAGTTACATAATCTTTCCTGACAGAGTATTAGAAACAAAAATGTAGTAGTGACCTTTGTTTCTCCTCATTATTTTAAGCACACTCATAACCACCTTAGAGCTGTAAGTTCTTGCCCAAAATAAGTTTTGTATTAATAAAAAAAATTTTGACTTAGATTCAGAAACTGAATTGTTAAATACTATAATTCAGAATTCATTTTCAGATATATGGGAAAGCAATAAAAGCGAAACAATTAGATACTTTATACAGGTGGTTTTAACAGAAAAAAACTTAAAAAGCTATAGAACTTAAAAACGTAGCTTTTCACATGCAGAAGCTTCAGATAAGACAATATATAAAAAAGATGAAATACAATTATTTTACAGTAGTAAAAGGAAGTTGCTTAAGGTCATAAATACCTGGAAGCTGTCTCTCCATATAGTACAAGTATTTCCAGAAGCAAAAGAAACAATAAACAGCAAGTCACTGCTACTGGTTACAGCTGTTTTTATTGAGCAGGGTTTCTCATATGGAAGCTCACAAACACCTTTAGGGAGACCATCTTGGAACCAAATAAGTTGATTCTTATGAGTGATAGCAACAACTGATATTCGGAGTTGTTTTTTCAATACCTCTTTCTTGCAGACGCAGACAGAAGACACCACTCTACTGTAAGCATGAGGCATAAAGCACGTGCCAGGTATCAGTTTCTGTGTTTCAATTGCATATCCAAAGAACTCACTACCCCAGATAGCTCCGTCTGAAGTCGAAAACTCTTCCTCATCTTCGCTTTCTGGCAAGCAAGCGGTTCTTATTCCTAAGACAACAACGCCTTCGTTTGCAATTTCACCTGCCCACACAATGGAAGAAAGCTGAACAGGAGCACTCAGAATCACGCGGGCCTCGGAAGAGATGTAGAATAGCTTGTTAGCATGCCTCCACAAGACTGAAGGACCAGTAAACAAACTGATGTCTTCTTTCAGCTCATAATCCAATTTAAAATGAAAGGACTGTTCAAACTGATTGGAGCTGTGAAGCAACAACAAGAGATATTTGAGAACATTTTTCCGTTTTTTCTTTTTCATCAAAATGCAGGGCAGAATAATTCCTGATCTGGAATCTGTTGTACAGCTACAACAAACCATTTCAATTTCTACGTGATTGCCATGCATGCTGAATAGTCCAGAAGATTTTTGAGTGAACAATTTAGTGTCTCTGTCAAAGACCATTCTTCTGACAGATAACTTTGTTACCTTACCAGCTGCTCCTTCCACATGCTTTGGTTTTGACAGCTGAAAAATGAGGACTTCTCCATTGTAGGACAAGACTTGTTCTTCCTCACCCAGAGGCATCTTTTTTTTATCTTTATGCCTGTTCCTGTTCCTCTACAAGGAAACAACATGCCTCTCCATTTCTTTCTTTTTTCTTTTCTTTTTTTTTTTTTTTTCCGGTCAGGGAGATTTCTCTGTTGAAACGTTAATCTAGTTGGACACCTTTTGCTACAAAAACAAACAGTAACAAAATTAAATTGTTTTAGAACTGAGTTGATCGATGCTTAAGAACAAGGAAAGCTACACATTGCAAAGCAATTTCAAAGCCTAACTTAGGGAACAGGAAGCTAGTAAGCGGTTAGCTTTGCAGAGCTACAGGATTACAGCGAAATCAAGCAACTTTGCCAGGAGAGATGCAGAGAACCTAAGCGCGTTTCAAAAGTGCCTTCCGATATTTACTTACCAAGACGTTAACTCACCGCCTGTCAAAAGCTACGTAGCATATTATGAACCGAAACAGAGACGGAATAAATTGCCGCCCACTAACCACACGCGGGTCTCCGGAGACTCCACTCCCCGGCGGCGGCAGCCCCCGGCGGCCGCGCCCGCAGCCTTCGCCAGGCCTCACCGCTCTCCCCACCGCCGCTGAAGCGGTCCCGCACCAGCGGCGGCCGCAGGGCTGCGCCAGCGCGGCCTCCGGCACCGCTCGTCCCCCGGCGGCGCCCTGCCCGGGCCGGGCCGGGCCGGGTCGGGGCCGTCGCAGCTTTGGGTGGCGGAGGGGGAGGGGGCGGGGCGAAGCGCGCCACCGCTCCGAAACTCCCGCCACGCACGGCATGACGGGAGAGGAAGCGGGGGCGGGGCCCAGAGCCCGGCACGGAGCAAGGGGCGGGGCTAGGGGCGGGGCTCCCGCCCGGCCGGTGGCCGCGCCCAAGCGGCGGCGGCGCTGCGCTCGCGCTGGGCGGTGCGGGCCGCTCGCAGGCCCCGCCCGCCTCGTGCCCCTTCCTGGGGTCACGCGCCGCCTCCTTCCTCATTTCTCCCCCTGCTCTTTCCACCGCCCTCGCGCGGGTTCCGCGGCGGCTGCGGGCGCCTCGGCCGGGCCATGGCTGACGTGAGTGGCCGCGCGCGCGGGTCCCCCCCTCCCCCCTCCTTCCCCCCCCGGCGGCCCCCGCGCGCGGACTGCTGCCGGCGGCCGTTGAGCGGCGCAGAGGGGCAGGCCGGGCTGCGGCGGAGGGGGGCGGCTCGGGCCTCTGCCTTTTCCCTGCCTTTCATGTCCTTTCCCGTTTCTTGTTTCCCCTCGGCAGCGCCAGGACAAGGCCGCGCTGATAAGCGAGACGAGGCGGCGTTTCGAGGCGGAGTATCTGCCAGGTGAGTGCCCCGGTGGTGGGGCTGGGGGTGCGCTCGGCGCCCTGTGCGCGGCCTCTGACGCTTGCCCCAGGTCTCTCGTCGCAGGGGGCTGCCTCTTCTCCTTCCCGGCCGGGTGGGTGAGTGTTTCCGCGTTTTCCTCAGGTGGCCGGAGCTACCCGACAGGGATAACATACAGGGCACGGTGTTCCTTCTGCTGGCTCTTGCTGCTCTCTCTTGGGTTGATCTCTGAGTGGCAAGGAGTCTCGGGTCAAAAGGTTTTCGGTCTTTTTGACTTCTGGTTGCTGTCTCTCTGGGGCCGGGGCATTGCTGTACTCAGTGCTTTTGGGGCATTGAAGGAGAGGGGAAAAAAAAATCTTAGCCCTAACCGGTTTGTCTAGGAAAGGAGTTGCTTTTCTGGAGTAACTTGCACTCTAAATTTGTACTACGCTTAATTAAAATCATACTATGTGTCCAATTCAGCTCTTAAGTACGGATATTTTAAACCTGTAAATGAAGGATGGGGTGTACTGGGGATGCGTAAAGGAAGGGGAATGCTTAGGGAAGCTTAGAAGGGTTTCCTTTAAATTCAGGATTGATTTGCATTTCTTGATATAGGAAAAGAGACAGTAGTAGAATGCGTTAACAACTGCAGCATAAAGGAATAAGTTTTATTATGAAAGCCTAAATGTGTTCTGTTAAAATCATATTGCCATCTAACTTTTAATGCAAATGAAAACTCAGAAGTTCAGTGTCGGAATTCCATGTACCTCCTTTAATATAAGCCTCAATTCTGTGAACTTGTGCTTTGTTTTGATTTTACTGATCAGAATTATTGAGACTTAGTTACTGCTTTTACACAAGGATTGCCCACTTTTTTTTATGACTTCTTTGTGACTGGATATAGCACTTCTCTTGCAGACTTCTGGAGGGTCTTGTGTATGGTATAATTTTATCTTGCATGCTTACCTCACTGATATTAACAGAGAAACTGACATTGTCCCTGCTTAGAGATGACATATATTTCTGGGGTAATGATAAAATTATTGGAATAGTGTCTTGGAGAAGAGAGAACTTACTTTATTGTATGACATCTCCATATGAGTAAAGATGTCTTTGGCAATCTTAAAACTTTAACTTCTGGAGAGAAGGATCATCTTAAGGGTTTTTGGATATTGATATTTTCAATAATGCATATGTTTCCCCTTGATAGATGTTTCATTCTTATTTGTAATCTATTATCCTAGAACTGCAGTCATAAAAATTACTTTGGAAAGCCTAAAACTTCTTTGGGATAGTTGCAGCTGGAAAAAAGGGGAGTATTGCCTTTTCAGCTGAGTTATTCATTAGAGTACTGTAATTCCGCAGATTTCTCTAGTTGTAACAAAGCCCCTGCAGGACTGGTAATAGCCATTAAAAGAATGGAACATTGTTGCAATTACAAGGTAAACTGTAATTCTACTTTTTGGAATATTTTGTGTAGTTATTTTCTCAACCCATTTTGGGGTCATGGCTTAGAACTTTTAGCCTTTTCAGAAAAATGGAATTTAGGATTCCTTTGAGTTAACATTCTTAAATCTCTCCCTTGAGTTTAGGAACGCCTTAAGCAAATGACTATTGTCAGTTGAATAACTTAGTTGAAGTGTGGACAAAATGCAAGGATTTAGTGTTACTGTAGTCCTTCTGCCTTTACGTTTATGTTCTAAAATGTACTAAAATGTTTCCTCATACTTGGAAGGGGTAGGGAGATTTCTTTACTTAATAATACAGATGCCCCAAACATATGACTTTCTGTGTTTTAAAGTTACAAAATGTTGCTTGATGTCACCTGCTTTTTAGTCTGCTTTGAAAAGTAATGGCACTACAAGATACATAATGAAAAGTAAACTGATACTGTCTGTGAAAGTTTGGTATGGTCTTAGAATTGTAGTCCTCTCTGAAGTGACCCTAACTCCATTTACAGGTAAGCTGCAAGTACTAAGATTTATATGACGTTTTCAAGCAACTTTTATTTCTTGGGCTGCAGCTGCCACTGTTTTCTTTTTCCTATGAGGAAAACAGTGTTTCTGATTAATCTTGGACTTGCTGTGTGTTTTGTGACATGATTCTACCATGTTATGGAACTCATAGCTGCGGGGGTTCTCTCTATACAGGAGGAATTGCTAATGGTCCCGTATGCTGTTGTTTTCTTGCAGTAATGTTCATTTTTGTTGTGAAATGAAAACTTAAAGGGCCTTTCAAATCCTTATTTTGTTTGAAATTAATGATTATCAGAATACAATGCTTAGATGAAAACTGAAAAGATGAAAATATATTTTAATATGTAACTGGTTTAGGAAAGCCTAATATTAACTGCCACATCTGGAACATTATATCCAGTTCTGGAATATCTCAAGTCAAAGTTATAACCCAATAATGCACTACAGTCTTGAGAGCTTTCAGGGTAGGATGGAAAAAAAATCATGTTCAACGTTTGAAAGCGCTGGGTGTCTATTTTATGAATTAAACAGCTGTTTCATTTATGCGACTAAATCAAACAACTATTTTCATAATTAGGTACAATTTGGAAAATATATTGTCAAGAGAACCTTATTGTCTCATGTCCCCCAAATTTGCATGAGAATTTTCTTGCTAAAGTTGTTGAACTTGTGTGGTCACTTAGACAAACTAGAAGGAAAACTTGACCAGTGTGTGATCTTATCTGCAAAACAATATTTTATGTTAACTGAGGTCTTGGACTTTTGGTTCCTTAGTGAATTTTCTAGCTGAATTTTGGAAGACATCTTCTGTGCTTAGGAAGAATTTTTATTCCTAGTAATTAAAATGTTAAAAGCATTTTATTATTGTAAATATGCCCTTTAAACGTTCCGCTTAGTCCAATGAACGAATGAATGAGGTCTAGTTAGGAGCTGAACAGCACGTTATTTGTGCAGTTTGGAGTCTAATTTCAATTTGATTTGTTTGAGTTCTTTGTGAGCGTTGATGATGTAAATGATTTGAGTGGTAACAGGAGCAATGAGAACAAAAGATTATTTTCCAGTACTGACTTGTGCTAGCATTTTTTTCTAGTAAACAATCTTGTCTTTTCTTCAATACGTTTTCACTACTTAGAGAATTTCTAAAATGAGCTTGTAGCAGAGGTTATTACTTTCCATTTTAATGTTGCAGTAGAAATTATTTATAATCAAATTTTAGTTTCTTTCCTGTTCAAAAAGTCTATTTTCTTCTGTTTTGTGTATTTATCTTGTCCATATTTCCTGTCACTCCCCATTTTTATCCTCTTTTCCTTTCCATTTTGGGAAAACTGAATTTTCAGACACAATATCGCAGCAGAGGTTTCCTGCTCTGCTGTTTTATATAACTAGTTTTAAAGATTAAATTTGGTCATGACTTAGTTTAAGCCAATGACAGACTACATGCTGTTACCCAAATGGGCCACTTGCAAATACGTTTTAAGACATATGGAGCATTCTCAGAGGGAATAGTGGATATGAGTATTGTAGAAAATTCTAAAGGCAATGTTTTGCATGCTTGTTTTATCTGCTTGTGCTCTGAAAATATATTTTCCCAGATTCTTGGTTTTCAGACTGAGAAATGCTGGAGGGAAGATAGGAATGGAATGGTATGAATGGAATAATAAACATACTTTCATAGAAAACTGTGATATTGATTCTTGAGCTTTCTATTAAAAGTATTCTTTTTTCAACCATTGACAGAGTACTCTTTTGCTAAAAGTTTAAATTTATCACCTCTCAAGGAGATAGATATTTGCATGTTTCTTTCTTTCTTTTTTTTTCCTTTTCAAATGAAGTTATTCAGTATAGGGATGTGGGGGAAGGGATAGGGAGGAAGGGATTTTTTTTCTCTCCTCCTCCCTGTGCCTGTGTGGCTGGTGAACTTACATTGTTTTCAGTTTTGGTAGTTTCCTTCTCTCACAGTTGGAAACATATATCTGAATGGTGTGGTACTTAGTTTAACATGTTAGAAATCAGCAGCCAATTAAAATAGATTTCATTTTTTTAGTGAGTAGCAGATCTAGTCTGGAGAGGAAAGCAGAGTTATTTGAGAGTAGATAATGATATCTATAAAATTCTGAGAAATGTTTGAGACAAGTAAACATTAGTCAATGGGTAAATAATAGTCTATTATTAGATTTCAAGGCCAGAGGAACAATTATGATAGTTATGTCTGTCATGTTGCATTATACAGACATACACTGTAATCCCTATGTCAGACCAAGAGATTTTGGCTGAGGTATCTTTCAGAAAGGCAACAGTTAAGTGTAAAGATTTTGTGTAATGGAGTATTTGATGTGCTTTAAGTTGCTAATTCAAATTTATTAATATAATCAGGTATTTACCTTTTTTTCCCCCCATTTAAAGGTATGTAGTTATCCCTACTTCTTAACTTTGTAGAGGATTTTTTTCTTCTGTAGAATGCTATCTAGAAGAGAGATTTTCTCCTTAGGGAGGAGCTGCTTCTTACTGTGAATTCTGAACTTCTCTTGGATGTTTTAATGTGGATCATAAGTATGCTGCCAGTTTTCCAGTCTTGTAATATTTCTTCTATCTTCTTTTTAAAGCTTCTCCAATTTCCATTATTCTTAAAGCATGAATGCCAGAAGAAAACACAACATTGCGGTGTTGTTCTACTGGTAATGTAGATGGCAGTGACAAAATTGTTGATTAACAGAATGAAGATTAAACACTGTACACTGAAGAATGTAATCCTTCCGGGGGGGGGGTGGTGGTGGGAAGTATTACAGTGGGACTTATAGTTCATTTAGTTTTGTGTGATTCTGAAGTTATTTTTAGAGTTACTATTTTGTAGGATGCAATGTCCTGCCTCTTGGAAGTAGTCATAGCATTTCTGGAGAAAAAATATAGCTTTTCACCTTAAGTTTCTCAAATAAGGAATACAATTGTTAATAGAGAGGGCAGAGTGTTGCCATAGAAATGACAGAACTCCTTACTTGGTCAGGAAAAAAGGAAGAAGCAGATATTCAGATGGAATTTTTTTCCATCTTTTTCCTAATCCTCTCCCTTTATCCCAAATGTTCTTTAGGGTAGACATTTTCATTGTAGATTTTATTGTAATTTTTACTTATTTTGCAGCAAAAATTGGTTAAATCAGTAAACTCTGATGTTCTCTGGCTTACTGAGCTTACTTGGTTGAATTAATGGTATTGTGCAGTGCATGTGGAAGTGGTATTTGACTAGCTGATTTTCTTTACCTGTAACAGCACATGTTCAAGCGGTTTATGTATATCATTTTGTTAGACTTAGTTACTGAAGAGGAGATAAAGCTTTGTAATCACTTGTATTCACCTTGCTTTTCATTGCAATACAGAAGCTTGGATAAAACACTCTCTCCTTTTTTCTTGTTTAAAGTATTCATTAAGTTAAATTTGATTTTTTTTTTTAATATTGTGTATGTTCAGATTTTGAGAAAGCTTCCTAGTGACCCATAAATGTGTATTCTAAGATATGTTCCACACAATGATATATGAATTTATTTAAATGATTGTTAGATACAAAAGGTACTAATCTGACATTCTGTTGATTGTCCTGCTTTCAAATATTGAGAGCAGATAGTCTTCAGAAAGTACTATGAAATGTTATCCTCTTAGTTTTCAGCTGGTCTTTCAAAGTCCTAGTTTACCATAGGTGGTGTACTTTTATTTTAGCTACCTATGGATGTGCTGGCTTAATTATTTTGCCTCACAGTATCTTTGAAGATAAGTTAAATATGAATGCATGTTGCACTATTATAAATAAGATTTTGACAACTGCAATTTCTTATACTTCATGCAGTTTTTCAGATGCCAGTTGTTTTTCTTGAATGTTGCCAAGGTTCCGTTTTATTTTGTATGAGATTTGGCTCACACAGTATTTTTTTTGAAGTTTCAGTCTAACAAACCTTCAGTTTCAGAGAAAGGTGCTCAAAGAAAAATAGTCTGAAGTTCTGGGACCACTTTTAAGAATTAACAATGCTATGTGTTCATGGTCTAAAAACAGTTTATTAAGAGAGGCTGTGGAATCTCTACCCTTGGAAGTTTGAAAATTTGACTGAACACAGTCTTTAGCAACTTGTTTAAAATTAAAAGTTGGCCCTCCTCTGAGCAGGTGATAGGACTAGGTGACCTGCAGAGATCATCTGTAATGTTATTTTATTTTTTGGGGGAGGAGGGGGGATTCTACCTTGAAATGAGATGTTGTTGGCCTTCTCTGTGCCTTCTGCTAATCCTAGGCAAAACTGTCCAAATCATAAATCCTTGGGGGAATAAATAATCAATTTTCAGATAAGCAGTTGAGATGTCACAAAATTTAATACCACAGATCTTTGCACTTTATTCCATCTGTTGCTTACATACAGCCACAGAGAAGTTAAACAGTATTCCAGTCTTTCTTGCTCTGAATATTCATATATCTGGGCTTAGTCAGAATATAGGGAAGAAGCTGTCTGATATGTATGTGAAAATGATCAGAGGAAGATGAGAAAGAGAGCAAGAGCAAGCTTTCAGTGATTTGGAGCCTGATGGACAGAGTAACAAATAGAGGGTTAATCTTAAGGAAAGGAAAGATGATGTATCTGAGAAGAGCTTGAATGTGAAGATATGCATAAAAAGTGCCAATTTTTGTGGTGGAAGAGTGCATTTAAAATTAATATATTGTTCTTAGGTTTATATTGATAATTTATAATGTAAAGTTGAGAATAAAAAATAAGAAAAAAATAGACTATATCATGTCTTTAAACCTAGACTGGGCCAATAAAACTAAACTTAATGGTGTATTTTTCTTCATCACAAGTGTGTCTTCATCACAATTAATAGGCCTAGTTGAAATAGGCATACGTAACTCATCCAGTAGCTGTTCTAAATACTTAATTTCAATTATGTTCATAAAAGTAGTTATTCTGAGTTTCTTGCTTCTGAAAGAAGAGCAGTCCTTCCAGTAGCTGGAAATTAACATCTACTTTGTCTGCCTTTTTTAAGAAGTCAGCAGAGATACTTATCTGTTGTTTTCAGAAGCCTGTTTCTGGGGTCTTAGTTTATTTACATCCCATAGTTCAAATGATAAGGCTCAGTTTTTAAGAGGAGCACTGATCTAAAGAGTTGCAAAGCCATTTTAGGAACTATCTACAATAAAAGCAAGTCCATTTAGAAATTTGTATTTTAAAGCTTTCCTATTAAAAAAAATGGATAGATTCCCTTTTTTTTTTTAAAAAATGGAACAGCTGCAACTTCTATCTCATCTTAAGATTAGTACTTTAAAGTTTGTTAATCTGTTCTTCTACTGAAGCAAGAAGGAGGAGGCTTTGGGGTTTTGCAGTCTTCTAGCATTGTGTATTTGGTGTACAGTAAGGTAACAACTTACAACGGATGTGAAATGGGTAATCCTTTCCAAGAGAACGCTTAATTTTGTTCAATGTGCTGGTGCATAAAGCACAGTCAAAATGGTCATTTCTTACATCTGTTCTTCAATATTTCATGGTCTGTCATGCAAATGCCTACAATTTATAGAATATAAACTTGAATTGCTAATGCTTATTTATATACACACTTACTGAAACAGATTCTTAGATTATATACCCACCTATACATTAATTATAGAAGCCTATCTGTCTCTAAGAAAATTACACTTCTCGTATGCACACAGCTTCTTGATTAGTAATGTCTTTTCCGTGAATAAGAAACACTGAAAATATTTTTCTAGGGAGAATAATTTCATGGTATTTCTAAATGTCATTACAGTAGATAAGATGATAAGAGTTTTTAATCTGTTTCTCATCATATGCTTTGCTTAAGTTTGAGACTGCAAAAGGAATCTTATGTATTTAGTGGATGACTGTTGAAGCTTGACAAGTCTTTTTGTGTTTTCATAATAAGTGCTGTATTCTTACAATAATAAAATTATTTACTAGATAAATCGGATAAATACGATGCTAGAGATGTGGAAAGGCTTCAGCAAGATGATAAATGGGTTGAAAATTATCTGATTTGGAGGCATGATGTTGTGGATGATACATTGAAGATGATTGATGAAAGTTTTCAATGGAGGAAAGAATACACAGTTAATGGTAAGCTGTGTTATATAATTATTGTGATGAGGCATGTCGCTTTCCTATTGCACTATAGCTACCCCATATATGCAGTTTCATAAAGCACCTTGTTCTCAGAGGTCAGCGTGCTAACCAAAACTTTTCTATTCAGTTGGAAAAAAAATATTTGAACTATTGTTTTTTATACTGCCCAGTAATGTTTCTCTGTTTGCTATCTTTTATTGTAAGGTTGTTTGAGAGGAGGGAAGGAGGGGAAGAATCTTTTGTTCTGTCTCTGTACATTTGCCAGAATAAAATCCTTTTAAAAATTTGAGACTGATGTTGTAAAAAAAAAAAAAAAAAATGTTTGTCATAGCAGCAATTACTCTAGTGGCCTAAGACCTTGGACAGAATAGATATGTTTTTTATGATGTGTGAAAATGTTTTGAAAGTGTTTTGAAGATGATCTTTATCTCCAAGAACTTAGAATCTGGTTTCAGAAAGAATAAAATAAGAGGGACTGTAGAAATTTGAGGAAATATAACAAAACATTTCCACTATTTTCTCTTCCCTCAAATTTCTATTCTTATTTCTTCCTAAGTAGATCCTACTTAATAGCATGAGAGGAAGAAGACAGTAAAGTTTTTCAAATGAACTCAATCTTTGTGTTAATTGGTAAAATGCCCTAGAAGTTATTTTTTAGAGATAAGATTTTGTATTTTGTTCCGAGACTTCTGCATTTGTAGTGAGTCTTATTAAGCTGAAATGTTATTGTTGACTTGCTGAAATAATCATTTTTCCCTCCTACAGACTTGACAGAATCTGTCCTTCCAAAATGGTTATTTGAAAATGGTTCTGTCTTTCTACATGGATATGATAAAGAGGGCTATAAATTATGTAAGTTGTATATAATAATAGATGACTGAAAATGTTATATTTTGTTTCTAGCATTTTAACATCCATCTTAAAATAAATGCTTAAAAAATAAGCAATACCAATAGGTAACTGCCTTTACAAAAATGATGAGCAGTTGATAACTTTCAGTATGTCTGTAAGTCTTTGATCACAGAAATGGAATGAGCAAAGCTTATTAGCACTTCTCAAAAATTATAAATGCTTATCTTAATTATCAATACAATTTTTACATTTTCTGTTGAAATGCCTTATTTTGCATCTTCTATGATGAGTGTATAACTAGAATAAGCCTTGATTGTGTTGCAGTGTGTTGTCATTACTTTTCTAGCAGCCCACCATGTTCTCATGTACTTGTGGTTCATAGGTTGTCAGATTTGATTTCTGTTTGTCATTGTGTGTCAATTGCCATATGCAATGGTATTGCATACACATACCATTGTGTGGTATGGACAGCTGAGGAATTTTAAGAGAAAACTCTTGAGTGTCAGATTAATTTTTAGTAATTAAAGAATAAGTTTTGTAGAGAAACAGTAAATATTCCCTGAAGTACTTTGAAGTTTATTAGTGTATACTAGATGGGCAATACTATTTTCTTATATATGGGTATGGAACTCTTCTCACAAATAAAAGTGAGTAATTTTAAATCCTATTAAATGAGAGTTTTTAAACAAATCACCTGTGATTCTCTAAGCAATGATCTTGAAAGTTGAGAAAGTAAAATATTAAGTCTGAACTTCTACTTCTCCTTGGTTTGCCAAGACCAGTTCATACCTCTAGAAATAGATTAACAATCCAGTATTTTACAGAAGTAACTGCCTTTTAAATACTGTAATATGCTAGTATTGCAATAAAATCGTGACTAGAAAAATGCAGCTCTTATTCTGTGGCTGTACTTTGTCAGTGTTCCCTTTTTTCTTTAATCACTGAAAGATTCAACTGAATGCTTGCTGATATCTTCATGAATTTCTTTTTTAGCTGTTTTCAAACAAGGTAGGTAATCAAGGATCAGGAGTGATGAAAACTTTATATAGCATTGAGAAAGTTGCACATGAATTTACTGGATATACATTTTGGTGAGGTTATGGACAGAGAAACTGAAGAAGGAAAACGTAAATCTTGTGTATGATTGGACTAAAAAACACTGTCATTATTTCATGTCAAGAACGCGTAAGTTGTATGGGTGAATAATGAGTTTTGATTTTACTGTCACTGACAGTACTTGTAGCTGATGTAATTACTGACATCTGTGATGTCATGGCTAATGTTTTAATTTCCTATCCCCTAAGAGTTTGTTCCTGCATTATTTGGATCAGAATATGTCTTGACAGGCAAATTCAGACTCAATGGTAGTTACGAGTTACTGATTAGTCAGCATTTGAGAAGTAAGTTTCTTGAGCCAGATATCACGTACTTCGCACTTATCGCAGCATATAAAAAGACTTTTTTAAGCTTATCAAGAATTATTACTTATTTACAAGAGTATCCTGTGTTTGGACAGGATATTTTTCTGAAATTTTGAACTTAACAGCACACAGTTAATATGTTGTTAATATGTAATATGGAGTTACATCTCCAAAAGTTTGTTGCTTTACACGAGCCAGAATTTTGTTCATTGCAAACATTAGTTTGTAATTGTGATAAGGAAATAAAAGACTGAGAAACTTTGCTTATTTTAAGTAAAACTTCTCAAGTTTCAGGGAGGAAAGTATTGGAGTGTATCTGCAATTGTTTTCAGGGCTTATTTATTTTGTTGTTGTACCAAAAATCACACATAGTGGCCCTTCTCCAAATACCTATTTTATCACTTTACTGTGCAATTAGTCATTTAATTTTAGATTTTTTTTATAAAGTGGATTACTTTAAAATTTACTTTTTATAGAAAGTCCTGTCCCTACATGATGTATTTCTTATTCCAAAGGATATGAGTTGGGCTTCTGAAATAAGAATATGCTTTGGGCTTTCAATATATAATGTTGCCTATAGTCTGGATTTCTTTATTTTGTTTTAGAAAGGTTTATTTTTATATAATTCACAATAATATGTAGATGAATAACTTTTCAAAATACTAACTACAGTAATACAGAAAATTTAAGCAGAAAAGACAATATAGAAGCAATAGGCAACACAATCACAATAGTTGGAATATATACAGAACCAGATACATCTGAGGACTGCATGAACTTAATTTCAAATTATGAAATAAGTAATATTCTAGGTAAGATATAATAGAAATGTTTAAATAAAATACATAAAAACTATTTTCCACTCTGTTTCTTCCCTTTTCTAATATTTACTCTTTTCCTTTTGCCTGTTTAATTTTTAAAAGTTCTGGAATAAAAATGAAAAAAGCAAGAAAAGGGAAAAGATAACCTGCAGCCATTTTGTAGTGGCTGCAAAACCAGTAGAAATGTAAAATATGAAAGTTGAGACTTTGAAATTCATAATGCATCCTCTACTCTTATCAGTATAGTATTTGCTGTTAATTTGAATCCATTGTTCTTTTTTCTTTTTTCTTTTTCTCCTCTCAAGTTTGGTTCAAAGTGAAACTTCATATAAGAGATCCTAAACAGCAACTTGAGAAAAAGAAACTGGTAGCTTTTTGGTTAGAACATTATGCCAAGAGAGATCATGGGAAGCCCTTAACAGTTGTGTTTGACATGGCTGAAACTGGAATCAGTCACATAGTAAGTATTTTTATTTTTCTTTCTGAATTTTTCTGAACTCAGATTATTTATATTTAATCCAAGTTCCCTTCTCTTCCTCCCAAGGTCCTGTGTGGTCCATTAAACCTAAATGATGTGAGCAACTGTTAAAATTAGTGATGTGTAAGGTTGCTTCTCATGATCTGAGGTGTTTCATAGATCCTTTGTTACGTATTAAAGTTTATTTTTTAAAGTCTTGTACAGCACATTGAAGATCTGTTTTCAATTTAATAAGTGACCAAGCCAAAATGACTACATATTGCAGTTGTTCACTAGCTTGCTTTGTGAATTTTCATGAATGATTGTCATAGGAGTTAGTTAAGTACACAATAGACTGGGCTCTCTTTTGTGTGTGTACTTACTGCCTCTTTCTGAACAACTACATTTGCATTATTGTCGTCATTCTTGGATGAATCAAGGCAAGTTGAAAGTGAAGGATGAAGAACAGGGTAACAATAACAGGCCCTCAGGTGCAGTGCTAAGACCTTTGAGGTGGTGATATGTTCTGAAAAGTCAGCATCTCCTCCAGCTGGAAGCTTTGTTTCTCTCTATCTTCCATGCCATATATACTGTTCCTGTGCATTGTCTGCATTTCTTAAGTCCCTGCGTGCCTCTCTACACCCCTTATATTAATTGTAATACGAAGACTTGTTTTGACATCTCTTGGATGGCTGACCATTTCACTTTTTAGTGCTTTGTTGGTAGCTGTAATGACTTGTGTTCCAAAATTCACCTTGTGAACTACAATCTGTTTTGAGCATGCTGATGGAGTATTGTGAGCCAGAATAGAGGGAAATATATAATGAAAATACTCATGCACATGAATTAACAGAATACCTGATGTACATACTTTGACATCGTAAGCAATGTAACCGAAGTTTGTGTTTGAAAGTAAATAGACAAAACATTATCTGAAATAACACCCAAATGATTGCATTGTATTGCAAAGTAGGTACTAATGCAAGGCATCCGGAACAGTTTCCAGTGATATCTGTCCACTGCATTGGCAAAAGAATTTTGTTTCTTTTCCATCTTATTTCTACTATACATATTCTACTTAAAATTACAGTAGATGTATTTTACTTGCCACAATTTTTGAGAGTGAATTCAAGGACTTTGCACTGAGAAAACTATCAGTATCCTTTCTTTTACAAAACAGGAGGACAAAACACACTTCCTGCATCTTCTAAAAGTAAAGGCTTTTCACTTTGAACTCTATATTTTGAATTTTGGAAACTGATGCTAAAGGTAGTTCACAGAGTAAGCGTTGTTGCCAGTACTCCCAAGTACTCCAATTCTTTTCTAAGTAACAAAAGCATAAATTAATCTTGTAACGAAGCTATGCTGAAGAAATTTGCATGCTTATTGTTGTGTACAGATGCAGAAAAAAATCTTTATCTGCTGTCTGAGCAGCTGTGATAGACTCCTGACTTGTAGGCATGTATCAGAATCATGTTTATACTTAAGCTAGGAATAAGTCAACCATTTTTCTCACCTGCCTGGCCTATCTGCCAGTATTATGTAAAACTGCTTCATTCAAGCTTGATCTTGCACAAATGAGGTCCCAAGCCTTTTTTCAGAAGAGCAAAAAAAATCTGCTAGGGAATTTACACATGTTTCTAGATGTTCTTTACCATTGTAAAATTAAGGTGGAACAGTATAGCATAGCTCAGTCTGATCTGTAATACTGGTGATTTTTCACAATATTGCAATTAGATCTAAAGCTATTACAATTATTTTAAAAGTAGGATTTCTTTGCCTTGGACATAACTGAAACTGAATCTTGAAGGAAATCAAGAGCATTTTACTAGTTTTGGAAACTACTCCAGAAAGCAATATGCTATTTGTACAGTAATTTACAGTGGTTTTAAATTTGTTGAGACTCTGAAATTGTATGTCCCAGGTGTTTGTAAATAGGTCTAAGAAACTGTATTTCATAACACTAAGTCGTATATCGAGTCAGTAATATGCTTTCATAATTATTTATTGTAGCCACATATAGGATTGAGTTAGTTGCCTGTCTGAAGTAAGTTTCACAGTTTGCTTAGATGCTCACTAGGGTCTTATGTCTTGTTGTCTCTTTGACTATAATCTTTCATAAATTTATTCTAAACACATAGATGTGAAATGTTAAAATTTCTTTCTGTTGTCCTCCCTATGAAATAATGTTTTCCCCCCAAATGGCAATTTAGTATCTTCTTGTTTTCATTAAAGCCTTAATTGTTCAAAGAACTTAAATTTCTCATTTTAAATGACCCCAAGATTTCGTAACTGTTCAGGGAAACTGTATGTTAACTTTTGGTTCGATGATTCTTCTACACCAGCTGAATCTTTTGTAACCTGGCATGCATACAACTACTTTCCCCTGAAGAATGTTAAACCATGCGAAGTTTGTTTGTAGTTTAGTAGAATAAACATGGTAGCATATAGAATGTTTTTTGTAGCCTGAGCTAAGGCTTCAGGGCAGTATCATAATTTTCCATCCTAATACAGGAATACTGTTACCTATTTCGGGAAGTAAACAATTGCCTCGAAACATTTTTCTTCTTACAGGTTGCTCTGAAATGATGGATTTTAACCTACAAAATTAAGGTGGTTAGTGAAATAGTTGATGATTTTAGTTGATTTAACTTAGTAAACTTGACAGAGGGATCCTCTGATGATGTCCATTGGTATTCACGCGTGGTATATGTCAGCACTTCTAAGAGGACTGAAAAGGCAAATTGTTCCTGATAGATTTGTTTATAGATATATCGTAGTTGAAGATAGAACTGGGTCAACTATTTGCTGGAGGTTCTTTTTTCACTTCCCTTGCTTTGAGACCTCTTCAATGCTTATCAGTAGACTAACTGGTTGTGTGCTGTCATCAGGATTTTGGGTTATTTTCTGGAAATTACATATATATATATATATATATATATATATATATATATATATATATAAATGCATATATAATATGTAGAATATTTATAATATACAAGATACTTAGGAAGAAATTTATATATAATTTTTTCCCCTAAGGCTGTTCCTTACTTATATTTAAATGTCATTTAAAATCTTACAGTTAAAAGTTACTTTTGTTATGTAATGGAAGTTCTGGTTAGTATCAGGTTCTCTAGATTATCTTAGTTCTCATATGCACGAGGTGCAATCTTTGTTTTACATTGCCCCTTTTTTAAAGTAATGTCTTTAAAAAGTCTTTACCAAACCTGTTTGTGATCCATGCTAGACATGGATGTAGGCATCAGCTTGTGTACAGCTTTATTATCTACAGTTAATGTTAATGGAGTCAGAATGAGACACTGCTTCTAGAAGTAGAACTTCATCTTATTAGTGATGTACAACAAAGTAACAGCTTGTTTACTGGTTTGGGGTCTTTTCTAAGTTTTATCATTTGGATATTTATAGATGTAGGAGTGGATGTATGCTGTGGTATCTCTTCTCTTATGCCTAATTTTCTATCTGCTTAATATCTTCATATGAAACATATGTATTTACATATCCGTAATTTACTAAAGGTATCTTCTTTGTGATTTGCTTTTATAGAAGCTTGTTTAGAGGAACAGATCAATGACGTCCTGCATCCTTACTGATTCTTAGCTTATCTACTGCTTTAGCTTGTATACTTCTGCCTAAAGAAGGAGAATAACTTAAAATCAGGATTTCTTGAGAAAAGATGATACTTGAGAAATTTATAAGATGAAAATCTACAGAGCTGTGTATGTCTTTTTCTTCAGCTGAGATGAGCAGAGAAATTGACTTTTTTTAATACCCTTTCTTTTCAGAGCAGAATCTAAACTGTTTTAGGTTGTAAAGTGGGGATCATGATTATCATTAGATATCTATAAATTCAATCTAGTAACTAAAAACTGTATACGTTGACTCTATAGATTGAGATTTTATAGTAATAATATTTTTTAAGTTTTTCATAGAAAATTCTATGCTATCCTGTATACCAGTTTTAGCCATCTCTATAAGTACAGTTCCATATCCTAGGAAACTGCAGGCTAGTCAGCCTCACCTCCATCCCTGCAAATGTGACCTTCATCCCTGTAAAGGTGAAAGAACAGCTTATCCTGGACTTCATCTCTAAGCATATGGAGGAGAAGGTGATCAGGAGTAGTCAGCATGGATTCACCAAGGGGAAATCCTGCTTAACCAATCTGATAGCATTCTATGACTAAGTGACTGGCTGGGTGGATGAGGGGAGAGCAGTGGATGTTGTGTACCTCGACTTCAGCAAGGCTTTTGACACTGTCTCCCATAACATCCTTCTAAATAAGCTCAGGAAGTGGAGGTTAGATGAGTGGACAGTGAGGTGGATTGAGAACTGGCTGAAAGGCAGAGCTCAGAGGGTCGTCGTCATGAATCAGTCTAGTTGGAGACCTGTAGCTAGTGTGTTCCCCAGGGCTCAGTCCTGGGTCCCATCCTGTTCAACTTCATCGATGACCTGGATGAGGGGACAGAGTGCTTCCTCAGCAAGTTTGCTGGTGATCCCAAGCTGGGAGGAGTGGCTGATACACCAGAGGGCTGTGCAGTCACTAAGAGAGACCTGGACAGGCTGGAAAGCTGGTCGGAGAGGAACTTTGTGAAGTTCAACAAAGGCAAGCACAGTATCCTGCACCTAGGGAGGAATAACCCTAGGTACCAATACAGGCTGGGGACTGACCTGCTGGAGAGCAGCTCTGCAGAGAAGGACCTGGGAGTGCTGGTGGATGACAAGTTGACCATGAGTCACCAATGTGCCCTGGTAGTTGAGAAAGCCAAGAGTATCCTGGGGTGCACTAGAAAGAGTGTAACCAATAGGCTGAGGAAGATCCTGTTGCTTACTTGGCCCTAGTGAAGCCTCATCTGGAGCAGTACGTCCAGTTTTGGGCTCCCCAGGACAAGAGAGACATGGAGCTACTGGAGGCAGTTGAGCATAGGGCTACAATGATGATTAAGGGACTGGAGCATCTCTCTTGTGAGAAAGGCTGCAAGAGCTGGGCCTGTTCAGCCTGGGGAAGAGAGAACAGAGAGGGGATCTTATCACTGTCTACAGATACCTTAAGGGAAAGTGTCAAGAGGATGGGCCTCAACTCTTCAGTGGTGCCAAGCAACAGAAAGAGACAGTGGACACAAACTGAAACACAGGAAGTTCCAACTGAATGTAAGGAAGAACTTCTTTTCTGTGAGAGTCACAGAGTACTGGAACAGGTTGCCCAGAGAGGTGGTGGAGTCTGCTTCTCTGGAAGTACTGAAAACCTGCCTGGATGCTGTCATGTGCAACATGCTCTAGGTGACCATGCTTGAGCAGGAGAATTGAACTAGATGATCTCCAGAGGTCCCTTCTGACCTCGAAAAATGCACGCCAACAAAACCTGTTGAGTCAAATTTGCAAATAAATAAGGGATTATTTGGTTTTGACTTAAGAACTGTCTGTTCCACACTTTTAACAATATTAGAGCCATGTTTTTTTTATAACAAGCATGAAAGGAGTAGATAATTTTCTGTTTGCAGAACCACAATTTGATCTTGCAGTTTATGGCACATACCCTGAAGGAATTTCTTTACATTGTCTTTGAAACTTTTAGAGAGAGAGTTTCAGCAAATGCTGTTCTTAAGTCTCCCATTGTACAGTCTTGCTCTGTAGTTAGTATTTTTTTATCAGAGTACATAAATATTTTTAACAGCTGTTTATAGCAGAACAGAATATGTGATAAACTTTATTTTAAAAGAATATGGAGTTCTGTGTTTTTCTCCAGAGCGTGTTTCATTTGCTTGTTCCATTGCTAGTATAGTCTCATCCACTGTGTCAGCTTTTCTCATTGATATGCAGCCAGCTAATTCTGATAGCTCATGTCTTTTTGAGGCAGTTCAAGTAATTGGAATTAATGCAGTTATTGAATAGTATGCTGAATCCTGTAGTTTTAATTCTAGACTTATTCAAAATAAGGGATCCATCCTCCCTCTGTCTGATACTGCTACTTCTGAACAGATAGCAGAAATAAAAGCAGCATACTTGCTAGAGCACAGGAGACTTCAAACATTACTTGGAAATCTATCACTGTGTTTATACTTTTAAATGGATGATACTGTATTTGGCACAAGCAACATTTGGGTGAGATAAATGCTTCTATTAAAGGCTGCCTTCTGTCTCTAAAGATAGCCAAGCTTTCAGTTAGTTTATAATTTCTGAAGCTTTTAATAAAGCTTTCAGGTAATCCTCTTGTACTGCTTTTCCCCTCTGTACTATCTGTAAATGTTACAGTAGTGTGGTTCCATCAGTTTAATGACCTGTTTCTCATTTTTACTGTTCTTATGGCAAGCTTTAGATTCTCCATCAGCATGTTTTTCTCTACCTTTGTGAGTTTCCTTTGTAGAAGCAGTCAATATAAGAAATATCTGTTACTATTCAATAAATACTTTAGCTTAACTAAACCTATATTTTTAATGTTTTTGATTTACACTGCATTTATTCTGTACTTTTCTTTTAGGACTTGGACTTTATTCGGTTTATTGTCAACTGTTTTACAGATTATTATCCAAATTTCCTCAGTAAGTATTGTATTTTATGCCTGAAGCACTGTAGACTTGTGTAATAAAAGTACTTGATAATATTGCAGATTGTAGGGAAACTAATATCTGTATTTTAAAATAGTCTTTTTGCACACGCTTTGTGCATTGTAAAAATGAATGAAAGATATGTCCTGAGAACTTAGGATTTTGACCAAAAGGTCAGTTTAGATTTTAGAAACAGCCTAATTACATGCAACATTTTTACATTACAAATTCAGAGTATTTTTGCACTCCTAAGAATTGGCACAATTCTGAGTATAATGTTTATTTACAAAATACACAATCAACTTTTTTCATTAAATATGAATAGTCTTAAGACATGTTTTACAGATTAAAAATTAGTATATATATCTAGTAGCCTGTGTTGTCCTTTGTCCCTCATTAACTGGGTGGAAGTTCTGAAATTTGTATGACAATCAGTATCCTGTAGCAGTCTTCAGGATACAAAAGAATGAATAGCTATAGAAACTATTTGGGAGCAATGGTCTTCTCCTTCAAGGACAGGAATAAGGCATGTTTGTGTGGGTACTTGGGAAAATCTGTACACTTGTCTGTTAATTTCTTCTGTATACACAAACATTGAATCATTTTTGCCAGTTCATCTTTCAGGCATTACAATTTTAAGTCAAAATGTGTCTGTGAAGGTTGAAATTATGTACAGGAACTACTAAAACTCTGAATAGTAGATTTCAGCTTCTAGATCAAAACTTCAAAAGCAAGTGCAGTGTGGTGTTTTTGTTTGTTTTGATGTATTCAAAAATGTATTTTGGGGCATATTTTGAGTCAGAGTACTAACTTAGACTTCTTTGCTAAAAGACAACTTAAATACAGATTTACAGAGTGCTGTGCTATTTACTTAGCTCTGAAGAAAAGTGGTGCTGGATATTCCTTTTAACTTTCTTTTCTAGTAAGCAGTTCCTTTTCTAGGCCAGCCAAGATAAATTCTCATTGTTTCTTTATTTGGAGCAAATATTAATAACCATATCTCTGAAAAGTAGTACCCTAGAATGGAGTGTAACTTGTGATTTTGTTGACTATTTCCCAAGCAAACATCTAATACTTCTATATAGAAATAGGTGTGTACATGTTTCTAAATAATTCTTCCAAGATCACTTCTTCAGGGAAGTAAACATGGAGGCTTCTAAAAATTAGTATTTGCTTTTTACGTGGCTTTTATTGCTGTGCTTCCTATTAGAGAAATACATAATATCTGGTATTCATTTTATTTCCTTTTGTATTTTCAGCAAAGATAGTGATCTTTGAAATGCCGTGGATAATGAACGGTAAGTCAATCCACAGAAAAATACTTTTTTTTCTTAATATAGTTAAATAGTGAAACTTATATTAAACAGACATCTTCAAATTTTTCAATTTTAGGTTGCATGCTTTTGGTATGTTTTTGTTTTTTCCTTCTAGTGTTGTGTGTTGGGTCACGCTTTAGTCCTTTTCAAAGCATAGATTGAAATCATATTTAGCTACTATATTTAAAGCTTAAAAGATTTTGATAAATAGTCTATTCCTTGAATGTTTCCAACTGTGATTCTTTCAAAGCTAGATCTGTTTTTGATTTAGGGGTACATCAACAAATGGTGGACATTTGCAGCCAGCCAAAAATTAGGTTATGCAATTTAAGGTAGATACATGACACTGGACACTATTATGTGCATATATTCTGATACTTTGATTGTTATCTTTAGATATAACACACATGATAAACACATTTTTTAAATTTTTGTATTACCTCTGTGTTCTCTTCTGTATATGCCATTTTTTACTAACACAGAAGTTACCAGAGTTTGGAAATGCTCCATAGACTTAAACAAGTCTCATTTAAAGCAGCAAAACATTTCAACATGGGGAGAGTGTATAATTCTCCCAACTTTTCTCTCATTCAGATTTGGAAACACAATAGCTTCTTCTCTGCAGCTACTGGTCTAAGTTCCAAGACAAAGAAATTGTCAGTAGTTAAATCAAAGATACTCTTTCTGTGAAATTCTGAACTGTTTGCATTCACCTGTAGGAAAAAATATATCCATAAAATATTTTCTGTTTAAGTATTTTTTCTTGCACTGTGTCCACAATACAACAGATAGCTTCAGGGCGGGTCCTGCCATATTTTATGGCGTGTAGGTCATTTGAGCGTTCTATAACATATACCAATATACCATAATCTCATAATATTGAAAAAAATATTTTCCTGACAGTGTACAGTGTATAACTTTTTTTTTTTTTTTTTTTTTTTTTAAGCTGCTTTTAAAATTGTGAAGGGCTGGCTTGGCCCAGATGCAATAAGCATGTTAAAGTTCACAAACAAGAATGAAGTGCAGGACTATATCAGTGGAGAGTATTTGCCACCTCACATGGGTGGAACTGTAAGTACATCAACATTTCAAGGTAGTTTTGTAATGACTTGAGACTTATTTAAACTACCTATGTGGAGTTGAGATTTGACATTTCATGGATGTGAAATTTCTTGAAATTTTCTGTTATGTCAAGAAAGTAATTTGTAAATTGTGTTAACATAAAATGAGTTAACTTTTCATGTTAATATAAAATGAGTTAACTATGAAAATTTGTTGTCTGGCAGTCTTATATACAAAAGAAGTATAGAAATCTCTTGTTGATTGTTTTTATCATTCATTTTTAAGTCATAGGAAGTTACTTACTTTTCAGAGAACCAGTCCTCCTCCTACTCTCCTCCCCCCAATTTCCAGTTGAAGTCTTTCCCTTTCCCCTTCCACTCGCTTGATGATTAGAGATGTTATGTATTGGCTTGTGACACTGAAGTTCTGCAAACAGAAAACAGATGTCCAGGCCCTCTGAAATTTCTCATCCTGTTCCAAAGCTATGATTCAGTAAAGACAATCATATTTCAATTTTCTTCCCTTTATTGTCCCTTGGGCCATATATTTTAAAGCACAGAATTTCTTTTTTCCAAGAACATGTTAGAGTTCCAGAGTATACTGTGATCCAGTATCACTTTGCTAGAAGTTAAATCCTGTTCTAGTGCAATCTAAATAGTAAAGTAGCACAAGTGTCTTGCACAACAGATTGCATTTTTTGCAAAGATAATAAACCGTAGTTTGTATAATCTCTACAATAGAATTTAAAAAAAACATTTTTCTCCTTTAAAATATTTTTAGACAGGATACAGTAATGGTATAATCCCACCATAGAGTGGTGTTATCCACCATAGAGGAATTGTTAACTGTTCTTTTTTCTGTTTTTTTTTCTAAATGTTTGTCATATTTAGTGCTAACAGTATGGAGAAAAAGATTTTGCTTTAGCCTGGGTAGGAGAAGTTTGTTCCTTTGACTTGAAATCAAGGTAGAGTTCTGGTAGCCAGAACATATGAAATTTACTTTGGGAGTAGAAAAAGATGAAGTTATGTTGTTTTTATTTGACTGAAACTATCACCCTTAAAGAGAAGTTTTTATGATACTAGGGCAAGAAACCCATGATGAAAAGATGATAGCATCTTCCTGCCTAGAAAATTGCCACCCTAGTTCTGTGCTGCTGTAAAAACTCATTACAGAAAGCTGAAATCTCTGACTTTCAGGAGTTGCCATGTAGGAAACCACTGATTGTGGCTCGAGCAGCTTCAGTAAGGCTTGGGAATGGAATTCAGTAATGCTTCTGGGCCCATCTCCCGCTACAGGGTATATTGTGGTGTTGTTGCAATAGAGGGGAAAGTTCTTTTCTGCATTCCTGCAGTCAAATATATCCTGTTTTTGATACTCTTACCTGACAACTAAGTCCCTCTTTGAAGAAGGAATCTTGTGGCTTTGCTACTGTCTTCTTGAAGTAAATGGTTAAGCATACAGTCTTTGAGTTATATTTACAGTCTTCAAGTTATGCTTTATCCTACCTTGATTTTGAAAGATCTTATAGCCATTTAATGATACTTAGCCAAACTACCTTCATTTTGCCCATCTTTGAAGAACGTAAGTTCCAAACCATGGAGCAGTTTATCCAAACTTGTGATAAGCGGCTGCAACAGAAGGAAATTAGCAGAATATGAATTCATTTACTTTACAAAAATTCTAAGTGTATCAACAATTTTAGAGTAAGAATTTCATCCGCATATTGAAAGCCCTGTATTTTGAACTACTACGTATGTTTTTTCCTAAATAATGAGTCTTCAGTGACCAGAAGAAAGAAAACTTACTGACCTTTTCTTAGGATGCATTTTTTTCATGGTGTGGTTAATCTTGGCTCTTGTTGAGGCAACTGGAGTCTCTGAAAAAGAAAGAGCAAATTTACCAGTTCTCTTGTCAAGGTAGGCTTTTTGTGGCTATATTTAATTTTTACAAACTCTCATTCTTTCCACTCAAGCATTTTTTTTTCTTTCTCTGATTTCTTTCTGTCTTTCTCCCTCATTTAGGAAAAGACTATCAGATTTGCAGCAAGCTTGACACAGGTGAAGAGCAAAGCACATCTGTCCTTAGATTGTACTCTGTAGCTATAAGTTAGATTCTTTTCCTTCTTTGCTTTCTTCTGTGTCTCTTGTTGGGCTCTACCCTGGAAAAGCCAGGTTATGCCAGATGTAAACAGCTAGTAGAATAGGTCATTTAGCTAGTTACTTTAGGGAAATACAAAAAATGTGCTGTAGAACCCATATGTCCAAGAAGAATGACTGATAGAGACCAATTTTGGAATTAAATCAGTTTTAGAAATTTGCAGTGTCGAACTGTGTTTGAATGATGATTCCAGATCAACAAAACTGTTCTGCATCTCTCTATATGTATCTTTTATGCTTCCATAGCTTAGTCAAATATCTTTGTTTTGGCTTACTTGGGTTCAGGGTTGCTTTCATTAGCTTTCTGGGAGTTACCATGAAAGTTCTTTAATCAACTGTTACCTAGCTGAGAAAGGAGGAAATAATTTACTCTTTTTTGTACAACTAGTGGGCAAATGTGTCTCCAGATAGCAAAAACATTAAAACTAATTATGGGGAGGGAAAAAAAACAAAACAAAAACTTGGATTTACAAGACTTAGAGTCTTGTAACTTATGTAAACTCCATGAAACCCTGTGCCCCCCTAATCGGTGTTGGCTGTGGCTATTTTCATATTGGTAATTAAGAGGGGCTACATACTATGTGTCTGTCTCTGAGTGGTTCTTGTCCACACTGTGTAGAACTCCCTCTCTTCATAGCAGGTTTGTTCTGCTAGGAGAACTAGCTGGAGCTTCCCAAAAGAGATCTAAGAGTGAGTTAATGATAAAGCAGTCTGGAAAACTAGGGTCAGATGTTCAGAAGTCATTCCCTAATCCTTTTTGTTTAATAACATATGTATACTTAGTAAATGTTTTCCTTCCTGTCGGTTATAGTCCATCTTCTACAAAACTCAGTACAAATGTTGATGCTAGAATAGTCCAATTAGTTCTTCAAACATTAGTTTTTTCTGGCTAGCCAGGGAAGTTTGTTACCTAGGGTCTTCAATAACATCTTGTGCAATATTGAATACATGTACATGCAATAAGGTTTTAGATTGTGTGTTTGCACAGTTTAACCTTGTGGGGTAGGCAGTTCATCCTTGATAAATCCAAGGTTCCTTCCATTGCTGAAAAATACATACAACTATAATGCTGTACTTTTCACCAGACTTTTTTTGTCTAAGTTAGTAGTTCATGGCTCATGTTTCCTCAGAAGCATCTTTTTATAGGTGAGTTGCCCTAAATTAAGACATCATTGGGCCTTTTGTGTGTGATTTCACAGCTGCTGTGAACACATAATCCTAGAAAATACCAATACAATGCTTTATATTGCCAAACATAGTGATATGAGATCTCTGCATCCCCTTTGAAAGAAACCTGTTGGTCTGTAGAATGAGTGCATCAAGCATTGAAAAAAAATCTATGGTGTTTAGCTGACTAAGATTTTGAACCTGTTGACAGGTAACCCCAAGTCATTGAAACCAGAAAATTGTGATTTAGGAAGCGTGGAACTTCAGGTTATCCCAGTGATGAGATTCTGTTCAGTTGTAGAAGTTATTCAACACGATGCATTAATGTGCCCATGTGAGCTGTGCAGCAAAATTAGTGTCTATTAAGCTTGCTTTGTTGTATGTTCTTGATTATATGCTGAAGTTGGACAAAAAAAGCTCCCTACTAGTTTGGTTAAAGGGAACTTGGTTATCTCTGCCTTGTGTTTGCAACTGGAGGATCTCGATATTCCACAAGTATACCATAGTGTTTCTAAGAATCTGGAATCTTTTCTTCTAACAGTGAATCTGTCCCTTACTGATACTTAGATTGTCCCTTAGACCCTTAATAAAACACTGAATATCTGTTCCTTTCATCTTCTGCGTAAAGATCCATGGATGTTGCTTAGCCTGAAGGACAGGAAGAGAATTCAGGTCTTGATCAGAGATTAGCGGGAAGTATGTTCTTTATTTAAGGTTTCTTTGAGAGTCCTAGTTGTGTGTTTTCTGTAAGATCACGTTCTTGTTGCTTTCTGGGAAGACAAACCTGCTTGTGGAGAACACTGTTGAAACACTATTCTTTAGCTCCTTTCTGGTGGCATAGTTTAGGTACTGTAAGTGTGGCTTGAGTCTAGCTTCACAGGAATCAAGACTATATTATTTCCTCCCACCCCTTCCACTGGAAAAGCTAAACAGTTAGTTCACTCAGAGTTTAAAACTGCTTGAAATTGTAGCAGGAACAGAGCTCTGTTAAACATAAAATACATACATACATACGTACATATATATATGTGTATATATATATATACACACACACACACACTCTAGAAGCAGTGAGGATGTCCTACATTACTTAAACATCTTGAACATAGTCTTTAAATTGATTTGCTATTCCAACTTGTTTCTGCTTTAAAAAAAAGAAATCTTTTTATGGAAGGATATGAGATACAGGGTATGTTAAGAGTCTAAATAATAGACTAAACTTGAAGGATTTTTTTTAAAAAAACTGTAGCTATTACTAACCTAAAATACAAAGAACAGCTGAAATTCTTTACTTTTTTTTTCAGAATATTCTTTAGAAACAGCTGTTAGTTCTAGGAAATTTGTTTTAAAACCTAACAATGGTAGCAAAACTTCAGAGCTAAGGCTGTGAATGCTGGTTTCTGACAAACCAAATTTTGCAGTCTAACTGTGAATCAGTAAGTAATGACAGGAGTTATAATTCAGTGGTTTTATTAGGTGACTGTCTTTATTTTTTCTCTTAGTGATGGTAAAATCAAAACTATAGGTAGTGCTTCTGCATGTGGACTAATCTTAAAATGTATGAATTCAGTGTACAATTATGTAAAACAAAATATTAATTGATAGTATTTTAATTTTAAAATATACCATGTGTTTTTCATCCTCCAAAATATATTCCTTTAAAAATCTCCTTATTTTTTAGGATTCTTTCAAGTATAGTTATCCTCCATTGGTTGATGATGATTTTCAAACTCCTTTGTGTGAAAATGGGCCCATCACTAGTGAAGATGAGCATGAAAGTAAAGAAGAAATAGATGCAGACACCAAGGAGGCTGGGGATCCCAATGAAGAGCAAAATCTTAATACAAAAAAGGTATCTAATTCTCAAGGTTGAGGCAAAACTAATTATATGTCTACCAGATGGGACAGGATGCATATTATTTCTGTTTCTTCTCAGACTTTTACTTTGTATTTTGTTTTTTTTTTCAGTTTGAAATAAGTACTCAGTAGAACTGAATTATATTTGCAGTTCTGACCTTACATCTTTCTTTGAACAGATTTTGCTGTTAAGACCAGCTTCATACTTCTGAATATGTAAAATGAATACTGAATATTTATTATTTCTGGAATTTAATTTTTTAAACTATTTTTAAAATATTAACATATAAAAGTAGTTATTTAGTCTCAGGAGAAATTTTATCCATAATTTCTCAATCCTGTATTGATAATAGAATCTTCTTGCAGTGGTGTGATATTAAGGAATATGCAATATAGTCAGTGGGGTTATTCTTGAAAATAGCAGGAAAAATCTGAAATTCATCTCTTAAACCCATAATTAATTTTGGAATATGAATCACAAAACTTTAGCTCAGTGGAATGTAATAGCTGAATATTACATTTTCAGTTTCATTTCCTGTTTTAATTCTTTGCCAGAATAATTTGAAACATGCATATTACTTTAAATAGCTGAACTGTTCTTTGAAACTTAGTCAGCCAGTGGATAATGTAATTTTGCTGATTTTAAGTCCAAAAGGAAGAATTATATAACACTCATGTCATCTTTTTCCTTTTCTTCTAAGTGTTAAAAATATTGGTTTAGTTTATGGTATCTTCTCTGTAATATAGTGTAATCAAACTGCTAATCAAGTCTTTTCAGTCAACTAAACAATTGACATTTAAACTTGTCATGTATCCGTTACTTCTAAGGAATGTGGCATCTTTAATGTACTTTTAAAATTTTGGACTATATCTCATTTTCAATACAATTTTTGTAAGTAGATTAGTGAGTGGAGAGTAGAAGTAAAACAATCTTCTCTTCACAAGTTTGAGATTAATATTTGCCCTTTCTTCCACAACAAGCATACCATTGCTTGCCACTTTAATCTTGTGTCTTTTTCAGAATATATTTTTTCAGGAAACAGTCTCTTGTTCTCTTGAAATAGTTGGCACTTCCTATTTTCAAATTAATTATTTTGTACTTGGCTATGTCTAAATATAAATAATCAGGATCCAAAGGAATAGATATGTGAGATTTCATTGCCTTCATTGTTATTTATTGCACTGGCAGTCTTTAATGTGGACTTTTATCATCACTGAAAACTTTCCTGATTTATTTTATACATGTATGCCTCCTCTCATCCCGTAGAAGTGCCTATGTCTTTCCCACAGAGTAGAAGGAGCAATGAGTAATAAAGTTGACTGTAAACACCTGTCCTGCAGAAAATGGCATTTGTCCAGAGGAATTCCACTTTCTGTTGTGTACTCTAATATTTTCACCGATGGTAATTTTCATCAGAGTTATGTAAATAAAACCAAACACAGTACTGGTGCACTGTATTTGAATCCCAAACTTTCTATAAAACTATTATTATAAAGAATGAAATTAAGTTGTTGTGTGTGTGATTTGTTTTTGCAAGACCTCTCTTTCACAAAATCTTAAATTTCTTTCATTCCCTTACTTCAAATTTACATAAACTGAATTCAGGCCTTCTGCCTGTATTTTAACTGGAATAAAAGTAAGGCTAAGCAAACTATTTAGCTAGCTGATCTTTGAGCCATCATGCCACTGATTCTTTCAGTCTTCTCTATTTTTTTTTCTCCTTGTTGTTTTGCATTTCATTAAAAATCAGAATTCTGGAATTATATGATGGATATTCAGGCCTGTTGACAGGTATGTTTTCTTCAATCTAGTAGAAAAAGAAAGCCTCAGGGCCTCTAAAGTATCTGCAGTTTTGGATTCAATCAGCATTTTTTTTTCTCTTTGTCAATACCTTAGAATTCAATCTAAAAAGTAATGAAGCTATATTTAAAAACTGAAATCCAATGAGGTGCTGAATTGTTGTTTGTTTGTTCAGTGGTGTAATGATTGTATTGGAGTGCCTGATTCTGTTTTGCAGTGGAAGAGTAAGTAAAATAACATCAGTGCTTCATAAATTGAAATATTTGAAGTAGTATAATTTATGGGCTTGGTGCTTTTAAAAATAACCATCTCGGGCATCAGAAAATACCTGCAAAAAAAGTAGAAAAGTTGTTTTACGCATGCTTAATATATAATGTAACTTCTAATGCAAAAACATTTTATGCTTGGATGTCGAGCAGCTTCAGCAAATACATATTAAGCTTGATCTTTAATATACATATTGTTATAATGAGCTGCCTCATGTTATTTACTGATGAAATACCTGCATGACTTTAACATGTATGACCCAGGTTTCTACTTAATCTTTATTACTGTCATTTTTACTCAGATGAATTCTATAGAACAAATTCCCAAATCAGAGGAAACTGACAAAACAGATTACAAACCAAAAAATGCAAAGAAAGCACTAACCACTTTTAAAGGACCTTTATTACATATCAGGTAATCTTTCTTTCTAATGTTTTTTTCACAATATGCTTTGAACACTTGATTATAGAACTAGTTACAACTTAAGGGAGACTTCCCCCCCCCCCCCCCCCCCGAGTGTTAGAGAAAACAAACAATATTTATAAACATCCTTTTAAGAGTTTTTTTCCTCAAAGCCCATAAACAATTTTCTGGATTTGAGTGGGTTGCTTTTAATGAATTTTTTGACATACCCATTGGCATGCTTTATGCTAATTAATAGGGGTGTATTTCATTTATTCTGGGAAACTCATTTATTTTAATTGAATCAATGTATATCAGTAATGAGAATACTTAGTGGTTTAGATCTGGCTGCTTAAGCTAAAAAATTTTAAATGATTATTTACTAAGACAGCTCTCTGATTAAAAAAAAAAAAAAAAAAACTTTAAAGAAAATTTAAGTTAAGGTGGCTTAAATATCTATGCCAGTAATTTGCACCAATAAAACCAAATTTAAAAGGGTACGACTCTTTTAGTGTGGGAAGTGCTGTGTATAAACAGCACGTCTGCTCAGAAGATTTTGTCATTGAGGATTCATACATCTTACCATACGTTAATCTCCTTTGTATCAGGAAATCTGAAGAAAAATGATTTAGCTAATATCTTTTTTTTCTTTCCACTGCCCTTTCAGGTCAAAATGTTTGTTTAGCAATTGATTTAGGTGTTAACTTTTATTTTCATTTCCAGTTTGCTATTAGATGAATGAAGAAAATATCTAATTTATAGATAATTTCTTAGGTGAGCTAACTTCATAAGTGCTGACTAAATTAGATTTGGAATGAATTTGAATAATGACATGTTCATTAGTATTTAAAATATTTTGCGTGTGTGAAATGTTTCTGGTTTTGAAATGAATTAGCTTTATTGTCCTTTGTGTGCCAAACCTTCCTTCATATAGTCCTGTATGATTTCCTATATGGCAGGACAAAGACAGATTGCAGATTTGCTTTATAAAGATTTCTAAAATCCATGGACTTCTACTTAGTTTTTCTTTGAAGAAATAAGTCAGATATGGGATATTTTCCATTTTTCTCCCTATAACAAAAGAAGCTATTTCCTTGCATTGATGTCTTTTTAAAATTTATTTTTAAAGGTACTTTTCTTTTAAGCCCTACCACTAGAATAGAAGTGTTGGCGTTTATGTGAATTATAAGGAAGAATAAATTTAATCGAGTATAGAGGTGCTGATACTGTAGTTTTGCTGTCATGGAAAATAAAATACTAGTGTCTCTGTCCCTGCTGTTCATTCCTTACAAAAACTCATGAGAAAGTATGCTACCTGCAGTTGTTCTTTATAAACACCCTTACTCTGTAGAAGCTAGAATTAATTTTGATTTCCTGGAATCTCTTTGGGCCTTCAATTCTGATGCAGTTTACAATCAGATAACCAGCTGTCCTCCCAGCACAGGCACCTATATGAAATATGAGACATGAACTAGAGTACAAGCTCTGCCAGCATGACTAGCTTGTATTTTTGCTGATACTGGCACTGCCATGTGAGAAGAGCAGCAGAGACTGAAAGGAAGCTGAGGCACAACAGTGCTGCTACCACAGAAGTTGCCAAGAATCAATAACTGTTCTGTGCCTCCTGGGATTGCTGCTGCTGCAAAGGCTCAGTTGAGGCCGCCTCCACCCTCTCCCACCACTACACAAATATTCCTTGCCTAGTGCTACTTGCTGCTTTTGGCTCTCTCATATGACCCAAGCTAAAAAATAAGCTGAACGTTTTCAAAGTTGTCCTCTTCTGTTTCTCACACTTATGGCCATACTCGCTTATCTGTCTCACCCTAGTTTAGACCGCTACTGCATTTTCCATGCATATCTATCAGGAAGACCAATATTTTATAGAAAGGTAAATGAATAAATTTAAGAGAGCAAAGAGGTGTATCTGTTCACTTGCACTGTCTGACAGAAAACTAGCTCATGTTATATTGTCCTGAAGACCAGAATTCATAGTATAAGTGGAAATGCTTACTCCCCTGTATATACATATGCATTATACTATGCTATTGTTTGACTTGATGGACAGTGTACCTACAAAACTGGCCCTTAAGTCTGTGGGTTTAAAAAAAAGAAAAAAAAAAAAAAGAAAAAAAAAAGAAAAGTCTATTGCCACAGTTTGGAGTATAACAAGAAATATCAGGCTTTACTAGTTCTGCCACAACTTCCTTTTCCTAGAGCTCTTTTTTTTTCTTGCTCATTTTTGACATTATTTTTGATATTATTTTTAACATTTTCCAGTATCATTCATGCTTTGTTTTGCAACTTGTATAATATTCCCATTGCAATAGTGTAGTATTGATATATCAAGTACCTAATAATTGCGATCATTTCTTTCTTTACTTGTTGATTACTGAAGTTGAATTTGGGAACAGGGGAGAAAGGATTTGAGACAAGAGGATACAGTTAACCAATTAATTTTGTTTAAACCCATCAGCTTGTTACTGCCTGCCTGTCTTAGCACAGTTATTCCTACCTCCCCACCAAAAAGAAATACTGTTGGGCAAACTGTGTAGTTCATTATAAAATGTAGTTGCTCCCCCCTGCCTTCAGGCTTGCCTTAAAGCCCCAAGTATTTTTCTTCTCTGCTAATGTCTTGTTTTGTTCAATTAAATGAGGGATAAGGAAGAGGTATTGGTATTATGAAAGGAGATCCTTTGAAGGAGAACATTCTAAAAATGGAGAGAAGGAGGAAAAAAAACCCCACAATATAAGTAAGGTTATGCTTATTCTTTGGAAAAGATTCTTTGTCAAAGATAATAGCAATTCTTTACGTACCCTTAGGAAGACTTATTAAAAGAAAACAGTTCTTTCCCTGTTACTTAAGTTTTTCTTTCAGCTTGTGAGATGTGAGCATGCCCTGCTTTCAGCATAGTAGTTTTCATTTGAACGCTTATTCCAAGATGAGTTGTGCTACTGTGATACCATTTTAAAAGTTTGTATGCATGAATTTTTAAATTGCACAAGAACATTAAAAAAAGACAAAACTTTAAATTCTGTTGTGGAGCCCTGCATGTGTCTCCTGAAATCTGTGAAGTCTGACTCATAAGTACAAGTGCATCTAGCTATAGCAGCTGGAAAGATTACTACTCCCAAACACCTGCCTGTTCCTCTTATGTTTGTACTGTACCCACTACAGGGATAGTTGAGTGAGATGAAAATTGCTTCTTGGTTGTGATAGTGTATAACCTATCATATTAGAATATTAATTATGCTTTCCTTTAATTGTAAAATGTGGTGGCCGAAGGGCAAGTATTTAAGCTATCAGCTATTCTTGCTATGCCAGGTAGTCACACTCCTTGATGTGAGAAGTAAACAGCAGTAGCCTAATCTGCTGATGCAGCTAAGTTCACTTGTGATCATGAGTCAACCCCAAGCTTCACCACAAAAAATCTGAGTTTTATTTTCATGATGTTTTAATGAAAAACTAACTGTAGTTGTTGGATTGAAAGTATTGTATTTTATATTTTTATTAGGTGTGGACAAGTTTATTCTATGTTTTAAAGATCATTTGAATAAACCAATTCTTTTTAAATTTTTGTTAGCCCAGCAGAAGAACTATATTTTGGATCCAAAGAAACTGGAGAGAGAAAATGTTTGATAATGCTGACAAACGTGACTAAAAATGTGGTGGCTTTTAAGGTAAACATTTTGTGTGTTGACTGAATTACTTTGCTAAATGTGTGGCTTTTTCTTGTATAATTTGGGGGAAGGAGAAGAAATACTATGAAACCCTTTTTTTTAGGTTTCATAATCTTTTTTCTTATGTTATGGTGTTTGAAGCAGATCAAAGAAACCTTGGTGTGAATTTGTACATACCATGTACCATCATAAGGGGTCTAATCACAATTGCAAATATTTTGGATCATTGACTGGAATAGAGCTATGAAGGTGGTTAGTTTTTTCATAATAATCTAAGTCTTCCATAGAAAGAAAATGTTGATCTTTGAAAAGTGATCTCTTTAGAACTTATTTTCCTTTATAAATCCTCTAAACAAATTATTAATGTTCCATAGTGATGCAGATTCTCAAAGGAGTGAATGTAATGTTTTGTTTCAAAAATACTGAATTGACTTAATCTTGATTTGATTTTCTACCACATTTTCTGTGTTCTCTACAAGAATAAATTTCTGTATTTTCAAATCAATAATTTTGACAGTTACTCTATTCTTAATTTTATATAAAAAGGAGAAAATAATATATGCCAGAAAAGGAAGGATGAAAGTGGTTGACAGAGGGATAGAAATGAAATTATAGTGTCTTTTTACAAAATATTTTTACTTACAAAGCATCTTAAAGACTGTATGTTATCACTGTATCCTAAACAATACTTAGTTAAGGGTTTTGGACTTCTGAGAATACTTACTTTCACATTCTCCTTTCTGCAATGGCTAAAAAGAAATAGTCACAGTTTTTGTGTGTATTAACATGCTTGCTTAATATATTTTGTTTATAGGTGAGAACAACTGCTCCTGAAAAATACAGAGTTAAACCCAGTAACAGTAGCTGTGAACCTGGTGCATCATTAGACATAATGGTATCTCTTCATGGTGGTAAGGAAAATCTTCCAGTAGAATTTTTAAGAAGTCTGAACAAGTTTTAGGAAGAGGCTGACTCTTCTAGATATTAATGTTTGTGTGTTCTTGTTGGGTAATAAGATATCTGACACCCATATCTTCGTGACTGTTGTAGGAAAGGTGTGGTGAATATATGAAAGTATTATCATTTGTAAGAGAACGTGTTTCAAACTGCATTTCTATGGATTTGTAACTCACGCTTTCTGCACTGTCAAAGCTGATGTAATTTCTGTTTTCATTTCTCATCTCTGATTGTGAATAGCCCTGTGTTGCTCTACATAGAAATGTGTGTCAGGATTATTTCTATTTCAGATGTGTTTCCTGAATATTCATTTGATAGTGTATTGTGGAGCAATGTTTTATGAGGGCTCATATTTGGTACACATCTCTTGTCAAGTGTATTAAATCTTGAACGCCAACAGCCTGCCACATTTTCAAATATACGCAATTAACTTTATTTTATACGGGTCATTAATATGATCCTTACCGCTTTTAGTAAAGTTGATATTATACTTCATTGTTACTATACATAATAAGAAAAATTGATGTAATATAAATTATTTCTAGCTTTATTTTCTAAGGAACTGAAGTGATTTTTTTTAAAAGTTAGTTCTCTTTCAAACCACTTTTGAATCCTTCACCAGCATTAGCCATACACAAAAGAAGGGTAGCAAGTACTGTGAAAACCATAACTATCCATAACTGGATAGAGGTGAGACAGCCAGACTGGTACCTCACCAAAGGAGAGGCAAGCGGGACCTTGCAGCTAATATTCTGTTTGGTTCCACTTTACTGGCTGATGGAGTAGCTGTCTGTACTGATTTATTATTCCACTTACGCACAAGCAGGTGTTGACTTTAACCCATTCTGTTTCTTGTCTAAAAAAAAATCATAGTGACAACTATCCCAATTGTAGTGTATTACATTAATAGTTTATCTGTAGTAAAGCAGGCTTTCTTAGTAGTTTTAAGGGCAGGAAAATTTGCTAGAAAATACCTTGTTCTTACAGAATTGTAGGTTCCCCATAAATCATTGAGATGAAGCTAGTTCTGTTAAAAGAAGCAATTGCCTTTGTTAAGGCAAATTGTAATGAAAATTGTTGAGAGTAAGGAAACAATTTAATTATTTTTATTTCCTGTAGGTCAGTGTCTGATATTCTATACTAAAGCTCCCATCTTAGAGCACTTATGTTCAAAAATGCTTCCGTATACTCTTTAATTATCCAAACACACTGTTGCCTCCCTCCCCTTTGCCCCCCTCTTTGAGGGTAGGATTCGCAGCTTCTCTGCAGGATCGTTTCCTTATAATGGCAGCAGAAATGGACCAATGTTCTGGAGCAGGTGTATCAGAACTGACACAGTTTTGGAAAGAGGTCCCTAGAACCAAAGTGATGGAACATAGGTAAGCAAATGGTTTTCATTAACAAGCTTTTTTAGCCATATTGTGTATTCTGATTTATGGTACTTACATATCAAAACCAGTAAAAGATTTTCCAAAACAAATTGTACTTCAGTGACTGAGGCATATCACTGCTACCTCCTCTGTGTTTTAACTGATTAGAGGGATTCTTTTTATGTGTAAAATGTCATGATATTCTGCATATGCTCTTTTTATTGTAGTTTAATTGTGCTGATTAACAGTTAAATGGAAAAATGTGAATGGATGTGACAATACAGATGGAAATTAGATTTTTTTTAATGAGGATGTGCCCCTTGAGTTTTCTAAAAAGAAACAAGCAAGAAAAAGAGCAATTACCATATGCAAAGCTGCTGATATTAAAATAAATAAATAAATAAAATCTCTAAAAGAAAACTGTAGTTTTGTAGCTCTCTGTGAAGCCTATCGAGTTAGTGTGTGTTTTCCTTATTTGTTGGTGGAAAAATATCTCCAGGATAGTGAATGCACACTTTTAAGAGAAGAGCAACAAGCGTATTTATTCAGATCTATTTCACAACTAGCTGTATCACTGCATGTTTCTAGGAAAAGCTTTAATTCATTACAATACTTTTTCATCTAGAATTCTTACAGCCATGATATCAAGAGGCTGTTCTATCTTTAAAAAGGGATATTTAACCACATTTTAACTTTAGACTGTTCTATCACTTTTTTTTTTAATCTTATTCTTCCAAAGTTCTTAAGGAGAGGAAAAAAAATTGTACATAAAAATGTGGAGGCAAGTTTTAATTATCTTTGTGCACTTATGGAAATAATTGCCATGTTTAGAGGGACTTGCATACCTTTGCACATTCTGGTTTATAAAGTGTGAGCTTCAAAGCTCAAAGAAGCTTGAGCTTCTTTGAATAAATGTTGGGGTTTTTTGAAGGGTTTTTTTGCCTTTTTTTCCTCCTTTTTTAGAGATACTGTGAAACTGTAGGGAAAAGTTTTTGAGAAAAATTATTTGATTGTATTTATCATCTGAAATAATATATGTCTAAAAGCCCATCTAAATGAATGTTTGAGAAAATTAGATTTCCCAGACATGCTTAATGTAGCAGTATGTCATGTACATACATCACTGATAAGTACAGATCAGTTCTGCATTTTTTATTAAATCTAAATTAAAAGTAATGGAGAATATTATTACTGTATCCCTAAGATTATACGTGCAACTGCTTTCTCTGAAGAATCTACTCTAGATTTTATTACATGCATTTGTCCTTTTTAGCTTTTCATTACCAGAAAAGTTTTAGTGTTTTTCATCCTCAAAATACCCAAATGCTACAGAATTTAACTATTTGTTCAGTAAATAAAAGAATTCCCACACTAATTGCCTTGCATGTTATCAGAGGAGCTTCTACTTTATTTTATAAATTGCTTTGGATTCCAGTACGTTTAATTACGATCTCAGAGTCTATTCTTGCTTACTCAACTATACAAGAAATGAAGTGGGAGGACAATACTGTTAGCAAGATTTAAAATTGAAAGAAAACCCTTAGATTTTGTTTACTGTTGAATTAATTTTTGCATTTCTGGTAGTAAAGATTTGATTAAATATCTCAACAGATCCTGTGTTATGATTTTTAAATAATAAAGGTATATTTGAGCATTAAGATCATTTTGTTTTGACTTTATATATCAAACATTATCAAAATATAGTTGATAGACTGAAGAAGGCTTTTCGGACTATCATTGTAATCATCATTTATAAAATCAGTCAACCAAAAGAGATGATAAAAGTGCATGTAGCAAATGGTTGGACAGTTTACTTTCCATATTAATTTTTCAAAGTTGCATTCAATTTTTGATTTGGGGAAAACACTGCTTTTTTTCCCCTCCCTTTCACAGGCTCAGGTGTCATGTTGTGGAAAGCAGTAAGCCTTCTACTTTGACATTAAAAGAGAATGCATTCAATATTCCTGCGAAAACCAATGAAGATTTACATATACAGGTAATAATGTACTCCTTTATGCTGAGCAAAATCATAAAATATGATACAGACAAAAAGATTTTTTTTTTTTGTACTAAACTTCCTTGGTACTTTGTAAATTTTACTGTTGGAAAATTTTGGCACTTGAAAGTAAATAAGTCAGGGACTTAATCATTTTATTGAATGTTAATGGTTTAATAGAACACTACTACTTTCAATCAATATTTTCATTCCTCTTGTGTATATTACATATCTCAAGTATTAGTGAGACTTAGCATTTTTTTTTCTTCCTAATAAAAAGAAGTTCTTGCTTGATACAGGCAATATAGATTGTCCATGAAAATTCTAAGTTTCTTTAGCAGAACAGAATATTGAAGTAGGCAGTGATAGAAAAGTGCATCACTAAGAGCAATGATTTGTGTACTATAACAGTGCTTGCAGTATAACTGTTCTTGCAGTTATTGTAACTGAATAGCTTTAAACAGTACTTTCATTTGCAGTGATTCTAATTTAATGCAACTATTCTTATTTTCAGCTAACTCATTTACTGCAAATTAATAAAAGACTTCAAGAGCAGATTGATCGCTGCCTGTGGTTCCAGCAGTTGTTAGTGGTTTTATCATTACTATCAGTTACTACTGTTGCCTTCTGTTTCTACCTGATGTACACCCAGAGAAGCTAAAAAATGTTGCTTTGTCCTGCATGTGCTGCCTGTCAAGGTCAGTTTGAAGTGAAAAAGGTTCCAGTGCTGCTCTCAGATTCTGGAACGGCCAAAATGAGATTTATGAGCCCACAACACTGAATGGTGATACAATTTGCGGAAAAAAAGAAGAAATGAATGGTCAACAAAATAAATTACTGAAACTTGACACTTCGTAAGGGGCATGAGAAGGGTGTTAGACCTGGGAGCTGTTTTCGCTGTATAACTTAATAAATACTACTGAACTGGGAGGAGGAAGGAGCAACCAAATAACAGCATAATTTAAAACTGCATAGTACTTTCTCTGTTTTGTTCAAATATTTTAAATACTATATATTTAATTTTTTCATCATACTCATGGTTACATTCTGAATTGCTGTCATAGAAGATAAAAGAAGTCTGCTTAGGGTTTATAAAGGATAACCTGTTCATTCAGGAAAATTTACAGAGATTACATAGTACAGGCAGCTTTTTCATATAACCTAGGTATGTGAACATAGCATATATTAATAATGTTGGTAATTATTTTGAGAGTTCAGGATCACTGTATTCATTTGTTTATATTCCTTGTGCTTTTTCTGAATGCAAAATTATTATAAATGTTGTCTACCAAATACCATGCATGCTGTCATATTGACCTGGACAACAACCCTTTTTTGATTCCAAAGATATTGATTAAATATTTATGTTGAGACACTGTCCCTGTTATGCTTTCATCTATTAGACTTTCCTTATTGTTTTTTCTTCTTTTTAAGCAACTCTTAGTCGAACTCCAGAAAAAGTGTAGCAGTTGATTTCTGATGACCTATTTATAGCTCATAAAAAGACTAATAATTAATCAATATTAAGAACTTTTTCTGAGGTGTGCAATATGCTTAAATCATCGATGAATATATGAAAAAGCAAGTCAAGTCAGGAAAACTTAATATTGTTGAAGGAATATAAAAGTGTTGTATCTGACGTTTCTCTGAAAGTATTGTTGAAATGGTCTATGAAGCTAGTGAGAATTTATTCTAACAAGGATTCTTTGTACTCATTGCTGTAAATATGTATATTAAAATGATAAATACTTTAAAAAAGACTGATATCTTTCATACATTTAAATTTTTCACTCTTAGGAATGTCTAAAACTTAAAAATATTTTTTTATTAGAACTAATTTTCACCACAAATAGACTTGCATAGTAGGTTGTTTAGTTTTGCTCTGTCAACTTTAATAGTTGAGAAGAGATTATTGCAGGAAATAAAGGTCATACATTGCATCTGTCTTTTTGCTGAGAGTATCTCTTCAATGTATTGTAGATGTAACATTATTTCTAGGAAATAGAAAAATTAACAAAGCAGCATATCATTCAATATGATGACTGAAAAGTTACTATGTAAAAAACAAGTCTATGGAGTTTGGTGCACAGTGTTCTGTCCTTTCTTAATTTATACATCATTTTACCATATTAATATTTTTTAAATTTTTCACTGATCTCATTTCTCTTCAGTTTGCTTCTCACTATTTTACTTTCTTAATGAATTGCAACTCATTTTCCACTGTTTACTATGAAGCTTTTGTTTAAATTATTTTCCTGTGCATGCAGTTCAAATTCTATGCTTTTAACAAAGTGAATTGTTATCATATTGTTAAGTAACACAGTAATTTGTAACATTTAGATAACACTTAGTAACCATTCTGTTAAGGTGCTTATTCCTTAATTTGACAGGATTGATTAGCACTTTACTGTAGAATTCTGAGAAATATTCCTAGAGTCTTTGCCAGTATGAATATTTTAATGTTTTGGTGCTTTCACGTTTTCAGTATTCTTATTACTATGTTGCTATTTTGTTTGTATAATGGATCAGATGAACATTTTTCTACTGTTTTAGAAAAATACAATTACAAAATAAATGTGAAGAAATACACAATCTTGAATATATTTTTTTTTTAATAATAATTATGCCTTCTGAGGCTTTCATTCTTTTGTTAGTCTATAGGTGCTTAATATGAGTAGGGATTAATTATGGTAATGGCCCCTATTCTGTTACATGATAGAAGCTGTGAAGAGATATTCAAGACAAATGTGAAACAATTTTAAATTCCTAGGCGGAGGGCTAACCATGATTAAAGAGATCACCTGGTACTGGTATGTAAACACTACCATGACAAGAGTAATGCAAATCCACACAGTACAAATACACATTATCCTGGTAAATCTAAACATGTTTTAAACATTACACAAGATATGGAAAAACATACCTAAGCCTAAAACATTAATGGCAGGTATCTGTGTTTTTAAATTGAAATTGGCAGCACTGTGCTTTGTATTTTATTTGTGTAAGAATTTTATTTCTGTCATCAAAAAGCATACGGTGACCCATCAACATTTTTTCCCTGTCTTCAGTTCTTAATATTTTCAGGTTTTGTTTACTTACCTATGGAAGCATAGTTTTCAGCCACTCATCAAGACTTTGCGTAGCACACACTAATGTTACAGAGGGGAGGGCAGTCACATGAGCTGACATCAACAAAGACAAAATTACTTTATGTATATATTTTTTTCACAGTACATTAAACTTTCAGTTTGTAAGGCCAGCACATTTTAGACTTCAGACAGAATTCACAAAGTAAGATTTGATTAGATAAATTGTCACTATACAACCTTTTTTCTTTTTTTTTTTGCTTTCCCTCTCATTGTAGATTAGCAATTAATCTTAGCTTTATAGACATTTAAGAGATAGCAATGACTATAGTCCTAGAAAGTAACAATGTGTGCTCAAAAGAGCATGTGTTTTCATAGCAAACATTTTGTGTATCCTATTCTTAGGTTCAATGTTTAACATACTGTATTAAGTTTTACTGGACAGGATAGTTCTTTATTCATCGTCTCTACTTCCAGAGTTATACTATGGGATAGCTCTGAACCATCTGAATAGGTGTTCCAGCGACCCCATTCACACTGGCACTAATGTCGTTCATTATTACATTATTTACAGAGGTTCAAAGTCTCACTGTTTTTGCATGCCTGAGGTGATATCAAAGAAAATCAAAAGTTTATCTTACAACTAGAAGTGGTGCCAACCACTTTTGTAGTGGAAACAACAGTTTTATCTAAGGACAGTTATATTGAGGGTTTTTTTTATTATTATTAGATGCAAAACCTGACGATCTTAAGGAAAAAACACATTGGGGTAGGCTAATTTGGAAAAATCATTCTTGATTATATTTTAACATATCAAAGAATTTTCCCCATTCTCTCGAAGTTATAAGTATTATAGATAAGCATAATATATTTCAGACCTCTGGAAAACAAAAGATGAAGCAGGAACAGGCTTTTCGATTGCCTTTTTATTTCATCACCTGGGATAACTGATTTGTCTCTAATGGCTGTGTTCAAGCTCTCTCAAAAGCATATCTGTGCTCCCAAATGAAAAGTTTCTATGGCTATTGTTGTGTGGGGTACTATAAAGAGGGTTTTAAGTCACTGTGCTGACTTGGGCTTTCTCTTACTTTATATGAAATTGCACTGGCTGCATGAAGCGATAGATGTTCTTTCAATAAAACGTGTTCTTTCCATCTATGGCTTTATTCTAAAAGTGGACATTCAATGAGAATAATAGAACAAATTTTAAAATCAACAAAACAACCCTTTAGCCTAAAAAAGACATGACAGATAGCTGTAAGAAATAACTTCTTTGGATCTTTTGGTAGTTCTGTAGGGTACTATGGAAGCCCAAAGAAATCTGTATTGACAATTCTACTTTAGGAAGAACTAATTAGTTCTAATTAAGTAAGAAGAGCATGTAATCTGTGCTTTTCTGAGATTAAAAAAGACATCTGACATCAATTTCTGAAGTTTATGGCTTATTGTTACTTGTGAGATATCTCACAGAGGAGTTATTGACTAGGTACTACGGCAGTTGCTACATTTCCATTATATACGTGGAACAAAGATAAGTGGTTATAGATTAATATTTAAAGTTAACAATGCTTTTCTGTATTACATTTGGAACTTTTAACTTTCTTGGACACATTTTAGCATTAGCACTTTCTAGGTGAGAGGTGCAATCTCTCATTTTCAGTTGTTCTCAATTATTTCAGTGTTACTTGTTCAGTTGAAACCTGACTGTTCCTGCTTTTGTCACTTTTGTATTGAGTGGCTAGAATAATGTACATAGAGAAAGCATGGAAAATAAAGTTCATGAAATCCAGCACTCCAGAAGCATGGCTGTGGTCAGAGATTTGTCTTGTTTGTACTGTAGGTGAGTGAAATTCTATGTGCTGGTCTTGGCTGAGGCTGCCGTAGCTAATTGCTAGTAGATCTGCTCAATGCCACTTTGTTACTACTGAATAGAGGTACTGAAATTCAAGTTGTATGAGCAGAGAGTAAGCCGCTTGCAGACTTTCCTATTAAATATCGCAATTCCTGTTTTACTTCATTCTTAAGATTTGTGCATCATAAAGACTGATTTTTTTTTTATTATTATTATTATTATCTACCTAGTAAAGCACTAAGTTCCTTCTATTTTCCTAAACACGAGAAGAAGGGCTGGGCTAATGGTTGAAGAGTATTCAATTCTTACTGTACGATTGCCGCTAATAGCATATTGTTGCTTTTGTAGATTATAATAGACACTTCACTCTGACATTGCTGAAATTAGTAAATTAATCCAAACAGAAAGCCCTTTAGGGTTGCCAGTCATTTTAGTCCTTAACACACTCCAAAGTGCAGCAGTAAACCACTCAAAGGACAGTTAAGTTTTGCCTTCTGGCAATTCAGTATCCCCTGATTTTTAGTAATATTGTTCAGTCCTATTTTAATTACCTTATTTCAGCTGTTCTGGATTAGCACTCTATTGGAGTTGGCTGAAATTTATGAAAAATGAAAAAATTATAATGTCTGTGTATTTATCTCTTTTTTAGTGAGCAGTAGAATGTATTCATTAATTTGCAATAACTTGGGGTTTTCTTGCAAAATATTTTTTCAGAGGTTTTGCCTGTTGTTAAAAATATTTTGTTAGAAAGACTGTAAATCATGTGTTTCGTTCATCTTGATTAGCCATGAGCTATGCGAAAGCTTGATTCAACCAGCAAGAAACAATGATCTCCTTGAAATATTTTTCAAAAACAGATTAAGTCATGATGCTACTTTTTTCCTTAGTCTTGATCTGACCTTGCTCCTGTAATAAATATATGTGTCTATACAAGCAGATTTTACTAAGAATCAAAAGACTTGGCCTGATAGAACTTGCTTCAATATGCTTTTTCTGTTAGAGACTCAACATAAATAACAGTTTACATCTACCATGTTACTCCAGCACACATGTATGTGCCATGAAATAGCCTCACAATTTATTAGCATTGCTTCTTAATGAGAAATTAATAAAGGTTCAGCCCATGTATGAATTTTGTAGAGTCAGGAGCACAAGTTGGAGAGTCATAACAATACGATGTGTTCTTCTCGCCATAGGCTATGCAAGTGGTGTCTTTCCAGCAACAGAGGTCTAGTTTTGAGCCCAGGAGAAGGAAGAAAAACAGTTTTGATAGTTTTGATTTAGATCCTAAGTGTTTTCCCTAAATTTGGAAAGAAATGCCTCAGACACAAGAACTTAAATCCAGCTCTCCAGTGTCATGAGACAGCCATGACCACCATCCCTTTTTGCTTTTTATGATGAAATCTGAATTAAGATGTCCTTTGGGTAATGATGATGCAAGCTAATGAATCCTGTGTAATGTTTAATTTTTCAAAATCACAACTTATATTTCCTCAGTCCCATATCTGTTGAAATCATTGCCAGTTTCATTTTTGACGGCTTAGAACTATATCTGAACACCTGTTCTTCAAGCCCCAGGGAAAATGTCAGAAATGAGGAACATCATTTAACTAAATATAGGTGACAACAGCAGTGTGAAAAGGAAGCATAAACAGAATTTGTTAAGCTTTTATTTTCTAGCATGCTACAATTGATAAATTACTGAAGGGAAAAGCAAATTTCTGCAAACATCACAGATGCTTCATTAATCTGCTACAACTAGCACTTACAGATTGATACTTAACCTGCTGGCATCTGTGAATGTTTATAATCCCCATTCCCTGAAGTAAATTTCCATGTACAAATGTGTAACATTTACACACATATTTTTTCTTATTTTTTTTCTAAATGTAAACTTGCAGCTGATGGTAATGACTCACCAAAAGATTTTGTATTGCCTTTATAGGAAAGTGGCATTTGTTTTCTTGAAAAGTTCGCAGTTATATGGGCTTTGTTCTGCAAAGAGGATAGATAAACACGGATTCTCAGTCTTGTCTGCAATTTGGTGGGAAAACTTAGAAAAACAGTTTTCACAAATCCTAGTCTATTTCATTATATGATAAAAGTGTATTTTTAAATACAATCCTGAAAAAATGTGTTGTGGTATATAAGTAATCTCAGGTCTTGCTGTTCTAGAAGACACTGTGATTGACATGACCCTTCCTTCTATTGCTTGTGTTGATGCCTATTGGACCTGGAGTAGATATTGGGTAACTTATTTCCAGCCAACGTTGACAATACATTCCCATGACCCTGTAAAATTGGTTGGTCCTATTCTCATTCAACATGGAAAACTAATGCCCAAAATGATCACGTTAGCCACTGCAGCTATATAGTGATTTGCTTGGGGGTGGGGAACAAACTTATGTATCAAAACATTTTTCCAGCTTTTGGACTAGGCAGATTTACTTTGTTTTGATCTACTCACAAATCAAAACAGAGCTGGAGTTCAGTTCTTCAGCAACAACTTAAGAAGTTTTTGCATCAACTTTGCACAGGAACTCTAGAATTTTTGCCAAGCAAATGCATAAATTCTTTTAACACAGGATTTAATATGGATGACTGCTACAGAGAACTAATAAAATCAGTTGCTTAAAGCATTATGGTTTTGGAAACTCTTACAGTTGCAAAAAAAAGGAGTGGTTTTAACACAGTAATACACGTTACCAAATTTGCTGCAAAAAATTAACCTTCTCAAATGAATTTTGATAAGTAAGTGGGATTAAAGAAAAACCAACAGGAGAGTTTAACGCAGACAAAGCAAGGATTCCAGCTGCACAGGCCCTAGAACAGACTGAATGCTTAGGATCCTGTAAGCTCTTCTCTAAAAGAAGAACAATCTTTTTCAAGATTCACTACTGTCAGTTTTAATTGGACTACATACAAATAAAAAACACTTTTAAAGATAAAATTTTACATTATCTTCATGCTCTCGTTGGCTTGAATTAGCAGTCTGCTAACAGTTCTGATAGCATGCAAGATCTTTAAAGTTATGATTTAGATTCACAGTATTGGGGAAATTTACCTTGCAACTTCTATTTTCTGAGCTGCATATAATTTAGCAGTATAAATGTGGACTTAGAAGGTGGTGTAATCAAAACTCTTCCAAAGAAGGTGAAGAAGGGGATGGCAGCAAGCCCATCTGTGAGCAAGAACAGGATTTTTTTCTGCCAGCCAGGCTTGATCACCCTCACGTTAGTTTCCAAAGTCTGATTTACAAATCTCAATATCCAGGTTGTGAACATTCATATACTGACCCATCAGCACAGAAGAAACACAAAAGATTTCTAGTGTGGTCGCCTTTACTAATAGTATGATGTGTTGGGTCAGCAGACCTGTGAGTGTCAAAAAAAAACATGTCTGAAGTGGAGACAGGCCTTCTAGTTTGGCTGCTCCTGGTTGACTGTGTGCTATTCCTCAGCAAACCCATCCTCAGCTCGTTCTTCAGCTCCTTGTCGCTCTGGGGAATGTTGCAGGTTGACAGCATTTTGAATTTTTCAGAGACAAAGCTGGAGACAAAAGTAATGATTGAAGAGTATCAGCCCACATGGTCTTACTTGTATTGGTGACTCAGTATACCTGACTTCGTTTCCTGTGTCTGCACAGCGGCCAGCTTTCTCTTCCACACAAGTGGGTGCCCAAAGGTCCTCTCAACTCCTCTTTTTAAGTAGATCTGAACTTACAAGGAACATAGGAAAAAAAAAGCACAGTCATTTCCTAGTTGGAGTAAATGTTATTATCTCTTGGATTAATACCTCATGGCTAGGTTAAAACCTACCCTAACAGAAGGCAATCAATTTCTGCAGTTTCTTTTAAAGTGTTTCCACTGATGAAATTCAGGGAGCAGTACCTCTGCTTACCAAAGAATGTTTCCTCAGTAGAGTTTTCTAGATTTGAGTCATGCTTTAACTGAACAGGGTTTCAGTCTCTTTTTAGTAAAGCATTCTCATCTTTTTTATTAGTTTTTTATTACTTTATTGTTTATGAATGGGAGAAATGTGCAGATTATTCTTAAAAGAGGAAAAAATGATAACTCAATGTATAATACTAGACACTCTAGGACATACATTTGAAATAAGTCCACAGTGCTTCTCTTACCTGAGGACATGCCATAGTTAACTATCTGGAGGAATGAACGCTTTCTTTCCTTGCCTTGCTCAACATGCTTTGAAAGGGGGAGAGGGGATGTCAAGACACCCAGATGTGACAGTACTGTGAGCTCTTCTTCCTCTAAGGAAACACTAATAATAAGTGAAATTATATATTATCTTAAATGAAAGATGCTTGTATTTACTATCTTATGTCAAATAGAAGTCAACTGTTAGTCCAATAGACCTGCTTCTAATTGTACCAGCACTGCTCCAATTGACGGTTAGTCTTGTGTGCTTTGATCCATGACTTGGAACCAGAAGAGTGAAACGTAGATTTAAACTGTGATATGAAAAAAAGAAGTTTTTCATTTAGTACTAATAATTTATGAACAAAAGTGATGAAGGAGTTGAAAGGATCTTACATATTTTCTTCAACTGTCAAAAATAGTAATAACAAAAGATCCAAACAGATGTCTCCCAGGCCCTCAGGAGAAGAGGAGGCCAGAACATATTCAGAGAAGTTTTGTCTGGGCTGAGTCCCTTTACAATCTGTAGTCAAGATGGAGTTATAAATTCTTTATTTTCAAAAGTTTGAAACTAGCCAGCTTTCACTACAAATTTGAAATGAATCACCCTTCTCCAAGAGAAGAGTCTGGTGTTACTTACATATAAACTGAAAGAATTATCAGGAAAGGGAATTGTCTATTTAACCTCTAAAACACTTGAGTCATCTTGCAAGAACTTCTGAGGTGCTGAGGCTGGGAAACCCAACATGCTCTCAGGAAGCCTTATGCAGGTTAAACATCAGTTAGAATCATAAAATCAAACAGTCAGTAAGGTTCGAAGGGACCTCTGGAGATCATCTAGGCCAACCTTCCCACTCAGCAGGGTCACCTAGAGCGTGGTAGACAGGATTGCATCCAGGCGGGCCTTGAAGATCTCCAGAGAAGGAGACTCCACAAACTCTCTGGGCAACCTGGTCCAGAGCTCTGTCACTCACAGGGAAGAAATTCCCCCTCACGGCCAGGCGGAATTTCCTGTGCTTCAGTTTCTGCCCATTGCCTCTTGTCCTGTCACACGGGACAATTGAAAAGAGTTTGTCCGCATCCCCTTGACACCCTCCCTTCAGGTACTTGTACCCATTGATCAGATCCCCCCTCAGGCTTCTCTTCCCCAGGCTGAAGAGGCCCAGCTCTCGCAGCCGTTCCTCATAGGGCAGGTGCTCCAGCCCTCTGATCATCTTTGTGGCCCTATGCTGGACTCTCTCCAATAGCTCCATGTCTCTTTTGTATTTGTGTAGCTCTTGGGTAAAGGTTATTGAACACTTAATTAAAGAAACTTAAAATATTTGTAGTGGATTGTAATCATTGTTTTACTGTTTTATTTTCATTTCATTTTGTATACTTGATTTTGTTTAAAAAAACAAGGGGGAGGGAGACAGGTTGGGCAGGTAGCCAAGAGGTAGACCAGGCTGCTTGTTTGCCTGGTCTTAATTGCTGTGAGCAAGAGCAGGTGGTATCCTCTGGAGAGACAGCGACTTCCCCAAGAGCAGAGGTGTAGGTGCCACAGGGGAGGCTTTCAGGGATTATGAAATGGAGCAGGCATAGATTCAGAAACAGGAGCCAGAGACCGGAGACTCCTGAGGAGCATAAGGAATGAATTGTTCTGTTCTGTTCGTATCATATAAAACACTGGAGATGGAAAGTCCTTTTACTGGTCTTGGTGTGGTGACTTTATGGGGAAGATGCAAGTAGGTCTACATCAAAGTCTTCGAGTGATTTGGTATTCAGTCAGGATGTTCAAGACCAGCTAAGCACAATGGGACAGAGATGTGCTTTCTTTTTTGCCTCTACAGATACTGCTTCGAGTACCATTGTACTTGAATGTTTGAAATTTTCATTTGAAAGACATTGAATAGAAGATTTACTTGTTTTGGCACTGCCACGAACGTGCAGCGGTATGTTCCACGTGTTTGAAGGCCTCCAGGACTGAAGCAGATGCAGTCAGAGTTGCACAAATGGGGCACACTAGTGAAAAGTCTTCTAAAGTTTGATATGTGCAAACATAAAGTAGCCTAGCTGTCCTCTGGGAGTAAATGAAATGCCCTCTAGAAAGCAGTAGCAGGGGGAAAAAAATGTAGCCATTTTGGAAATTGGCTCATGCTGTGAAAATAATGTCTTGACTAGCGAAGTCACCGATAATTCATCTCTATGTAATGATATGTAAGTAAATATGTGAATTCCCTTCCAGGCAAATCTGGTGACCATCAAAGAAAAATATGTGTAAGAGGTTTCAACCACATTAGTAAATACAAACCAATCTATTTGAAAAAGCCAGCGGGTTGCTCTGCTTACATGTCTCTGAAAATACAGCCTGGCTTAACCAGAGAGATTGCAGCTCACTAATTTTCTTACAATTCTTATAACTGAATTTCAGTCTGGAAGTGCAAGCATGCTTCAATATGGCTTTGTTACAGAAATAAAAATAGCTTTGATAAATTTGTAACATTGGACATTTTTTAGGCTGAGAAATGAATTGATACTCAAGAGATATATAAGGAGAAATAGGAGAATATTCATTATCATAGTGATAAAATTGTTAGTATTTCCCTGGAATTAGCAAAGAGACTGCAAGATATAAAACCTGCTTGCAGAAGATTACAACTTCAGTTGCAATATTTTAGATGAAGAAAAAGAAGTCATACAAAAACTGAAAATAATGGAAATTGGATTCAAGCAGGAACCTCTTACCTGATCTTGTTTAAAAATAAAATAAGGGTAACTATCATGTCTGACTACGACTATACTGAAGCTATTTAAGTCCAGTCACTGATATGAATGGGAGTTTTCAATTGTAAAATAAAAGATTTCCTAGTTAAAATTTATTACCAGATTTCTAAATGGGTCTATTCTTCTGCTAAGAAATGTATAAAGGTCTGCCCATGAAAATGGGTTGAATGCTCTCTATCTACCTCTCTCCATGTTGTACAGCTTTTTCAAGACCAGGAGTATATTGCCTGCTATCTATGATAGGGTTTCCACACAGAACTTACCTAAAATCTCCTAGAAAACTTTGGCAGAAGTTGTGGGAGAAACTGGCAGACCATTTCCAATACACTATTTTGAATAATACTAGAGGATAATGGAGCCAAAATATTATTGAGTTAGAGAAAAAGATTGATTGGTGTAAATCAATATTTTTTTAGGATTTAAACCTGAAGGTACTAGCTTGGATAAATGTGGTATTCCAAGCTTTTTAGAGTGGCAGAAAACAAATTAAAAATAATATTGTTTATTGAATATAAAGGACTTTTAAACTGTCTAATCTTTCTTTCTTTTTTGATAGATAAAATTTGTGTAAATTTTATTGTAAGTACTAGTTATGATGGTCTTCAAATACTGAGGATGATCAAAACTTATCACGTTAAAAGTAATGTTACAAGTGAGTGATTTAATCTGCCTTTGGCAAACTGCTGCTTGTTGAAAGGAGGGAAGGGGTCCAGGTCACTGCCCCATGACGGCTGACCCTGCAGCTATGTTGAACAGCAGCAATTTACACACATCCGTGCTGCAGTGAATCTGAACTGTGCTATTAGATCTGTTTTGCAATCTAATTCTATAGTAAAAGCCACAAAAAGACTTTATTCTTAATAAATAATTTTAAAGATGACAGGACTGAGCTCTATCAATTGTGCATCTTGCAGTGTTGCATAAAATTTAAAAATAATATTGTATTGCATAAAATAGCCATTTATTACAGAAAAGATTTTTGCATGTGGTGAACTTTTCAAGTAATGAAGCACAACCTCTCAGTTTTACTGCTCCTGATCCCCTTTTCCCACAAGCTGGAAAATGGTAGGAACTGTACTCACAGTTCCAGTAGTAATAAGATGTCTAGTGGTCTGCCAGCACAAATCATAGATTTCTTGGTTGTAAATAAGCATTATGCATAATTAATAATACTTGTGATCATATTGACAGTACAGAGCTGATTTTTCTTCAGTGTGTAGCTGAAATTCCTGATCTGATTGAAGAAGCATCTGGTCTCTTATTGCCCAATGCAGTGACCACTGGCTCTGATATGTTTGAAGAACTGGGAAGACCATGAAGGCATGACAGCTAATAAAATTATTTAATCTGACTGATCTGAATTAGACAGATGGGAGAGACCTGGACAGGCTGGAGAGCTGGGCAGAGAGGAACCTCATGAGGTTCAACAAGGGCAAGTGCAGAGTCCTGCACCTAGAGCAAAATAACCCTAGGCACCAGTACAGGCTGAGGGCTGACCTTTAGGAGAGCAGCTCTGCAGAGAAGGACCTGGGAGTGCTGGTGGATGACAAGTTGACCATGAGCCAGCAATGTGCCCTTGTGGCCAAGAAGGCCGATGGTATCCTGGGGTGCATTAGGAAGAGTGTGGCCAGCAGGTCGAGGGAGGTGATCCTGCCCCTTTACTCAGCCCTGGTGAGGCCTCATCTCAAGCACTGTGTCCAATCCTGGGCTCCCCAGGACAAGAGAGACATGGAGCTACTGGAGAGAGTCCAGCATAGGGCCACAAAGATGATCAGAGGGCTGGAGCATCTGCCCTATGAGGAACGGCTGCGAGAGCTGGGCCTCTTCAGCCTGGGGAAGAGAAGACTGAGGGGGGATCTGATCAATGTGTATAAGTACCTGAAGGGAGGATGTCAAGGGGACAGGGACAAACTCTTTTCAGTTGTTCCGTGTGACAGGACAAGAGGCAATGGGCAGAAACTGAAGCACAGGAAGTTCCACCTGAACGTAAGGGGAAATTTCTTCACTGTGAGAGTGATGGAGCGCTGGACCAGGTTGCCCAGAGAGTTTGTGGAGTCTCCTTCTCTGGAGATCTTCAAGGCCCCGCCTGGATGCAACCCTGTCTACCATGCTCTAGGTGACCCTGCTGAGCAGGGAGGTTGGACTAGATGATCTCCAGAGGTCCCTTCGAACCTTACTGATTCTATGATTCTATGATTTGCACAGAAGGGGCACCCAGGATCATCACTAAGAATGACTGAGTTGTTTTGCTGGGAATGTTTTAAAACCAAAAGTGCCTATTGTAACATCCATCAGGAAACTCTCTGTGCCAAACAAGCTGGTTTCACAGATGTTTTAGCTATTGCTGCCTGCTGTGCCAACAAAATATATGTGAAGGCATTACACTTCAGAGTGATTTGTAATTTATACTGTAAAAATGACAAGCTGGGAAAGAGAATGTTCCCTTGCAATGTTTGTTGGCTGTCAAAGAGAAAAGCCCTCAGAAAGTTTTGAAACTAAGAAAATTAGTGCTAAAGTTTCTGATAGAGGAACGAACTCATTGAAGACTGAAAGCTCCTTAAGGAGGAGGAGCAGATTAGCAATCTGGCTTTCCTTACTGACATTTATTTGTTCTTCGTGAGCTCAGTATGAGTCAGCAAGGGAAGGCCTGCCTCTTGCAGTGCTGCGTAAAGTACTTTCTTCTCTCATGAAAAAATGTAGACTTCTGCATGACAGTATAAACCATTTCCTTCTTTTCCAACAGGAAATGAAGGAGCACATAAACTAAGAAATGAAATTGCTTCACCTCTCAAATTCACATAGGTCCAGGTTTCTGAGGCCAAAAAGAGCAATTTTTATTCACTGACTCAAGACTCTACTGTTGAGAAATACGGAGTTCTGGACTGGAAGGATCATTAGTCTGACTCAGTGTGGCCATCTCTGAGATTAAAATGTGGAGAGTGAGAACATGCGTTTTTTTCTCAATACTTAATGGAAAATTGGCCCAACAGTAAAGGCACTGGATTTTGATCTATGGAGACTGAATTAAGACAATATTCCAGCACAGAAATCTCCACCCCCTCTTTCCCTAGGCATTCTGTGCTTGCATTTACCTTTACATAAATATATTATTTTTCCTATTTCACCACACTTAAGAATCTAAACATCAATGACCTGGCATAGTCTTTCTGCAGGCAAAGGAAGATCTGGAAATGGCAGTTTCTCTCTCTATATATTTTTGCCCTGACAATGTGCTGCATTTCTGCTATTAGGATATTATATGAAAAAAACATTAAATTCTCTTTTCAAGAGACTCAGAATTGTGACTGACGTTGACCTTCTGTCTGAGAGGTGCAAAAATATTCAGAGTGCATTGGAACCAAAGTATCATCTTTTCTCATTCTTGTTCCTTCAGATGTAAAACAATCTTCAGACAACCTAAAAGCTTTGTAGACCTGCTCTTAAATGAGTCTCATTATTTTCAGTGGGTTTGCATTAGGTCTATATTTAATGTTTCTCTTGAGAACTTCCATCAAGGCCTATGAGAAAGGAAGGAGGCTAATATCCCACTTCCAACATTTTAACAGTAGTAGGTTTGTAGCAGGGACAAGTGTCAAGTGGGTCAGGGCCTCTGGTGGAGGTCGTGTTTCTTCACGCTTGACATAGACACGTGCTTGTAGTGGTAGCACGGTATTGTGTCATCTGTTTTGAGAAGTAGAAAGGCCCATTAAAGCATCAGAGAGAAAAATGGGGTGTTTTAAGTGAAAGTGAAAATACTTTCTCTTCAGAGGATGAGCTAGTGAATAGGATGGGGAGAGGGAATTGCAGCATTGTCAAGAAGGGGTAGAAGAAAAGGAGACCAAGGATCCAGAAACAGGGATCCCGACTGAGATTGGTGGTTCCTCAGCTGAGAGGAAAATAAAGGAGGTACCCAGAAAAAATCTGTGGGAAAAAAACATCCAAGTAGAAGAATGACCGAGGCCAAGAACAGAGAAAGAAAAGAGCAGGGCTGAACTGGCTTTGGCTATGATGGCTGGCCTTCTTTTGGGCTGAGATTCACAGCTGCTGTCAATATTATGGATGTTGCCGGGAAACTGAATGCAGACATCAGAAGAAACGTATAACTGTCAAATTCTTTTGCATTAGTACCTGCTTTTGAATTAGTGATTTTTGTTTGAATTTTACCTTCCAGAAGGAATGATTTTTGTATTGGTCACATAGCCCTAAATCCATGGAAGTCTAGCCATCCTGTCAAAGGCCGGGCAGTGTATTAGCCTGGCTAACACATGCATAGTATCCTCATTCCACTTTCAATTGCCAATCCATCCTTCCCACACTTGTGAAAGAGCTACAGTGCAAGTTCCCAGTGCTTCCTCCTGAAAACACTGCTGCACCACACACAGGAAAAATAGATCCTATGTCTCAAACAGACAATTTTTGGGAAGTTTCCGTGTATTTTATAACTTTTTCACCAAAAAGGCCGTCATACAATGTCATATCCATTGTTACCTAAGTTTCTGTGCCTCAGATATACTACAGAAACCTCCAGGCACAGATACCACACAACCTTACATGTGTCATCTCTTCACCAATATGGTTTTCAAGATTACCTGGCATAATGGGCATTGTTGCACCTTTAAAATGAGGATGCAAATGTGGTATGAATCTTCAGGACTGTCCTTTTCCTTTGCAGAGCCATTGCAAAAAGAAGGAGATCACTGTTTTTTTCATAAGATAGACATTATTTTTGATGCTGCATACTGAGCAGCAGTATATTCCAGTATATTATTCCGGTTTATTATAGGAGTGCATGTACACTATGTGCTGGTCTCATCTTGCAGTCATTTTCAAGGCTAATTTGGTGGGACTGCTCAGTGGTCAGTCAGTGGAATAGCTGTTTCTTTCTGTCTGAATATACCCAGAATAGTGCTATTTTGTGTATGTAGACTCTGCTTTACCTAAACATGGCAGTCACATACTGCAGTTTCTTTCTTATCTGTCGCACAGGAAAACAAAGAAATGCAAATTCAATTTGCTTCTTGGTTACTGTGGAAGGGGCACTGTAAACCAGTAGGTATGAGACAACATCAAAAAAATGCATGTGTGATACTTTGACAGACAAAGGACAGGTGTCACAAATGTAGTATTTTTCAAGAAAGATATTAAACATAGACACTAGTTTCATTTTGATTCTTCAGTGAAAAACATATTTAATAGTAAGTTTGATGGTAATAACATTGTAATTTGGAAGCAAATATGCAAAAAAAAAAGAGAGAGAGGTTGAGCATAAGCAAGTTTGGGGTCAGGGGAAGAGTGAAGAACTATCAAACGAATGATAGAAATATACTTATCTTGTCACTGGGAGCCTGGCCATCAAGACTGTGAACTTGATGTCCCCTAGGGAATGCATTCTGCATTTTTTTTGATTTGGCTTTAAAACGGAGAATCTTGTGCAACGAGAACAGTCTGGGGTCTTACTTTATATTGATGCTCAACTGGTGCAACATTGCTGTAGACTATTTTCCTTTGCTTTGGTAAATTCACAACAGGCAAAGGGGCCATCTGTGATGCCTTTTTCAACTGTAACAGCTATTCCCACTCTGCTGTGCTAATTACAATCCAGAGATCTCCTCTAGAGGCTTGGGGGAGAGTCTCCAGCCCTTCTCAGAAGAGAGCATGGCCTTGAGAGGCTGAGTTAAGCTGCAGAGTTTGTGTGTTCACTGAGACTCTGAGATGACCAAAAATGTTTGTTCAACCTTTTCTAAAATCTTGGAATAGTTATTATTTCTCAAGCTGTAATGTATATTTTAACATCTGTAGTCATTCTTAAAAGAAATAAAAACTCATTACAGAAGGTAAATAAAAAAGAAAATCTTTGTCAGTGACTCCCTGGAAAAAAAAGGAATGTGTCCACCCGTTATATAAGGCATTAATTCTCTTTACAAATACTAAGTAAGGCTTTCCTTTTGTACAATTGTTGGATATTTTACTTTTTTTTTTTTTCCTCCCCAGATAAACTCATTTTCCAAACAGGAACAGGGAGACGAAGTATGGGGAATGGATAAACTGTCAAATTTGTCAAATTGGCATAAAGCAATAGTCCATCCATTCTAACTCCATTTCACAGGGTTCCTTTCACATTCAGCCCTCCAGTAATGGGCCACTATTGAAAGTTTCAAAGACAGTGGGTATAACCTTACATTACATATTTATTTAATGACCCATGGAGGATGGCTTATGCCTTGAGGAATAGCACCTTATGCCTCTTTTAGAAGTATTAAATATTATAATATGGTGGAAGCGTTAAAAATGTAAAAAGCCCAACCATTTCTTTGCTGAGACTTGCTCTGATTGCTGAACTGAACACAGGTAGTAAGAGAACACCAAGCGGTACAGCTGTAAGGCAGCCTTGAAGAAAGCCTTTTATTTTCAGGACAGACTTCTTGTTGCAGCCTCATATACATTAGGGACTGCTTTCCCTCCATCTGCTAGTGGATTTGCCTCCGCAGTAGCAGGATGCAGCAGGAAAGCAGCAAATTGTCTCGCGGAGAAGCAACCTAATGGCTTTGTTATTTACCTTCATGTATACTTGTGGAAAAGTGGTGCTGAAGACTGATGGAGTAGTGAAGTGTGGTGTCTAAGTGTCTTCTATTTGATACTATAATGAGCTCCCTGGTGGCAGTCAGAAGTGATAGAGAAGCCCTATAGTGCTTTTTCCCTTTACGAAGACAGATTGTTGTGACCTTCTTGCATCGTCATGATCACAGTGTCTCCATGAGTGAGAGGACCAAGGGTTACAGAGAAAACACAAAGGCTGCTGTGCCACAGTGACCCAGGAACAAAAAGATGTTTGGGCTGATGGTCTTATGTCTGTGCAGTCGGAAGGTAGCCATGGGGCTGTATTTGAGCCAGACCTAGTGTGATCTCCTGTGACCATAGAGCTGCTGGCCATGGAAGACATTAGTCTGGGATGCCGCTATGCATCTCTCACAAACAACAGCAGTCACACAAGACATCTGCCCTGGTTGTGCAGTCCAGATCCAGACATGTGGATCCTTGGATAACCAAATTTATGGAGAAATCAGTGATGGTGGCAATCATCTCTAAAGCACAGAAGACAGCAAAGTTGCTCTGTTCCACAGTTATACATGGTAACATGGGAGAAAACGATCAGTGATTAGTGGAAAAGAGTCTGGTAAATTCTCATTTTGAATCAAAAAGCTAGTTTAAGTTAATAAATTGCTCCACTAACAAGTAGTGAGAATGTGTGTAGGGCTTTCTTTCCACAGGAGGACCTGAAAACAATTATGTAGGATCCAAGGAGGAAGCAGCAAGTTTAAATAACAGTATGGTATGGAGCCTGAGTCACAGGTTAGTGATTTCACATTGGTATGTATTCCACATACTACTGAATATATCTTTTGGTAATTTCATCTCATTTGAGAGGGGGTTTGAATTCTCTTATTTCAATACCTCAAAAATGACACTTACATGAGATGATTTCTTTCTAGCTGCATAGATTCATTTATAATTCAGGTTTTCATCAAATTGAAATATCATCCAAGTTTATATGAATTTAATAACAACATAGAGGCAAAATAAAAATCAGAACACTGAGGAAGGGCAATATTATGATTATAGAGGTTAAGATTTCTTCTCTGACAGCTTGACATCGTTATTTATACAGTTATGCACATCTTAACATCTGAATGTATTTGGATGATGTGGTTGCTGGACTATTTTAACTAGATACAGATGGCTCCAAGCATTAACCGTAAATATATACATAAAAAAACCCAAATAATTATTCTATGGAACAAACAAATGAAGAGAATCACCCTGGTTTTCCTGTAATCTATTACGCAGGGGTAATAATGCATCCATTTAATTATTAAAAATAACAAATGAAGAAAACCCATTTACATCTTGACTTCACTCTGCCCCTTTTATTCCTTATTCTGGATTGGATTGGCACCTCCCTGTTAAATTTACATTAAAGGTTCAAAATATGAAGACTCTTTGACTGGAAAGAAAGCAGTGCCCATTGTTTACTAGGAAGACCACTGCCCTTTCCGTACGGTTTTGCAGAAAATGGAAGGCACAGGACAGGCCTCCCAATACTCTCATACATATGCTATCATGGAGCCAGTTTCTGAAAGCAGTTATACATTTCACATCCTCTAGAAGTAACCAAATACACGGATCTAAAGTAATGTCTACCAGTATGTTCTCTCCATCTGAGATCAAGATTTTAGTGGACTAAGAGACAGAGAGTGAAATAATAAATCTGAAAAAGGAAATGCAAGTCTAGCCAAAACATAACCCTCTCAGCATTTTAAATTTCATTGCATATTGCCTGCCAAAATGTAGAACAGTGAATTTGTTATTTTCTTTTAGACTTTGAATCTAAATATGGATGTAAAAATGCATTTAGAGGCAGTGCTGGGTCTGTATTTAGCAACCAAGGCCAATGGTAGTGAAAAGCATGAGAGGAGTTGAAGAAATTTATGACAGCTGCCTGAAGTCAGGCCAGGTGCAGGGTCAGAGGAGCCCTGGGCTTACTGGAGAGGACGTCTGAGTAGTGAATTGCCTTTCCCATGGCCTTGCTGCTGGGCAGAGATTGGGTCACCCTTAGTGAGTAAATCTGTGAGGGTCCCGTGGAAGGATCCTGAATCATTTGCTCTGCTCACAGCTTGCCCTGTCGTTATATTGAGATGAAGTTTGCTTCATAAGGAATAGACCCTGTCCTCTTGGACAGGTTTTGCTAGAGCAGCCAGCAAATAGCCAAGTATAAATGCTAACATGTACATCGCTTCCTAAATACATTGGCTTGTTTTTTTTACAGGCTGTCCTGCTAAATAACATTGTGTTGCCTGGGAATTATTAGCCATTTAAAGTATATATGAAGCTGTTTGTTTTCACAGCTCCTCTGTTCTTGCTGAGGCAAAAAGTAGTAGTATCTGACCATGGCACAGCACTCACCCTACTGATTCAGGACATAGTATGTGGAGAGGCATTTTCTCCTGTTACTGTTGCCTGCCTCTGAGTGCAATATAAGTCCTGGCATTTCCCTAACACAACTCCCAAGGCACTTACTGGAATCTAGTATGCTGAGGATGGGTCATTCCTGAAGTCTTGCTGCTGAAGGAAATCCCCTTTCCCTGCACAAGTTCATACAAGGAAGAGGAAGCCCCATACTCTTTCTCTTCCCTTAGCAACATCAGGCATATGCAAAGAATTTTTCTAATGAAGTTTTTAATTCTGAAATTACGTTTTTCAGCATGTATCTATCATAAGACATTCATTATTCCATAAAAATACACTTGCCAGTGTCTTAAAAATTCAGTATAGTACTTTTGAAAAGTGTCAGGAGAGGAAGTAGTAAAAATACTGCTTAAGAAAGAGCACTGAAGACTTTTTCAGGATGTTGCATTAAATATATAAGACTAATTCTCTGGTAATGCTAATGTCTGCTACTAGACCAATACAAAGGCTCTTTCACTAATGTGACTTGTGTGTAGCATTGAGCCATGCAGCCTTCCAAAGCCTTCAAAGATGAGGGGAGACAAAGCTGGAGAGAGCATGAAAAGCACCCTAGTTTCTTCCTCCAGCAGAGATAAGTGGTGAATTCCTCAAGTTTAAAGATTAGTTCTCTGACTTTCTCCTTTTCCTCTCCTCTCCCTCCTCAGTATAGAAATAAGAAGACTTTATATGTTGAGGATGTCTTGGGGCACAGGATGTGAGTGCCCTTTTCCAAACATCTCTGGAAAGTTTTTAGCCCAGTGTGCCAACATAAAGGTCTTATAACTATCCACCTTCACCGACCAGAAATACTTCAACCATGATAACAAGGCTTTATACCACTGCTCACTCTTCCTGGAATAAAAACCTAGCACTGTTGTCAGCAGAAATTACTATGGGAATGTGAATGGAGCAGAAACATGTGTAAACAGATATATGAGCTTTTCTCCACTGCTCCAGAAAAGTAAGAAAATTCAAGATATTTTGGGGAAGAATTTCAAGCATTGTTGATGCTTTTGCAATATAATCTCCATGATGTTTTCCAGTCTGGAATCTGATCAAGCTGATTGCTTTATTCTCAGGAAGTTTTGATCATGAGATTTTGCCAAATGCATCTTTTGATAATAGGAAGTCATATGGTGATCAAATCTCATTTAGGGCATTGTATTGATAGTGAAAAAATATTTTCGCTATCAGTGTGAAGAAAGTATGGTGTAGCAGCTAGGGAAGCTGCCCAAAGGCTATGGAAAAGGCCAGAGCTGCCTGCTGTTTGGGAGACAGGAGGGAGAAGGGGCAGTGAACTGGCATCTCATAGAGCAGCTGTCGATAAATTAGTGCCCTGAAGGTTTGGATACTTCTTTCACGAGGGCTTCTTGACTGGCCTGTCTGCATTTAACACTCAATTTTTATAGTGAAAATGAAATAGAGGGTGTGAAATGGCTCCCAATTTAGCTTTCATAATAGAAGTGTGAGGCTTCAAAGGAGCCATTAAAAACACTGCTAAAAGCAGCAGCTGGGTTCAGAGTTGATAGGTAAAGAAGAAAGGAAAAGAAAGATAAATAATTGTGGGGAAGCACTGTAGACTGACAACTGTGTCAAAGTACTGTGGAAAAGAGCAGCCAATCCCTTGCCGATACTCATAATATTAGCAGAATTTAATGCTGCGGAGTGAAAAGAAAGTTTGGGGTTGTAACCGTTTGTAACCATTTTATTTAATTTTCATTTCAGAAATATTTGTCACAAGAATTAAGTTCTAAAACAAGATATGGAAAATATATGGTGAATAAGAAGAATGTTTTAGACTTGAATTTTAAAATAAAGGTGCTATTGTGGTGTTCATGTGAGCTTATTTTTACTGATCTTTCAAATGATCCTTTTATAGATGCTTCAATATTTGTATTGACTAGCTGATAGTGTGTAACTTGTATTTACACAATTGACTAAATATGATAGCATATCTTTTTTCTTTGATGTCCACATTTTACTCAGGCAAAAATCACATATGACAACTGATGTCAATGAGCTAGAAAAATTCTCCAAAAACAGTGCTTCAAAAAGAGAAAAGTAATGTAAAATCTATAAAGCATTTATAGTTTTTTATTATTTTTTGGCATAAAATAATGGAAATTTCGATATCTTCATGCATACAATCACACTTCTGACTTCTTATATTGCTTTTAGAAGTTCTGGTTTTGAAGTAAGTTATCAACTAATACATACAAAATCAGTTATGAAGAATATGAGAAAGAGGGATGTTAACAAGGGAAAGGGGCCTTATATGTAAACTTATTTTTACATTAACATGTGTATAACACCCTCTGCTCATGAACTGAGGGAAAGAGTAATGCAGGTAATCTATTAACTGTGTGTGGAAATATGATAAAGTAACCAAACACTCTGTGCACATATAATTATGTGCAGAATTAGAGAAGAAGAAGAATTTGTTTATAAGGCTTTTAGCTCATTTTCCACTAATATAAGATGTCATGTAAGATTTGGACTGCCAGTAAAATATGCAGTTGACATTACTAGCCCATACAGCATTTTAAATTGGGACAACACTGCTCAGACCAATAGTTAGGGTGGTTTCACACAGCATTTTTAAAAATATCAGGGGAAAACTGAGGAAGAAAATCCTCAGATGTGGGGTAACAATGCTACTGTAAAAAGAATGGATGTCAGGTATCAGTAAGAGTTTGTTGTGGGTTCCTGTCTTAATTTTAATTGATTTGTATTGGATATGATAGTTTTCAGTTTTAGAAGAGAAGGAACTCAGAGGTCACTCTGAAAATGACGGGTCAAGAAAGATGAAGGCAATATTGAGAGAAGAGGCCAGAAGGCTGTACATCAGGAACCTCTCAATCTATTACAGTGCATCCTTGTGAGACCCTACTGAAATTATTTCACCTCTCTGTTCCGGTTCCCACCTTTCCTAGATCACCTTTGCTATAGCACGTTTTGAAACCTTTTGAAAAGTGCACAACTTTAATGGCTTGAAGCTTGAGCAGATAAGAATTGCTCTCTTTTAACAAGCACATTTGTTAGAGATGGCGGAATCAGGTCTCCTTATGGCAAGAAATTGTTAGCATCCAGCATTGTGCCAAATGTTCACAAGAAAGGTTATTTCCAGTTTTCAAGATCTACAAAGAAGGACCCCCAATTTAAGAGGGCACCAGAAATAGTAGGTTCTCTTGTCATACCAAGAGCATCTCTATCCACATGGAGTACAAATACAAAGGGAGAAATATCTCCAAAACCATAGCAGCAGCTTGATGGTGAAAGCACTTTGGTGGACACTTCACCTGACATCTCCAGGGATAAGGACTAGACTGTGGGCTATGCTCCACAAACTGCTTGGTTGTTTTACACTCATTAGTGATTTTCAGATTTACAAATCTGGGTTAAGAGCATAAATTAAAGCTCCATTTTAAACATTTAAAAGCTAAACTGAAAGTGACTTTGCCAACCTGTCCTACTAGTGTTAGTCTAGTCTGCTCTCCTGTAGGTATGAGAGGTATAAGGATGATTCTGGTGGATGAGAAGATACCACGAAAAAAGTCTGTCTAACTTTGGAACCAGCAAGAACAATAGTTGTGCAATGTATTTTCATAATATTCTAAAATATTTAAGATGGAAATCACTTCAAAACTTCAAAGTGTAGGAAGTTTGCAAAATTATGTTTGCAAAATAATCCAGGCTTCAAACACCGAGTAAAAGTTGGTAGGAATTAAAATCTAGGTTTATTGACTTGACTGCACTATAGTAAAATGCATATTCAGGACAGCAAAGAGCATTTATGCTCTCCTTTATTACGTAAGTATCTTTATGTGTAGCATGAAAACTTTGTTGTAAAAGGCACTGCCAACTTCTTGGTAAAAGCCCATAGCCCAACTAATTCAGCTACCTTAATAGAAAAGGTTGGAGACCAGCCTAGAGACATGACGTCCCTCGATCAATGATCACCAGATCAAGAGGCAGGAACAGGCACTAGAAGATAGATATTCAGAGATTATCACAGCTAACAGAGTTGTAGCTATTTGTTTCCTCTGGCCATCTGCTCCATGGTTCCCTGGTTCCTGGACTAGGTTCCTGTTCACTGGATTATGTTCAGTATTAGGCAGGCAGCCATTGCCTTCCATGGTTTACTCGGGTATATAGTTCAACGTCTTCTACAATGACAACTCAAAAGGCAGATTTACAATCTGAAACTACAGGAATAGACCCAGTATCACCCCTTTCACTTCAGATAATGGCACAGAAATGCAAGTTTCAAAGCCTGAACTTTTACCCTCAGTTTATTATCTGCATTATGAAATATGCCATCATTTCTTCACGGTATATTTTTAGTCTTTGTGACTTGTTGCTTGCAGATATTGTGTACCACATCTGGATGAATCTCTGTTTACTGATGGTGCAATAAATCTTTGATAGTATTCCAAACCAAGGAACTGCATTTGTTGTTATCAAAGGATATTAATTTGTATCATGTTGAGAGCTGACAGAGAACCAGACTAATCTGTGTTGCTACTGAGTTATCTAGCTCACAGATGTTAAACAGTATTACAATTGGGAGAGAAAACCTCCTGGGGCAGAAACAATGCGCAGGATGCAGAACCAAGGCCACACAACCTGTGCTTGTCAAAGGCACATAATCTCTTTTGAAGAGAGAGAATGTATTTCTTCACAGAAATTGTTTCATAATGGAATTTTACAGAGTGAGATTTCGTAATGCAAGTGGTGAGGTGTTCGCAGAAACCTTGAGCAAGACTATTGGCTTTGGTAATCACAAAGGGTGGAGAGGTTGGCTGGCTAGTCTGGAGAGTGTCCTTTCTTTTCCCTCACAACCATAAATAAATAAAGTGATATCACTTAGCTGTTTTATTATATAACTAGTAGTAAGAACAGTAAATAACCCATGGTAATATAAACTAAAGCTTTTTGCTACATCCCACATATCAGCTGTCATGCAGTTTTAACTTTGTTTGTAGGAATCTGTTTGTTTCCTAAAAAGAGGCCAGCATTTGACACCAGCAATAAAAGGCTACATTTCCTAATATTTTCTACTTGAGATGCCTGACCTTAGCATTGTCAATAACTGTCCTTAGGCTTAGTATCAAGATTAGTTAAATTTTCTGTCTTTTTTTTTTCTTTTCCTAAGAAATCTTTCCTTTTCTGATACGCTAGTGTGAGGCTTGCAGTCATCCTTGACATTGTTTGTCAGATTGATTTATATTAACTAGATCATAGGGAGAGTTTTCCTACATAGTTCCCTGTGGGATATGTCACTGACTTTTGAAACAGCAACTGTTATCATTTTTAGGAACTGCTTTCACCAGGCCTACAGCAAAGACAGTAAATAACAGTGACTGCACACTCTAATGCAGTGTTTCTTGACTGCAGATCTTTGTCATCACAAATCTATGCCTGCAACAAGCATTTATGACTTTAGTGGAAACACCTTCAAATAACTTTGTCCAGAACTGAGGGTAAAGAAAAGGAAAAAGAGAGAAAGAGAGGAGCAAACTTTGTGAAACTTTGGGCTGGATTAATTAATGACTTCTCAATGACTCACTCATATCCAGGAGCTAGGAGCTTACAATAGTTTATTTTCTAACGTCAAATATTGGACATTTCATGCATCTCCCATCACATCACATTTCATCTAAGTGCTAGGTACAATCAACTGCTTAAATACTGATCTCTTAAAAATTCAAAACCATCATTACATAAACATAATTTAAGAGTGTAGAGACAAATCTTTCACTCAGTCTCAGCTTCTTAATATTCTTGAAAGGTAGATTAGAAGTTACATAAATTCAAGAAAGTATTATAAGTCCTTTGATCCTGAGGGGTCACACAGATGGGTTCATGGGTAGTATGGAATAGGTATTCTGTTCTTTGCAGAAGTAATATCAAATACGTATTCAAATAACTGGAGAGTCATGAAAATTTTGTTAATATTGTTTTTTTACCTCAACAATATGCAGATGTGAAGTCATTGTTAGGAAAATAGAAAATGCATGAGAGAAGTAACTATTCAACACGACAGGAAACTTTTGTGATGGGAAGGTCATCCAATAATTAAATTGCAACCTGTAATAAAGATATAGCTAAGATTTTGAAAAATAAGGTCATAGGATCCTTTCCCAATATGGAATCATATTGCAATGGCTTTGAAGGGAATTGATCAAAAAAAAAAAAAAAAAAAAAAAAAAAAAGGTTTCCCTTTCCTCTCACATCTTCACAGCTCTAACTACATTACTGTTAGTTTCTAACATTTGTTAATACACGCTATAGCGATGATGTTTTGGGAGATGCAACACAAATTTGTGCAGAAAGCCAATTTGAAGTGCTCTAGCACATAGACAACGCAGCAGTGTTGCGAGCCTCCCATCACAGCCCAGTCCCTGTTCCCAGTGCCCTGTGTGGGCTAGCACAGCTGGTCACAGTGATCAGGGGCTCCAGCATGGCTGGCTCACACAGGCTTCAGATTTTGAAATCAGTGAGAGACAAGGTTATGCAGCAAGGCAAGTATGGTCATCCAAGAAGTTGGATCTCAACTCCACAAGCAGCAGAGTTGCTCAGCCCCGGTGAGGCTATAATCCTTGATCCTGGCAGCCTTTGCTACTCACAGCCTCAGCATGTCCTGCCCCAGGATGCTAAACTGTGAGTAAGTGTCTAAACAGAAACATCACATGCTCAGTGTCCGTAGCGTGTCCAGCACTTGGTGTCATGAAACTGGGATATGTGACACAGTGCTATGGGACATCAACATCCTCATGCAGGAACAAATGGGAGACAGTTAGGGACTCCTCAGGACCCGTATTTCACAACTGAATTGATCCCTGTGCATCAGCAGACAGATTTCAAGCACTAATAATCGGAGTAGTAGGTTTGGACAACCAGCTGAAGATATGCATCAAAAATTCTGCCCTATTATAAGACAGCTGATTCACTGGGTCTCCATCTGTGCAAGATTTTGTGAGAAGAAGGGAGGAGGAGAAATGATCTTATAAAAATGCAAAGAAAACAAACACAATATGGGACTTTTAAAAACTGCAGCAACATGCATATCCTTGCATCACTAGAGTTTTCTGTGGCACACATCTGTTTCTTAGCCTCCTCTAATAATTGGGTACAATAAGATACAATGGTGATTAAGTGGAAACAGGACTGAGTCCCACTGTTCTTAAATAAGGCTTTATTCATTTACAGGCTTCTGTATTGTCTAATATTTCTATCTCAAAAGGTGTTCGAATAATGTTAGACTCTTTAGTGAGAGAAGCAGTGAAGCCAAAGGAGTAACAAATAAATGTTATCAATGAACAGAAGCTTTTCCATTGGCCTGAGCAGATCAGGAGATCCCCAGAGGAGTGCAGACAGGATGACTCTTTTGTGCTCTCATGCCCAGCCATGCGCATTGGCATGCACAAGCCTCCTTGCCTTCCTCCTTCTCTACCTTTCCCCTCAGGCCTTTTACACCTGGAGGAGTGAGTTCACTTTCACTCAGCACATATTACAGAGCTGTACCCTTTTTCATCAAACACTATCGTCTTCAGGTATGTAACCATTTGTGTACATACAGAGAAACTTCATTTGAATATCATCTAAAGTAACGTATCTGAGCAAAAGTTTCTGTAGACTTAGTTAATGCCTTGACATAACCATCCATGTAGCGGTAAATTCAACAAAGCTAGGCTATGGGTAACACCAGTTCATGCACAGACAGGGGACAGCCAATGGCACCTTTGAACATGCATCTGTTTCTGTATGTGCCTATATTATAAAATGACTGAAAGCTCTGGTCAGCTCTCTCAGTCATGGAAAATGTCATTAAATGAGTTCGTCATGTTGAGAGAACTGCGTCGGACGGAGCTCTCAGCAGTAGTGTCAGCTGTGAAGTTTTGAATTTTCATCTAAGTAATTTCAATATAGAATTTGATTCTTTTGTAGTGGGATTGGTGCATTAAAGTGGAAAATACATACTGGAGACACTTTGTGACTTGACTAAATGGCAGTAGTTAATATGGTAATGAACTGCCTTCTGGTAATTTTTTACAATAAGTGGCAAAACATTCCTAATTTCTCCTCTGTGGTGTAACAGTTGCATTAGTCACAATTAATTACACGGTTGCTCCCATGAGTGTCAGACTTGTATTAATTGTATAATGATTTATTTGGCTTCCCACTACGCAGTAGCTAGAGTGGTGTGCAACAGTTTAAAACCACTAGTGGAAAAAGTTAATACAATTTGTCTCTAAAGTGTTTTTGTCTTAGGTAGTAGAGAGACTTTAATCTGTGCAGGGTGTATGGTGTGCTCTTCCTGGCTTCCCAGGACACTTCCATGAGCAGAGTACAAGTGAGCTATATGCATGTATAGTTTATCACCTTAACAACAACAAATACAGCAGCACCCTTTACCATTCCTACATTCACAAGCAGAGTCCAGAACAGGAAGAGCACGCACACTGGGAACTGCGACAGGGAAAGAGGGAGTCTTGTCCTGCAGAGATGTTTTATATGACTTTCCTTCCCACGAGCAACAGTCTCTCCCATTTTAGATGTACAGAACAAAATATAGGTTTAATATCAAAGTCAGAGAATTGGCAAACAAGCAGAAATTGCAAAACCTCTCTTGGGAAGGAAGATATCCACTTGGAAGCATTTTGCGTATGAATTAGAATAAGAAATGGTATCTCTTTTGTGTCTATATTTACAGACAGTGATTGCCTTAATTTGAAAGACACAGGATACAAAAAGTTAGTCTGCTTTTGGTACTGCATATAATACTTGGGTAGCCCAACAGCAACATCCATTCCATCCAGTGCTATCCACTTGGCCTCAAATCCAGAGGCATCACAGAATAGTAGGGTTTAGAAATGATCTCTGGAGACTGTCTGATCCAACCCCCTGTTGTAGTAAAGTCACCTCCAGCAGGTTATTCAGGACTGTGTCCAGTGGAATTTGGAAAATCTCTGAGGATGGAGACTCCACAGCCTCTCTGGGCAACCTGTCCCAATATTCAACCACCCTCATAGGAAAGAAGTGTTTTCATATGTTCAGAATGAATTTTCTGCATTTCAGTGTCCATTGCCTCTTGCCCTCTCACTGGGCACCACTGAGAACAGACCGCTCCTGTCATCTTTGCATTTTCTCATCAGGTATTTATGCACATTGATCAGATCCCAACAGAGCCTTCCATTTTCCAGGCTGAACATTCCAGCTCTCTCAGCATCTTCTCCTGTGACAGATGCTCCAGGCCCTTAATCACCTTTGTGGCCCTTTGCTGAACTCACTTCAGTAAATACTTGTCTCTCTTGTACTGCAGAGCCCAACATTGGGTGCAGTCCCGGTGTGTTCTCACCAGTGTTGAGCAGAGGGGAAGGATTGCCTCCCTTGACCTCTGAGTGAGAGGCAACACTGCCTAATGCAGCCCAGGATACTGTTGGCCTTCTTGACCATAAGGGCACATTGCTGGCTCATGTACAGCTTAGGTTCACCAGGACCTCTGAGTTCTTCACAGCAAAGATGCTCTTCAGCTCACTAGACCTCAGCCTTTTCTTGTGCAAGGGGTTATTCTGGCCAAGGTGCAGGACTTGGTACTTCCTGTGCTCCTCTTTATGAGGCTCCTGTCTGCATTTCTCTACCCTGTCAAGGTCCCTCTGAATGGCAGCACAATCCTCTGGTGCATCAGCTACTCCTACCAGTTTTGTATCATCTCTAAACTTGCTGAAGGTGCATTTTGTCCCATTGTCTAAGTCATTAGTGAAGAAGTTGAACAGGGTTGGCCCCAGTATCAACCTCTGGGAAATGCTGTGAATGAATAGCCTCCAACTGGACTTTGTGCCCTCTGAGTTCAGCCACTCAGCCAGTTCTTAATCCAGCTCATTGTCCACTTATCTAATCTATACTTCAACAGTTTGTCTATGAAAATGTTGTGTTTAGCCTTGCTAAAGTCAAGGTAAGCAACATCCACTGCTCACCCTCATTCACCAAGCCAGTCATCTCATCACAGAAAGCGAACCACAATTTCACCTTTGTAAATCCATGCTAACTACTCCCAACCATCTTCCTGTCCCTTATATGTGCAGGAATGGTTTCCAGGATTAGTTACTCCATCACATTTCCAGGGACTAAGGAGAGACTAATCAGGCTGTTGTTCACTGGATCCTCCTTGCCCTTCATGAAGATATGCGTGATACTTGCTTTATTCCTGTACTCAGAAACCTCTCCTGATTGCCATGACCTTCCAATGGGTAGTCCCATTGGGCTTTTAAGAATCATATATCAATTCAGAGTCAAAGAACATAAGCAGCTGATTTTGGGTATTGTCCACATTAGCTATGCAGTAGTCATTTGTACCAGACAATGCAGAAAGAATGATGACTATCAGATATTTATTTTACTAACTCACACATTTATTAATTTCTTATATTTAGGAAATATTCACCAATAAACTATCCTATGTGGGGTATTTTTCCTTCTGTAGTCTGGTTCACCCATGTTGGAACTAACTTATATACTTTTCAGCAAATTGTCTTACTATTGCTGGGATTCTCTCACCCTCTCTTCACATACTGGTTGAAGGAATTGGTTCTTCATGGTAGGAGGTGATTGGAACCCTAGGCCTTTTTCCCACTGTTCATTAGGCCATGTGAATAATGATTATATTTCTAATTCATCCACAAACAAGCATCTAGCCTACATAAACTGAAGCAGCACAAACTCGTCAAACTTTACTTATATTCTTGAACAGATTCCCATTTAGCTGAGAATCAAAGAGTTTTCTTTACTGTTAACTAATAGGATGTTTACAGCAAGATCCCCAAATCTATTCCTGCTTTGGACCTAAAGGACTGACAATGGCTAGATCTTTGCACTACAAATCATATGTTGGGGAAGAAGTATGGAAATTAAAGTTTTGGTGTTGGTTATGCATAGAGAATAAGGAGTGCAGCAAGAGCCATGCTGTCAGTTTTAGCTATCTAATGCTTGCTGGGTGTATGCAACTTATATTTCAAAGCTCTCCCCTTTCAGTCCTGGGAGAAAGAATACCATTTCCAAGATAACATGACCAGTCTTGCTTCCAATCTTTGTACCATGAAAATGCCCAGTGACTTCATCTCACATTTGTGGATATAACCAGAATATAGAACTGAGCTCAAATATCTGACTGTAAATGCACTAACAAGATTAAGAGGGTTTCTTCTTTTCCTGTACTTCCTTACTTGTCCTCATCCTGCCCTCCACTACATTACCTGGGACTAATATGGGATGCTGGAGTTTCTGTACTGTATGTCACGTTTGTGTCCATGTAGCTACTCTGTCCTTCCTCCCGTGATCTAGCTGGATTCTGTTTGCCCTAATATCTAATCTTTTTTATAAGGCAGAAAGAAAGTATTGGAAATATCTGAGAGAACTAGATACTGAAAAGACACTGGAGCATAAGCAAGAGGCAGGATTTGCGCCGACCTCTTTGTAAGACAGGTGAAAGACTCTGAGGATATTTCTGAAATTGTTTTTATTACACATATGGAAATCCTGTATCCTTGTTCATTTACATTCAGAGTATAGCCACAGTCGTCTTTGGCTGTCCAGCCCACTTGACCATAGCATAGATGGGGAAGGAGAGAAAGGGGGAATAATTAACGTATATCAAAATCTAGCCTTGATGTGAGATCATAATGTGCCCAGCAAAGCTCAAATGGACCTAAGAGCTTGTCTAGAAATGTCCCTGGAAGTGCTCCCAGATTCCCCAGATTGTATTTGCAAGATGGTTTAGATTCAGGTTTAGGTTTAGAGTTAGCATTGGGATTAATAATACCGGGTAATTAATGTGTTCTGGAAGTCAAATAGAGCTAGAGTGAAGCCTGGTGCCAGAGGGGAAGAATGGCTGACGGACAGCTCTGGAGAAAAAAAGGATCTGTAGATTATGACTGAACTAACAATTAGGATTAGGATTAAGTTTAGGACATCAAAGTATAAGAGCTAGCCTGATTTCTAGACTCTACAGGAGGGGATATAATAAACTAGATGAGTTTGAAGAGTAAGTTTTATTGCTTTAACAGTCCAGGCCTGCACTTCCACTGTATAATGGTTAATATTAGGGTTAGGGGTAGGGTTCACCAGGACAGTACGTAATCTGGTACCATCAAGAGTTAGTAGTGTATTTCACTAAACTGCAAATCAAAACCCAACTACAAAACCACAGATTTCCGTCAATGATGTCATGTGACCGAAACATTTTTCATTCTTGCCATCACTAACCCTTTACGTTAGCCCACTGGGCTTCATAATGCAGAAATAAATATTGATGTACTATGTTTAAACAAATCCAAGATCTAACGTGAATCTAAAATTTGCCTTTTTCTAATATAGAGATTTTATTGTGAACCATAGGGAACTAACCCCTTTCTCTGCCTTAATGGGTTTAACCATCAGAATTACTCTTCTTTGTATGCTTTCTCTAAATATGTCCTTAACCATAGCCTTCACCTACAGACCAAGGATTCAGATCTCAGTACCATGGCATTAACCCCATTTCCACAGTTTCTAACCTTGCAACATTACTATTTGTTTCTACCTACCAGACTCAAGCCTAACACCATGCCATTTATTATGTTGCCAAGATTTATGAGGAGTCACCAAGGAAATTGTTCTTCAATTCCTTTTAACCAAAATACTGACTTAAATCCCACACAAATCAAGACACATTTCCCGTGCCTGGTGATAACAGCACTAGTTTTAAATGATCCCATTAAAAAGCAGTACTATAATCTCTACGGACTGAAATGAAAAGTGTAACCATAAATCACTAAAGGCTTACTGCACAGTATCTTTGATGCACTATTGAAAGAAATAAGTCACCATTAAAGCTCAACCAGCCTTCCAGAATCTAGCCAAAATAATAATAATAAAAAACCCTCTCAGACCTGTTCTAAATTCTTTTCTAAAGCTTCAGTATTTTAAGGCTTGTAGTAAGTCATAACACCTTGAGTAAAGATCTAATGAGTCTTTAGACTCCAAACAGTCAGGATAATGGACATGGAGGGTAAATAGTTTAGGTAACAGGGCCACAGGATTAAACTGAAGGCAGGTGTTATTTGGGATTATAGCCTTTGTGCAGCCCGAGGGACTCAATGCATACCAACATGCACTACTGTTTGACGGCGGTTGTCACAAGCCAATTCCTAACCCCAAGCAATGCACTAGAGACCTCTACCAGCAACAAAATGGAATCCTAACCCTATTCCAAATGTTGAAACTAACTTTAAAACCATAGTCTGGAGACATCTGCAACTGCAAAATTGTTCTATGCCAGTTAATCCTACCTGAATTATTCCTCATTTTATCCCAGTGACCTTCACATCACAGTGCAGTGGCCTTTCTTTGACTCTGAATGTTTGCCTCACTGTAACCAACATTTAGTACCCAGCTGTGCCCCTTGGTGCTTGCTGCATCAGGGATGAAATCTAACTCTTCAGCCACTTTCCATTAGCTATGAGTGTAACTGTAACTCTGCCTAAGCACAGGCTCCAAACTGGTGGCTAATACAGTCAAAGACAATAAGAGTAACAGGTAACCTTTTTTGCTTTGCCAGCACTGTCTTCCTAACCCTACAGTATCAGACGATTATTCTGTTTCTTTAGAAAATTTGGTCCTGGAACTGAATTCTAGCCTAAAATAAACATGTGATCCTAAAAAGAGTATATATATATATATATATGTGTGTGTGTGTGTGTGTATATATATATATATATATATATTAACTATAAACGGTGACTTCTGAACAACTTTTAACTATATTCTTCCTCCTAGCCATGTGACATGCCACATGCAGCAATAAATCTCATCAACAAAATCTTCTAATCCATAGCCAGCTCTAACCAATATCAGCATCATACTCTTTTGATATGGAAAAACACAACCAGTCACATGCTGGTTCTTCCTTACCTTTTACTAGCCCAGGGTGCAATGCAGGATATTCACGTCCTCCTTTTCCACACAGGACTCTCAGCTTTAACCCTTGCCTTATCACCATAGTACAGAGCCTTGGACTGCCTGTCCTTTGATTCTTGGTGACCCCAGCCATCATTCTAGCCATGCTGGACTAGAAGTGTTTCATAATTCAGCTAAGTACATCAATCTTTCTTTTGGTCAACCTTCACCCTACACCAAATCTATCCTTAACATTGTACTCTGACGACTATTTTCAGTGCTAATAGATGTCATTTGTTGCTGCCAACATCTACCATACCAAATAACAATAATAAATTTTGCTACTTGGCTCTTGCTGTCCCAAAAACTGGTCCTAACTCCGTCCTACAAAGACATCTTATGACATACATTTGCCTCGAAAGCATTTCACTATACTGTTATCACCTCTCCTGGGATCAAGCTATAAATTGTGTTCCTCAAACTCTATCGTGTGAATCTTTTAATCTTCAAAGGTAAACCTAACCTTCCCTCTAAGATCACAGTCTAGTGTTCCCTGTAAAACATAAAAGTAGCATTATGCCATAAAGGTTTATTATCATAACCAGACATTCTGATGGTCAACATAGAGTCCAGAAAGAACCCTACAGCTTCTACTTTTACTGTCAAAAAATTTTCCCCTAGTCCTACCTATAAACATAAAGATATGACCTTGACCATTCATTAAGCTAACCTAACAAAGTTCCTTACCAGCATCATCGGTCAATGGAAAACTTAGTAACTAATCTAGCTCCCTAGCCCTATTATCGCTACATGTTTACATTAAATCCATTCTCAGACCTGGTCTTTAATATTCTAGTGACTCCTATTAGCAACATTTAAATTGTCTTCACCTCATCCTAGCTATGCTGACTTTGCATTAGCTGTGCTAATCCAGCAGTATATCTAGCTTCTGTTGACCAAAGCCTAATCTACCCATAAATCAAAATCTACTTTTAATACTACAGACCAGTACCATTTGGCTCTAAATACCTAAGTCATTCAATAATGTTGGCATGACCTGCCAATAACCTTTCTCTCTTCAGATTTTTGCTATGGTAATGTTAGTCTAGCCCCATCTCCAGTCTTAGTGGTAGCTCATCTTGAAATTAACCGTAAGTTGTTTGTATTTATCAGTTTTAAGTTTTGTCTTAACTCTACAAGCTTTGCAAAATCTATCAGCAAGTTTTATGTCCCTGTTACCCCCGATGTAATTTAATTCAAACTCTATCTGACTCTGTATTACTACTAGAACATGTATGACGTGCTCCTCCTGGAAAGAAGTCTTTCCAACCATACTGAGTTTTTGATGATTAGCCGATAAATTTATATTATCAATTCATGGTAGCTTAGATCCTAATTTTGACACTTTCTGCAGTCTTAAATTGAACCCCTTCTTTATCCTGGGCTAACATTAACATTGCTGTCAGCAGCTCTCATAGTAGACCTACAGGCTGTACAGGATCTAGTGACAGTATTACATTTTCATCTTCTGCTGTCTCTCATCCTCATCTTACTCCTAGACCTCACTTTGGGCGTAACAATGGTGCAGAGACCCAGAACTGCTCTGTTCCTAGCTGTAGGTCATAAGCTCTTCATCATTCCCAGTATTGTCTTTCAAGTCCTAACAATGAGCTGAACTCCCCTGCTTGTGATGTCCAAACCCTGAACAATTTTAACCCTAATACCACAGTCATTTGGCTATTACTCATTCTCTAGCACTAAAAGGAAACTGTTGGTCCTTCCAAAAGCAATTTCAGGTCTCATTCATTGCCAACTCAGTGGCAACAGCAGGTGGTACAATATCTAGAATGTATGCCTTATGCATACTTTATCTAGCCTTATGTAGGTGATCCAGACACCCACCATCAGTGGAAGAACAGGTATCACTCTAGAATGACACCAAAGCCTCTCACGCTGATATATACATATACATGTGTGCCTAGGCTGCCACCCGTGACAGCCAGGTCCTCAGCATCTAGAACTGCTGAAAGTAGAGTAAGTTTCTATCTGAGGGTTCATTCTTGTTATCAATGATCTTTTGACTTCAGTATTTGTCCAGGTATGTGATACTATGACCTAGGTCATCCTAAATCAAAACAGGCTCAGATCCCACACTCAGTCTCCGTATTTCGGGCCACTGTGAGAATGGGTACTCTTCTCATGAACTTGGGCCATTGGGCACCCAGGTCTGCAAGAGCACTAAGGTCAGAAGATCAGTAGATAGGTGGCTCTGTGTGTGCGTGTGTTTTTACAACCATGAGTCAAACACAGTGGTTAAAGGAATGCATTCGAAGTAATTAGCAAAGCTGCCTAGCACCTAGGTACCAAAATTCTGCCTCAGCCCTTCTGTAGGAGGAATTTAGTTGGTAAGATCCTCCTCAGTGAGCCTGATGTGATGTCTCTCATACACTCCAGAGAAACAAGTTCATTTCTTTTTGTCAGTACTGCACTGTCTTCTCCCAAAAGTCTTGATATAGCTCCACCATAGCAGACACACGTACTTTCACCTTTCCTTCTTTGCGACTTCAGAGGTTTTGCTGCTATATGCCAGGTGTCAACGTATATCAGCCCCATCTTTAGGAAGATATGTATTTGAACTGGCAATATATGTAATTGACATTGAGCACAAGCAATTTATTTGTCATAGCTTTGGCATGTCAACTGTCAGATGATGTTTCTTAATGAAGCCAGTCTACTCTTGCCAGATGGGCCACTAAAGACAGTGTCAGCTTCTTCTGTAGATACAGTTTGTTTTTCAAGTCCAGTTATCACCTAGGAGAAGGAGGATTTTTAATATCTGCAAATGAAGAAAATATTTGAACTCAATTTTCACTCAAGTATGTGGTAGTCAGCAATGACCCTGGAGTTTGGACTGGAATTAGTGTTATTGCCTTTTCTCTTCCAAACTAATGTGTGTCATTCAATCAGTTTTAGAAAACTCTAAAACTCATGAAAATAAAATAATGCTATGTTAAAAAAGGGATTTTGGTCTTGATGACAGCAGGTAGCTCCTGTTGAATGATGGAGATATTTTCCAGGGTGAAGTGGGTTATTTTTATCATAACTCTCTTTCCATTAGTACATTCCCTGCTGGCTTGGAGGATTATATCTATTTTAGCTAGGAGGATTATATCAATTTGTTTTGCTACAAAATCAATAAAAATAAAAGCTAAAATGACAATTAAATCCAAGAAAGCCCAGCTGGAAAGCATGCAAAATTCCTCTTTTCTAATTAAAGTCTGTGCAAACCACAGCTTTACAGAGACATCAGGGAGGGAGAAAATAAAGGGAGCATGTTCCCACTAAAACAGTCACTGTAGCTACCTTTCAGGCCAACCAAACTACTGCAAAAAAAACCCCCACATTAACAAGAAGAAAGACCTTCAATGCCTCCCTCCTCGTTTTGGGGAAGGGAGGGAAAAGGTAAAGCAGAATATGTAGGGGACATGTGAACACCATCTCTCAGGGCTGAGTGTGAAAAAGCTGCAGCCTACTCTAAGTCAGCAAGAGCAGACTTCAATGGGCTTTGAATGATGCATGCAGTGTGATTAAAAAGTGCAGTATATACCAAATAATATTTCCCTCTTTAGTCTGTGCAGCAGTAACCAGTTGCTAGAATTGCTGTGTTGGGGCCAATGTGCAGGAACGCAGCTGTCTGAGCAGACATCTAAAAACATCGGCTCTCAGGTATGCACACTAGAAAGCTGTCGTGCCTCCACCTTCTCATTTCATTTCCTCTGCAGCAGCTGAGGTAAGCTGCTAGCACTTTTATAAAGCCAGACAAATCAAGACATCCCCCAGTAACTGCAGTAAAACCAGGGAAATATCACAATCTAAGAGAGCAAAATACAGATAGGTAAAAATGTGAAACAAGGTGAGGAAAGGAAATGGGATGCAAGGGAAAAAGATCAATGAACTACATAGACAAAATTCTATGTATGAAAGCAGAAAGAGGCATGAAAGACACAGGAACTATATTCCTGTGGAACTACTTACAGTATTTAATCTATGGACAAAACTAGCCACAGGTCTTTCTCCCTTATCAGTACCTTATACAGGATACCAGTAAGCAATGCAGGACTGCTTTCTCACACTTTAATCTCAAACTTACCTGCTGTTTTAGTACCATGGCCCTGTGTCTTGAGCACTGATTGTCACTAGTACTATATGATAAGAAGACACTATTATTAATGTGAGCTGTTATTGCTAATGCCACTGTTTGTCTTTAATAGGTAGCCAGAATAAGATGCAATTTCTGTATGTCCAATGCATTACATATATGCTATCAATCCCCAGTATGGAGCTGGAAGTAATTAAACAAATGTTGAATATGTCTCTTTGGCACTACTGCTCCTTGAATATTCAGTATTCTTTATCAGTGAAATTAATGATTCCACTTGAAAGTTAGCCCTACAGCCTGCAGAAATTTTCATTTCAGTCAAAGATACTTTGCACCAGTAATTTCACAAAGGCAGTGTTCCAGGCAGAGCACAAGCAACAATTGCCCACTGGAAATGTTATATGTTGATAGCCTCTGAAAATCAGAATTCAAGTATCTGAAGGAAAAAATAAACACACTTTTCCATTTTGACATAGTCTAACAAATCTTATCTACTGATGTCTGCATCAAATTGAACTCGTGACTGCTTGTGGCCAAAGATGAGGGAGCCAAAGCAAAGGTCATTGGAAAGGGATGCTGATACGAGCAGCCCAGGTTTGTTTCTGAGGCATGTCCTCTCCCATCAGACATCCAGCTGTTCTGGGTACTGCAACCTTGGCAGTTATGGAAGAAACACCCTAAACAGGTAGACGTAAAGCTGTCTCTCAGAACAGTATCATTTAAGCTGACAGAAGTCCTCTGTACCCTTAAGGAGTATGGGGAGGGGGCAGTGCTGGCATAGCTATCATGACAGAAGAGCAGGAAGATGGGTTTCTTTCACTTTTTTTTTTCCTTGGTGTTGATCTTTTGATGAATTTCACAGTGAAGACCACATTTAAGATTACATTTGGCTTGAGAGATTCAAAAAGGAATGTCCCAAGTATAATACTGGGATTCATGCTAATCCGCTAGCAAAGACAGAAATTGCAACGAAGCCTGTGTGCTCCAGGACAGTGCATTTTCTGCTCATTCTTCTCTAACAATGTTCTGGCACAGACTTCCCCTCACCAATCCAATATGCTGCTCTATGTATAACTCCAGTAGTTAACCTTGACAGTTTGAAGAACATGGCTTTAAATACGATATCGTGTTCATGCCTATCCTTTGCTGTCGAAAAATATTAAATCTTCCCTCAGCTACTTACTTTTCACGATGAAAGACAGATGGTGTGTTGGATCATTCCACAGCAGAACAGATGTTATAATCGAGGACCCAAGAATTCTGCCAGATTAATTAGACTATTCCACTGATCTGGACAAAAAGAATAGGGTGCTGGCATTTTACATGAGTCTTGCATATAATTTATACCACTCTGTGAGGTTCTCTCTTTTGAAATATGAATATGATCAGCTGTTCTTTTAAAGCATTGCATTATATGACTTTGAAATATAATTTATATATATATATATATATATTTTGGGAACAAAATTATCCCTTGTGTCTACTGTTTTAGTTTAATTCTTTATCAGCAAAGTATTCCACATGCAAATCCATCAAATACAAAATCTTTGATTATTTTTATTTTTTGCAACATTTCACAGTCTCATTCACAAGACCAGTTACTGATACTCAGGATCTTGTGTACCTTTTTTACCTTGTTCCTGCACTGTTTCTGGACTCAACTTACTGCCTCTTATTATAGAAGGAAAGTAAACATAGGGAACATACGACATTTTTAAAAAGGATGTTTTGGATACAATTGGTAAGGGACAGACAAGTATCATAATATCAATGGACCACACGTTATAATATAGTGTTCATCTTTGTGTACCATATTTCTCTTTGGTGCAACATCAAAGAAAATTCTGTCTGCAAAACCTCAGTATCCTCAAGCAGATGCCAACAGAGTTTGTCTCTGAAAACATAGCTCTTCAGTAAGAAAATCACAGAGACAGAGTCCCTACGGTCTCTGTGGTTAAATCCTTGAACTGTTAAAAAGTATCTCTGCATATAGATAAGTTTAAATATGTATCTATTATGAGATATTTATTCTCATGAAATTATCTTCCTTTTTGCTTATGGAATCTGAGTGGACGAGCAGCCACTGTAACCATGAAAGGCTGAACAAGAAATATCTCAGGAAGAATAGAAAAAACTTCCTTAAGTTAAGATTGCAAATCCAGGAGTTAGGAATTGACTGGATTAAACTGTGTGCAGGAAAGCAGAGGGGAGAGACAGAAGGATTTCATTGTAGAATTGGACTTGTGTGTCTTTTTTAAGGAATTTTCCTTCTTTAAGATGAGACAGTAATATTGTACTACAGAAGAAAATGGCATTGTCCAGTCCTATTGTTTCATGGTAGTGTGGTAGTGTACAGATAGAATGTAGGTTACTGTACAAAATATTTGTTCCTGACATTATCCTTTTGAAATGCTAAAAAACAGGAAATAAAAAGGCCTAGCATGGCAATTTTTGTACCAAAGGATTGGTCTTTCTGTTGAAAACCCCAAATTAATGGTCTATATCTTCAACTGGTGCAAACCAGTACAGCTTAATTAATTTTAATGGAATGATGCTGATCTATACAAACTAAAAACTGACACCAGCACTCTTTGTCGAGCTGCAAAAAAGTCTAAATATGTCTGCTTTTCTGGCTGCCATGCGTAGGTAGTTTCTGAAGCTGTGGAATCAAAGGTATGTGTACAAGACACAAAAGCTAATATTGTGATATTTGTCAACATATATAGACATCATCATTATCAAGTTTTCAAGTTTTATGATGCTGTAGCTTTTTTTTTTTTTTTTTTTTTTTTAGCTATTCAATATGTAGGTTCTGCTTGATTCTTTCTGTTGGGAAGGTAATAGCAGTTGAGTATTTCTTGGTGAAGGTATATAAATTTGTAAAAAATACCATTTTCCCCTGAATATGATAAAACTAAGCAGGGACTTTTTTTTTTTTTTTTTTTTTTTTTTCCTCTCTCTCCAGTTTTGAGCTAATCTTTGCAGCCAGGGTTTTGCCTGAAAGAGTTCCATCGTGCCATCTCCCTTCGGTCCTCTTCCAGGAATTGTCCTACTGTCTCTTGACAGCTTCTGGTGAAGCTTTCCTTCTGCTTTCCTGCACACAGTTTAATCCAGTCAATTCCTAACTCCTGGATTTGCAATCTTAACTTAAGGAAGTTTTTTCTATTCTTCCTGAGATATTTCTTGTTCAGCCTTTCATGGTTACAGTGGCTGCTCATCTAGTCAGATTCCATAAGCAGAAAGGAAGGTAATTTCATCTTACATTTAACCAGAAGGGAAACTATCGTTTCCATCAGCTTTTCCGAATACCGTTTACTGCAAAAATTTTCAGCATAACAGTGCATTTGAGTGACTAGTCTGTTGTCAATGGTAGAGTCCATTTCTCTGCTTACGATTCAGTCATCTGCACAGATGTAGCATGCAGCTCCCTTTATACAATAATAAAGAGACCTCAGCTGGCTGTGTATTTGGAATTTGCCTCCAACCACAAGTGTTGGTTAAATTGGACTCTGAATCCACAGCTGTTTCATATTCTCCTGACATTCTAGTAATCACTTATGATTTGGACTCCTGGAGTAAGTTTATTTCCTTTCTAGGAGAGAAAAAGTCTCACAAAGACACAGGATGAAGGTCGGGCTGCTAAACAATGATATGAAATTATCTTCTTTCCTCTCTCTGGTCAAAAAAGCTGTGTGCCTACCATCAGCCAGGCTGCTGCTGCATACACGTGCGGGTTCCTAATGTCTTTTGTGTTAGTTCTTTCTAAGAACAGGTCATTGCTCCTATTTATCCAACCTCAAGGAATGTGTGCCTTTAAAATTTCCCAAGCTTGAAGAAAGAGGGCCAAACTTGAATCTTACAGAGATATATTTTTATCTTTTTGAGAAAATGGGTCTGATTCTAATTCCCTGTATTAGTCCTCAAGTTCAGCAGTGAGAGATAAGCATGTAGTCTGATTAGGGTCATTTCAGGATGAGATAACAATTTCCCAGTTACTCATCAAGTGTCTTTGTCAGCTGTTAATATAACCTTCTGGACTGCTAATGAGTCTTAATCTTTTTTTTCTATACTCACTCTTCTGAGGGAAGCCTCCTGTGAAAATACTAGTTCAGTGAAGTTAGTTGCACTGTCCTGCTGGCTTTTTCATTGAATAAAGGCCAGAGGATTTTAATGTTTAATGAAAATGAATCCGGAAGAAAATTTAGCTGATGAAGTGTGGCTAGTGATTACAGACTAAGAAACTTAAAGCCTCAAATATATGAAGTGAACAACGTGAAGGGAAAGCTTCCTAGCCTGGCCAGCAGCCCTCTGAACACGTGACAGCACCTTGCAAGAAGTGTATGGCAAGCTCAGGCATTACTGGGCTGCCAGGCACAGCTCCCCACATGCCAGAGGGTGGGTCTGCTTCAGTCCTGGGGGAGGATGAAGGCAAGAAGGAAGGAAATTTAAGACAAGTAAAAAGAATCTGGGTAGCCTGTAAAAGGTTGTGTCTTAATAGGGTGAACTACAAAGATGACCATTTCAGTCATTTCCTCTCACTGCCCTTGAGATATTCTCTCGTGTTTCTTTGTTAAACACAGAGTCTGGACGTGATTAAGTGATGTTTACTTAAAATAAAAGCAATGTTTGTTCAACCACCACGTTGGAGATGCGCATACGTGTTACCGGTTGTGGCAAGAGCAGTCCCAAGCGCTCTGTGCTGCTTTACCACGTACCGGGGTCAGGACCCATCTTTCCGTAGAGTTCCGTATGCTGGGAACAGGTTTTTGTTTAAGGACACAGAGATAAAAATAAATAAAACTGATTATGGTAAACTGAAGATATGAAAATTAGTATATCTTTTTCATATATGGATAGGCAATGGTCCTATATTTTATGTCCTTGCTCTGTTGCGAAAATAGGAGCAATGTCAGCTTAGAGCAGCGAAGTTTTCTGTAGAGTGTTTCTCCTCTTGGCTCTGCTTTATGATTATTATATCTTCAGGGAAACTGGCAACTTTTGGAGACTTACTAAAGATAGAAATTTGCTTTAAATGTATATTAGAAAGTGGTGCAGGGGGCTTTCTTCCTCCCTTACTTTCAGTCACAACTAGCACATCCTTCTTGGATTTTGAAGTAATATATCACACCTGCATTTTCATAAAGGGAAATCTGAACTTAAGAACCAATGACTTACAGTACTGATCCATTATCAGAATACTGTGATTTGATAATGCCCTGGTGTAGCAGTGCAATCCATCATCGGAGCACATGTGACGCTGAAGTCCTTAATAAGCAGAGTGGATTTCTATCTTTCAAAAGTGAAGTGGTTTTAAACTCTTCAAAAAAAAAATCTTATTTTTTTTTACTGAATTTATCAAAAATCTCATGAAAAAGTGGAGTTTAAATTATATAACTACTTATTCTATGAGGCAGTTTCAGGCTTATTTGAAAATGGGCAGTTCCAAAATCCAGGTCTGGCATTAAAAGCAAACATAAATATTTGAAAATCAGATAATTAGAAACTTACAGGAAAATGTCAGAGCTTCATATAGTGAAAGATGTGAGAAGCTGTGTTCTCTGTTTCTCTTACTTCATGTATTATTATCCTCATCAGAAAGCCTGAAAACAGAGATATTTTCAACCTGACCTTAGTCTTGTGCAGTGCAGATTATTAGTTCTATTTTGTTCTTTTTTTTTATTTTTTAGGTCAGAAGAAACTCTGGCAGGTGCTTTAAAACACATTCCCTAAAGACTGGAGTGAGCGTTATCTTATCATCCGTATTGCCTTCATGTGCAAAAAAAAAAAAAAAAAAAAAAAAGAAAAAAAAAAAAAAGAAAAGAATCAAGACCTGAATCCCAGCTTGCAGAGAGACAGAGACAGAGACAGAGACAGAGACAGAGACAGAGGTGTTTCACTTCACACTTTCCTGATACGACATATATGTTGTTGTGGCTTATGCAGGGATTCCCAGGCTTGCCCTAAAAAAGGTCACTGGACCCTGGAAACAGCATAGCCAGAAGAGCACAGAGCTGCTTTCTGGCCAATTTGCTCTGGTGAAGTAAACTGCTCCTATAATTCAAATCAGTTCAAGTATCTCTGCACTGTACTTAGTCCCTTATTAGTTTTTACGCCTGACACATTCTTCTTTTCCCTCAGCTAGTGAGTCACACTATTTTGCATTCTGTGCTTGATTTTGCTTATGCTGGTTTTACGCAGATGCAGTTCAATTGACTTCAGTGGCATTATTCCTGAGGCTAACAAGGGACTGAGATATAGGCATCTTTACTTCAAGATGAATGCCTGTATGGATCCACAGTCTCCTAATAAGGCAGATGTGCAAATGTCATAAATTGGGCTAACTATTCTCAAATTCTGTTTATCAAAAATGCTGAGGTAACCTTGAACACTGTTTGGAACCTCAAATCTTTAAGGAAAAAGATGCACTTATAGAGGTGTTCTGGTTACCTGGGTAACTTCAATCAAACATCTCTCACTGGTGGAGGATTTTGAGGCCTGCTTATTCAAGTCTAGTACTGAGCTTCTAGTATGCCTGGGGTAAAAGATGTCCTCCAAAGCAGAGGTTTCTGCCTGCATGTAGGGTTTTCAGAATTGGTCAGAGCATTGTTGGCACTTCTGCCATGTCCAAATCAGAAAGTGCAGGGGCACCTCAAGTCTCCAGTACTACTGAGCAGATACTAATAGCTGATGTCATAATGGCTTTGTGGTATCGAGACTTATCGGTTTCTGGTAAGAAAGAGAAAAGGAAACAGATCCATCAGTCCAAGGTTGTGTCTGTTAGGGGACAGGAGAAGGGCTCTTCAAGTCAAACTTCCTTCTACAGGTCCCTGCTCCAGAGGGCAGCCAGAGAAGACGGCTGCAGGCATGGAGGGGTACCTCGGCATTCAGATATTATCTCAGGTTTTCTTAATATAAGAACAGCTCCAGGTCCCTGAGACTAAAACATTTATTTTGCTGAACATATTGACATGTCAGAGTTGCTTTCCACTCAGAGGAAATTACCACTGCAACTGATTGGAGATGACTGCAGAGGGAAAGGGCAGGACAAGGGCAAGGAGTCATTGACCAGACTAGAACTAAGGTGATCTAAATTCCTGTCTCCATTTATTGGGGTAAATATTCAATTCTGTTCATAGGCCTCTTCTAGACAGAGGAAGTTGCAGTTCTGAACAAACAGATACCAGCACTTTGCCTCCTTTCCACTAAAACACTGAATAGCTTCTGAAATATTGTATGCTTGCATTGTAACAGGTAACACACTGCCCAAATAACTGTCTGCTGATTTAAGAGCAAAAAAGATCCTTTATTATTCTGTTCTTATAACAGTCAGAGCTAGGAACTGACACATTATTATTCTGCAAGAAGAACTGAGGAAATTAGGAGAGTATTTGCAACTTCAAAGCAGCCTCCAAAAGAGTTCTTGCATCTTTCTTTTTGTTATAGATTTGAAAAGCACTTCCAACAATCAAAAGTGCATTTTATTGTTTGTGATATGTTCTCTCAAAAGAGATTAGAAAACCTACATATTCCTTGGCCACCTTTTTATGACATCTGCTACTGTATATGCAAGCACATGAGGGTATAGAGATAGAGAGTCTATGGAAAGTACAAGGAAAAGACTGAGTTTCCTTGCTAAGTTCCCAAGGACCAATTGACTGGCACTGGAAAGTTATTTCTCCTCTCTGTAATTTCTTTTTCTCCTCAAAACCCTACCAAGACAATGAAATTAATGATAATCACTTTTATAACGTATTTTGAAAGCCAGTGGTGAAAAGATATGACATCATTTCACCTCCAGAGAAAAATCATGCCCTATAAAAAGAAAAATATGCAGTAAGGACCAACAGATTCAGTGAGCTCCAAAATACGGAGTTAACCTGATTCATCATTTCAAAATTGAAGTGACAAATTTTGGGGGAATAGCACGTGGCAAGAAAATTCAGCAATCTTAAGGCAAAGGCTTAAGACAAATGTAAAACTCTAGGATGAGTCTGTGACTTGATGGAGGCCGCGTGGGGCAGCAGCTCATGGAAGGCCACCCTGGGGAGTGCTTGACTGGAGGTGGCATGCTGCACCTCCGGGAATTATACACTAGGGCCAGCCTTCTCCAGGTATCACCATTTTGCAGAAGCACAATGCCATAGAGCACTGTTCCCCACGACTGATTCCACGTTTAACACAGAGGCCAAATTTATATAGATCACATACAGAATCTTCCAAAACATCAGAAAAATAGATACTGCTTAATCTCTTTCTCACAAACTCTAAGTTGTTTTTTTTTTTAACTTTTGTTAAAATAATATAAATAATTCTTTAGTTGGTCTCTCCATAAATTTAATTTAATTTTATCTGAATGAATTTCTTCCTTGGATCCATCTGTTTTGCACACTGCAGTACAGTATGCAGATAGCTAGCCTGGTTTTGTGTCAGCTATGCCCAGTACAGCAGTTTAACCACAGAAACAAGTAATGCAGTACAAACAAACTCATTCTGCCAAAAGTCTGAATGAGTATGTCTATACAGCACTGAAGTTTCTTTCAGATATACTTTCTCTTGTCATTAGTCTTTCCCAGTGTATTTTGGGTTTGCTTTGTCAGATCTCATTAACAGTTATTAGTGAAATCAAATTAACTTTTGCTGAAGTTTAGACTCTAATAGAGCCAGAATTTCCCGCGACCAAGCACATCATAGCATCAGCAAAACTAAGAAAATTGCCTGCAAATTTAATACAAAAACAACATTATTCTACCTGTAAAATTAGATTCAGATAAACCAGATAAATCAGATTCAGAGAGGCATGTTAACACTGGGTGAATCCTCTTGTGTGGCAACACAGTATATAAGCTAGTCAATTTATTTTTCCCTGCAAAATTTCTCCTGAACCTATATGACTTGAGTTAGAGAGTGTTAGTAATGAATGTTCTTAATTTGAAGTTGAAATACCTTTGATCATACAACAAAATGAGATCCTCAAAGATGAAAGAGCTCTATGCTGCTAGTAACTGGCAGAGCCTATCAAAATAATGATCACTTACATTTAGCTACAGAGAAGAGACTCCAAGTTTGGAGTGAATGAATAATGATACTATCCATAAAGTTCACACAGCTGCCTCTGACACTTTCTGTAGTTTCTGGTGTGAACTATCTTTCAAACAGATGGAGATAGGTTGGTACAAAGGACCACACAAAGGTGTAGAAGGGACCCCTGTCACCTGAAGACATCTGTCAGTCTGACTTGGTGGATGCTTCAGAGCCAGTAGGATACAGAGTGAGGATGGAGGGAAAAATCAAATTGGCCTCAAACAGACGATTTAGATTAGCATGCTTACAGGTTACACCTCCTTACTTATTGATAATCTGAAAGTGTTTGTCTTGCAATAATGCTAAGGTTGTTCAGCCTTTAACTTCTAGATCTGCTAGCAGCACAGCCAGCCAGAAAATGTTTTGCTGCTCCACTTGCCAAGTCCTCCCTCCTTGCATGCAGCTACTGTCTTCCCTGTCACTGCCTTTTAGTGTGGGCATCCTGGTAGTGAGGTAGGGACACTGGTAAGGAAATGGGGCATGGCTGTAAATGAATACAGGTAAGATCAGCTGTATGGTGCCAGGAGAGCACTGCTGTCAAGCACACCTCTTCAATGGCCCTGAACGCTCCAGGACTGTGTAGATGTTGCCATCTGCATGTGCCTTGCTGTGCTGGGAACAGAAGTGTGGTGTGTAGAGCTGGCACTTGTGTTTAGACATCTATGCCAAATACCATGTTGATTTATATCCCTTTCCTTTTCACCTCCCCAAGAGGTGCTCTAATTAAAGAAATTGTCAGTAGTTTGTCTTGAAATTCATTATCCTGTAGTTTCTCTTAGAGGCTGCCAGCTATGAGGGGTAGCTGCAGCCCAGACTGAGGCAGGCTGACCTTTGCTCATTCCCACCCAGGAGACTCACATATGGCCCTTGTGGCCCATGCTTAGCAGGACTCCTGAACACGTATTGCTGCTGCAGCAGCTAGGAGTGGGAGCAGAGCCAGGTAGTGCACCAGCCACTGGAAATCTGTTTCCATAGCATTAAATTGTCAAAAGACCTCAGCACAGTTTTGGGTTGAGCTGGCTAGTGCTCTCCCAAACAGTGCATGAGCACTCTGGAGTTAGCACAGGCAGATGAGTGAGCCTGAAAGGGTGAGAAAGGTTGTTATCTGGCCTCAGTGGCAGAGAATACTCTGGGGCACATTTCATTTACCAACTTAGAAGCGGAAAGAGCTACCCTATTCGAAGACCATAGTCTTCATTCATGCCACAGATGTCTCTGCCACTCCAGAAGTAAAATGACTCCAGCCCATCACAGCCAAGGGACTGCTTTTGGTTTCTTCCCTTCTGCATGGCTAACCCTATCTCTGTCACTGCATTGGTACCTGCTGCCTTTACTGGGGCTATGCTGCATTGCATATGGTACTTCACCATAGCTGCCCCTTGGCTTTTTGAAGCAGTGCAATGAATTGGAAATGATTCACACTCAAGACATGCTCATATTTTTAATGAAGCAATCACAATTTTCATCTCCATCATTATTGTTTGAATAGAATGTTTTCTACAGATATGAAAAAAAATGAATGCCATGTGGGTATTTGTTCCTGCAGCAAACTTTCATCACTCTCTAACAGGAAAAAATTTACTCAAGAATTCATCCATTCTTCTTGTTTATTCCTCCTCCATCATCATAATCCTTCATTTATACTATTCTTTTTTTCCCCTGAGATACCCAGCACAGAACTTGCAGTTCGTCAGTAAGTGCAAAAAGAGATAGATTATAGCCACATTTGTGACCTACACTTTGTGAACCATAGCCTTTCTTTTGGTATTATTTCAGTAATCCCTGGGGTGCTTTGCAAGCCACAGATATTCTCTGAGCTGTTGTGTCTTTTCTGTAGCATACTGGAGGCTCCAATCTCAGCCTGCGGCAGGATTTGCAAGGAGGAAGCCCTGTGAAGGCAATATTGCTGGCATCTTTCATCTTCCTGCACTGGAAGAATCTACTCTGCAATAGATTAGAGGCCTTTACAACACTTCTACTGTCTCCAGCCTATTTACTGGCAAGTGAAATACAGGGTAAATCTAATGTTGGCCCTCCAACAAAGTAACAGAAAAGTATAGCTGACTAGCTTACAAAGGAAAGGACATTCTTCTCCTGAAAACATCCTTGTTATCTATAACAAAGGAAGAGAAACTAAAAGCTGTAGAGGAACTGAAAGGTTAGATGGTCTTCAGGTTTCCATTGCACTTCCTGGTCCTAAAAGGGCAGAAGCACAGCATCACCCTTTTCAGTCTGTCAGAGGTGACTGGTTTCCAGTATTCTTGTTACCCTCCCTTCAACACCTGGTCTCTGCTATAGAAATAAGTAAGTGGATCTACTCACATTGGTTGAATAGTTAGTCCAAGATATCCTTGCGGTCTAGCACCAAGCACTACCTCGCAGGAGCAGGGCCTTGACTATGCTGAAGGCTCTGCAGACTCAGGAAAGCTCAGGCTAGAGAGCCTGCACACAGGCTCTTGTGTGCTGGATGATTAAAAGCATAGTGGCAGTTTCTCATGTGCTATCAATGCAAGATGTTTTTGATATTGACTTTCCTTTTACCCAACAGTACTTTATTTAATAATGGCAATTCCTCCCCTCCCATCCCCTGCCCGAGCTCTTAATATAGGCAATCACAGCAAATGAATCATGAGTCTCTCTACATGAATATATTTATCATTCTTAGTCTTGAATAGTTAAAAATAACTTGGCATGTTTTGTATTCCACAAGCATGAAGCAGGTAGATGATGACTGAACGCGGCTGGGAATTCATCTCACCTAGTTCAAGCAAGATGTATTATTCATGGAGAGTCAATGAGAAGGATGACTAGTCAAGCTCGAGAGTCCATTAAAAAAACAAATGCTGATCTATGCAGGATAAATTGATTGGAGCTACTTTGTGTTTTTCCACACTGTAGCTAATATGAGTGGAGTCAAAACTAGTGATCCTTCTACAAAGCCATTGGGACTGGAAGGCTAGTGACAATGGGAGAGAGAGAGTCCTTGCATTTAACAAAAAACTGTAAAGAGAGTAAGGCATGACTGCCCATGACTGCTGGAAGCCATTAAATTTAAATGAAGTGTAAATAAAGTTAAACCTTAAGGATTAAAGAAGGTCAAGAACTGTCAATTCAATACTGACAACAGAGCATATGTGTTCAGGCAGCATCGGGCTTTGAAGCTATCTGTGAGGACCAGTAAATCCACATCAGTGGCAATGCCTGTTTTTCTTCTTTCTGTTTTTGCTGAACTTTCTCAGCTTCCCCAAGAAACATCCATTGGCACAGAGACAAGTCAGACTTCTGGGTAACTCACTCCTTCAGGCTCTGGTCCAGGAGACAGTAGCTGCTTGCTTCCTGAAAGGGGCTGGAGGTGCTTGGTGAGATGTGGAGTCAGGCCTGACATCTCCCTGGAATGGCCAGCACTAACTAACCATGAGGTTCACATCGACTGCTTGCAGCTGCCTACATGTTAAGCACCTAGGGCTCAATTCTGTCACCCCAAAACAGGTGTTTACTGCCTGTGTGCATTGCTGTTGATACCTGCTCACACATGACAGCTCTGTGCAGACATCCACATCTAAGTGCTGCAGTCTGTGAGTTGTGTGCCACCCAAGATGAGATCTAGCTGCCTACACAAAAGTGTTTGCCACCTGAGCTTATCTAGGTGTCCTAACTGGCCTCTGGCTTCTATGTAAGAAGATCACAGGCATCCTGTGTGTCCTATGTCACATCTCCTGGCCTTATGGGGTTGTCTCAGTTTCCCTAGAACATCTAAGTTAGATGCCTAAGTGCAGGCAGCTGAATCACTGCCTCTATCTACACTAGCTACTTTAGGTTCCCCCTGTCCTCTGCAGGAACTTCCAGAACATAGTCTATCAAACCTAAGGATGGTGCCTAAAATATGTGTGCCTCATGTCTGTGAGGCAGATGCCACATACAGAGACTGGACAGGGGCAAAGTGCTCCATAAAGGATCAGCTTCTCCAGCTCAATGATAGTTATCATCCAGTTAACTCTCATGAAGCAGAATTGTGGCTCATTTGCCAAGAGTTGCAGAGAAACAGAGACAGCTGAATATAACATGTCAGAAAAGGTTCAAGCTTTTCAGTTGCACAACATACATCAGGTCAGAGTTTGATCTCACTGTGTGTTAATTCCTTTGTTAATTTTGAGGAGGGAATTTGATTTTGAGCGTAGGTTTGGCAGTTGGGTACATGATGTCATCAATTTGCTTTATTGCTGAAGTTCATGAAGAAAAAAATCCCTTCCTGATTTGGATGGACATCAGAAATGTATTTGTAATATTTCAGCTCTCTGTATGTTCTTCTATCAGTAGCTAACAGTCTTCCTCTTCACCTCTTCTCGAAAAGCTACAAATCCTAAATAAATAAATGGTCTAGGGGTCATTTGTGTCATGAGATCTGGTACACAGAGGAAAAAACAATTGGATTCATTTTACACTCCCTTGAGGAGTTAAAAAATTCAGAACATAATTAAACCAAATTAATCTGTTTTGTATTAACAGCACCAGATTTAGCCGTAGCTAAAATAGGATGTTATTTCTCATGAGATAGACTCTAGGCTGTCTTAAATCAGCCCAACTGTTATGTGGACTATGTGAAATCCACAGCAGCCTAGATGCTTGTTTTAGCACTCAGTCTGTTTAGGACATGCCTCAGGGATGAGAGCTGAACCTTGTTCAGTGATGGCTGTAGAGTGACCACAAGCTTTGTGCCATGTGCTGCCTCATCACTGCAGACCTTTTACTGTTCCAGTCATGAACTCAACCAAACACCGCAAACACTGCCCAATTTTTGCTGGGATCTGGGTAACGGACAAGTGGCATTAACACTGCTATATTCATGGCCACAAATAACAAGGGGGACTTCACTGGCAGCATGAACCTGAGGTGCCCTACAGTGGCTCCTTTCTTTGCAATATCTGTATATTGACAAACTGGATGGAGTCCAAAAGCAGGCTAGTCAGAGACTGGAGCATGTGATGTGTGTGAGGAAAGGCTGAGGGAAATGAGTTTGTGTAATCTGAAGAAAAGTAGCTGAGGGGAAATCTGATTGCAGTCTTCTAACTCCTGAAGGGGCGTGATAGAAATGTAAAATGAAAGATTGAGAGCCTACAATTATAAATTGCAGCAAGACCCTGTTTGGATATAAGGGAAAAAATATTTAAAATGGTTAAACATTTGAACAGATTACATAAAGACCTTGTGAAATCTGCATCTGTTGAAGATTTACAAACCTCAGCTGGACAAGGCCCTGTGCAACCTGATCTAACTTTGAAGCTGGCCGTGCTTAAACAGGTGACTGGGCTTGTCAGACCTCCAGAGGTCTTTCCTAGAGTTAATCTTTCTGTAACTTTATGATTTATTTTTATACACCCACACATACACTCTGGCAATGTTTATGTGTATTATAAATAATTTCACTGAGCGTTTGATTGGTGACTTAATGCATAATTACATATTACATACACACTCAGCTATATAACTACCCATATCCTCATCATGTGTTTGTCATTTCCAGAGCTCCAGCAGTCTGCAAAAGATTTGTGATCTTTTTGATAGGTTGCAAAAATATATATGACCATCTGCAAAGGTGGCTTGGTTCAGCAGAATGATAGGCTACTTGTTTGTGTTAGCCTGTCAGCATTGGCATTTTCCTGCTCTGTTCCCTATTAATCAGCCCAGTTTAGCAGTGGCAGTAGACAGCCTGCCCATAACTCATCATATATTAAATCTGTGATCAGCATGCACCGATGCAAAGCGTGAACATGCAGCTGAAATGGGCTCGATCAGCTGTTCTGTGTGTAACTGGAAAGGAACTGGCATCATGAGACCTGCCGTTCACCTTCAGCAATGCGGCTTGGTGACTGCAATGCTCAAGTTCTGAAACAGTTACAGAAGAATCACCCTTTGACCTTGCTTGCTAGCTGAGATAGATTTTGGCATCTCCCCCTCAGTGAATAGTTCCCTATAAAATATTTAGTTGGCATTTTGAGAGGTAGACAGAGCAGGCTAGGCTGACAATTTCACACAAGGCTTATATGCTAATAATGAAATTTCAAAGAGATTGTCTGCTGCCAGGTACTAACAATTAAAAATCTGGAGTCAGATCTTATCAAGAAACATGAAAAAAATGTTTCAAAGAAAACGCCTGTGGCTGCTTCTGAGGCAACTGCATGGATTCAGGTAAAAGCTTGCTCAAGAGGAGCAATACACAGTTCAAATGTCTCTTTACCCACTTGAGAACTTGCAGCAAAATGTTCTTGAAAGCCATATAGTGCTTTTCCAAAGTTTTTTTTTTTTTTTTTTTTTTTTCCTGGACAAAACTGTTAAGTATAAAATGCCTAGGTGAAACTTGTCAGTGTTCCTAAAAAGAAAAAATGAAATGACAGCCATAGCTTTTTTTCATTGCAAAATGAATGAATATAAGCAGAAGAGTTTTATTTTCCTTGCTTTCTTGTAAAGCATGGCTACTAGCTCAAAAGGAAGTGTGTCAGTAGCAGCATATCTATTGAAGCTAAGGGTACTAAAATACAGTCTTCATTTTGAAGCAAAGTCTAATAAAACTAGGTAAAATTTGATTTTCTTCTAGTGAACAATATTCTATTGATTAAATAGGATGTTTGAGCCTCTCTGAACGGTCACTGGATTTAGGAAAACAAGAAAATGGGGATCAGATGAGGGACTGTTAGGGTAGAAATTGGCAACAGCAGACGCGAGTATAGAACATCATTCTGATATAAATGATACATTTTCATTGGTATAAAAATTGCTTAAATACACATATTTCTATTCTTAGAAATAAAGAACAGTCAATACAGAAAATTAAATCCAGCAAGGTAATTTACTTCCAGGTATGATAGAATTATTGAATTTCTAGTGGAGAGACATTATTACTTTTGCTCAAATTCTTCCTAGATATAAATCATGCTTTGTAGCTTACTTGTTAGTCTGATAACTACCCCTCAACTCTAGATTTGCATTCACCTTTTGAAATAACATCCCCAGTGTTTGTCTCCTGATCAGTCCTTTGGAGATTTAATTATCAGCTCTTGCTCAAAATGGCTAAAACCAAGCTCTGTCTTTCTCTCACGCCCTCCTCCACAATTTCTTTTCTCAGTTACCCTATGGACAACATTTATTCCTGTTGCTTGCTAACTTCACCAAGCCAAATCTCACTTGAGGCGCTCACTCGTAGCTTTTTTTCAACATTGTAGATTGTCCTAGCAGAATATCTCTAAATCTGGCTGCTGCTCTTCATTCACATGTCTAAAACTACTCACTGGGCACAGACATCTCTTTTCCCAGTGGCTGCAATGCAGTCCTTTCACCAACAGTTTTGCTCTCTCTGTTTACACACAGAAGTATCGCTATGAAAATAATTTGTCTGTCCCACAGCATGACCACGTTGCCCTCTGCTTTTGAAAGCTCATGGGTTAGATCTAAGCTCTTTCCTATCTTTCTTTGTGTTGCGTTTATCACAGCAGAGTCCTGCTCAACGATTAGGGTTCCTAAACACTTGGGTTATATAAATAATAATAATGAAGATGATAATAAGAACACTCCACTGCAATTTCTAACAAAACAGTCCTTCAAGTGAAAGCCAGGCACAAAATACAGGCAAGGTATTCTCAGTGATCCAATTCTGAGTGTCAGCTTTCTCATTTCAAACATGCAACACTCAAGTGTGGGCTGTATGCAATTCTTTAAAGTTGCATCGCTTTGGGTATTTATACATCTCCTAGTCCTATTTCTCTTCTAATCTGATGGAAGCAGTAGCTGAAAACTCTGATAACATTTGGGAAGCATAGCTGAGATTGGTTAAGTGTCAAACAGATACATTGGCTGAAATTCTGTTGCCTACAAATCAATGAAAATATTCTCTTTGAGTTTAGCAATGCCAAGATTTCACAAAGAGAGATTTGAGAAAGCTACATAGTGAAAAAACTGCAGAACACAAGGGATAAATTAGTTTAACGTGTACCTGAAAGAGAATTATGTCATCTGCTTTTTGGAATCTAATAAAAAAAAAAGAAGATCCAAATGTCTTATGCCAAGGAATGCCCCACAACCATTTGGAGGCTGAAGGTTTCAGTTGTGGTAATGGAGGAAAACATTTTTTAAAGTATTTGAGTTATACCAAAGGCCCACTTTCCAAATGCTCAGAATCTTAGATGCCTATCTTCCAAGGATATCTAAGAGAGTGTGGTACCTGGGCTCTTTTGAAAATCTTGTTAGGTGTCTGCTTAAAAACCTGGCCCTTTGCTAAACAACCCCCACTGAAAATGAAAAACTAATACAATACTTCGGAAACTTCTTCCTAAATTGTTTTATAGCCTAAAAGAGGAGGGGAGAACATTACAGTGGGTCAGTGTCAGGACTATTTTTCTCAGCTATTGAGATATCAGAGCTGCTGGTCACAAAAAGATATATCTGAGAGCCAAAAGGGTGAGTCCAGCACCTGCACCCAGCCCCTACCAAGACTGCTTGTTTCATGGCATGGAAGATTATTCTGAAAAGAAGGTATTGGTGTTCTGCACTCAGATGGGACACACATCTATTGCTGGCTATGTTATAGTACTTTATTATCTTCATGATAGTTTTGTCTTGACAATAATTCCCTTTACATCATGTACTTGATGTCAGTTCGCTTTACTGTTCCATGTGACATAAAATCTAAATGCACATTTTAACAGACCAGTAATGAGAGATCTGTATTGTTAAAGGTGATTTCATATTCTCCTCTGTAAAAGAATTACTATTTTGGGACTTGTTGACCATTTTATAGTCTTTAAATCTATTATTTATCATAGCGTCTGGTTTAAAGTAAGACATTTAAAAATTAACATATTTGATGAAGAAGATGATACAAGTTTTAGGGGAAAATCACATTTAAAGGATGCATTAACTTTTGAGTTTTCAGATACTGTGTTGCTGGCTACATGGAATTAACTCATGAAAATGTCAGCAAAACACATTATCTTGTTCTGCTGTTCATTTGCTTGATAAGAATTTATTTTCAAATAAAAGCTATTCATAAATTGAAAAAAGCTTTAAATCAATCCCTTTTATTTTAGGCTAAAGCCCTGTAGACAAATCTTTTGTAGAAAGCAACTAGAGAAACATTTGCTAAAATTTCAAGTGGAAGGGACTTGGCTCCCAATCAGTTGGTCTCCTCACAAACACTTGAAAAGGGCTTTCTGCTTAACCAGCTTCCTGGGTGAGCAGCAGATCTGAGAGGCTCCTGGCCATGTAGGGCAGGGGTGGCCAGCACAGCTGGTGTTTGGGCTGGGGCTGTCTTGAGGCAGCCTGTCCCGGGGTTTGGAGAGACAGCTGGAGACAAGCAGGCTGCTGCCAGAGAGAGATAGGCCTCCAGAATGATGGTAGATCCTCATGATGCTTCCTCTGGACATCACTCAAGAGCTTTTAGCACTGCATTAGCTTGCTTGATCATTAATATAAAAAAGTTCTTATTGTTTTCAGTATTAAAATAGCTGTTTATTGATGCTTAATGTCAAACACCTGCTGCAGGCTTCCCCTTCTTTGCCAGCTGTATAAACCTGTGGAGTATGGTATTGCCAGCCTGATAGCCTTAGCTTTGTCTGCATTAAACCCTGCTTAACCAATCTGATAGCCTTCTATGATGGAATGACTGGCTGGGTAGATGAGGGGAGAGCAGTGGATGTTATATACCTTACCTCAGCAAGGTTTTTCACACTGTCTCCCATAACATCCTCCTAGGTAAGCTCAGGAAGCATCAGGTTAGATGAGCGGACAGTGAGGTGGATTGAGAACTGGCTGAAAGGCAGAGCTCAGAGGGTCATCATCAGTGGCATGGAGTCCAGTTGGAGGCCTTCTTCATCTAGATGAGGGGACAGAGTGCCTCCTCTGCAAGTTTGCTGATGATCCCAAGCTGGGAGGAGTGGCTGACACACCTGAGGGCTGTGCTGCCATTCAGAGAGACCTGGACAGGCTGGAGAGCTAGGCAGAGAGGAACCTCCTGAGGCTCAGCAAGGGCAAGTGCAGAGTCCTGCTCCTAGGGAAAAATAACCCTAGGCACCAGTACAAGGTGGTGGTTGACCTTCTGGAGAGCAGCTCTGCAGAGAAGGACCTGAGAGTGCTGGTGGATGACAAGTTGACCATGAGCCAGCAATGTGCCCTTGTGGCCAAGAAGGCCAATGGTATCTTGGGGTGCATTAGGAAGAGTGTTGCCAGCAGGTCGAGGGAGGTGATCCTGCCCCTCTGCTCAGCACTGGTGAGGCCTCATCTCGAGTACTGTGTCCAGTTCTGGGCTCCCCAGGACAAGAGAGACATGGAGCTACTGGAGAGAGTCCAGCATAGGGCTACAAAGATGATGGGCTGGAGCATCTGCCCTATGAGGAACGGCTGTGAGAGCTGGGCTTCTTCAGCCTGGGGAAGAGAAGACTGAGGGGGGATCTGATCAATGTGTATAAGTACCTGAAGGGAGGGTGTCAAGGGGATGGGGACAAACTCTTTTCAGTTGTCCCATGTGACAGGACAAGAGGCAATGGGCAGAAATTGAAGCACAGGAAGTTCCACGTGAACATGAGGGGGAATTTCTTCCCCGTGAGAGTGACAGAGCACTGGACCAGGTTGCCCAGAAAGGTTGTGGAGTCTCCTTCTCTGGAGATCTTCAAGGCCCGCCTGGATGCAACCCTGTCTAACATACTCTAGTTGATTCTGCTTGAGGAGGGAGGTTGGACTAGATGATCTCCCAAGGTCCCTTCCAACCTTACTGATTTTGTGAATCTATGATTCTATGAAATGCAGTGGATCCCAGTAGCACAAGAGAAAAGGCACCTGACTATTTCCCTGACTTGGGCTTTCCAAGGTGATGAGGAACTGATTTAACCAGCTGTGTGCCAACCGCTTTCGTTCTCTCTCAAGCAGCCTCTGTGTCCTCAGGGCTGAGGCACAGAGCAGGTATTATTTCTGTCCACAGAGATAAACCATAAACCAGCCCAAGAAGTAGGAAGTTGTTACTGGCTTTCTGATTGCCTCAACTCCTTGCCCTTGCTGCGCTTGGAGAAAAAAGTACAGCAGAAAATCTGGCAAGTGTGTGCGTGTGTGTGTGTGTGTGTTTGAACAGGAGAGCAGATGAATGTGCTCTGATACAGGAGGCTTCCTTTTATTCAGACTAACTCCAGCTATACTTTTATTCCTTCTGCTGCAACGTGCACATGTAAGCTGAAACCACTTGGACAGACTTGCAGTGGAAGCTGTGACCTGGTGGAGACCCCAGATCAAACGGGGTTGTGTCTAATGGCAGCTGGATATTTCGTTTTTATTTATACCTGCTTTTTATCTTGCTGATTGCTTATTTTTGGCTTGGCTGAATTATTCTCACTCTCCATCCTCTGGAGAAACATCCATTGCCTGCAGTGACATCTTGCTTAAAGGACGATGATGCTGAGCAGAAATTACAGCTGCTGTAGGGAATGGTATATTACTATGCCCAGCTGTCAACTACAGCCAACAGGCTATTTTGACAGTTTCTGTTTTTAAACTAGTGGGAACCTGTGATTATCAAGAGAGGCTAAGAGAACTGGGTTTGTTCGGTTTTAACACAAGAAAGCTAAGGGATGGGCGGAGATTTTACTGCTGTCTGTCACTGTCTAATGGGAGGCTGTCAAGAAAACAGTGTGAGACTCTGCTTGGAAGTGCATGGTAATAAGACAAGGGGCAATGAACACAAGCTGCAGCAAGGGAAATTCTGATTAAGTAGTAGGATGCATTTTGTATCACTAGTACAGTCAAACATTGGAACATGGTGCTCAAAACTCAACTGGGCAAGGTTACTTCAGTAACCTGATCTAAACTGGATCCACTATGAGCAGAGGTTTGGATCTGACAGCCTTCTGAGTACCTCACAGCAAAAATGACTCTGTGCACCTAACCTTTTGATATCCAATGTGTTAATAAAGCCAGCAGAGATCAGCCCTATAGTGTTTTTTAAGGTACAAAAGAAAAAAAAATCTCCTTCCACTAAGACTGTGCTGGCACAAATTCACCTTGGATGAGTATCCAGAATAGCATTGGCAGAACTTTTGTATTGACAAATTCTTTTTGACTTGCATAGGGCAGATACGGTTTCTCAAGATGCCCCTAAGTGAAATATTTGCAATATTTGTTACCTCTGATCTGCAAGAACCTTCTAAAAGCAGCAGCTGCAGGAAGCTGTGAGAGCTTCATCTGGGATGATCTTCACATTCACCATTGCCAGCAAAAGATCCATGTTATTTTCAAAAAGACTGAGAGTTCAGACCCAGATCTGAAGTTACCATGCACCAATTGAACCACTTGTATGCCTCCCAGGGGACATTCCTAGCTCAGGGCAAATGTGCAATAAATGAACTTAGTTTAAAACCTTTCATTGCAGGCTAAACTGGATCAAGTTATCATGCGCAGGCTTTGGTCATAGAACATAAACAAGAGCTACTGCAGCTCAAATGGTATGTGCAAAAAATGTGCAGCTTGTGAGTCTGAGCCCAATATTCATGCCTTCTCACATCCTTATGAGACTACTAGAGTTTGTGCAAATATTCTGTAAAAATATTTGGTTAAATTATTTTTTTTTATTTGTTTGATATTTATTTTTTATAATTTGGTGAGATTTTTAGAGCTCTAGAATTTTATGAAAGACTTTTTAGATGGTTTAATTTTTAAGATAACTTCCAGACAGCTATCATATTAATACAGCCTAGAAGTTGTAGATATGGCATATTAAGTTGCTTGAAAAATCATTGTGGCTTACTATCACAGTGTTAAGCAGTTGACTGTGGCAAGTTTATGTTAGACAGGACAACTGGCTTCATCCTATTCTCTAAAATATATGAATAGATTCTTTTATTAGAAGGGTACTAAACAAAGTGAAATAGAGCAGAATATTGGACATTTTCAAAGTTAATTCCAAGGTTCTTACAATGATTTCCATTTATTACTCTCCATTTGTATGCATTTTTTTGATAAAACATCCAAAGATCATACCGTAGGTATCTTACTATGATCTGATATCCCAAAGAAATCCCCAGTCAGTCGACCGCTAGGGCAACTTACCTATAAATTATAATTTTTAATCTGTTCAGGCTAAGGATAAAAACAAACTGACCTTTTAAGAAGTTTATTTAATAGTTCCTACAGCACATAAAGCCAAATTCCTCCATAGATTATATGATTAAATCCCCCTGCTTAAATTCAGGCTTCCTCTCTTTCAGGTCAATTAACTCTCCCTCTGGAGCCGCCTGTTTCTCTCTGCTGGCTACAGAGGCCTGTGGCAATTATCTTTCTGAAGTGCCTAAACTTAGGACAAACTTATTTAGACCTTGACCCTCCATCTCTGAAGACTCTGCCTCCATTTTTGCGTCACCTATCTGCAGAAATAGCACAGACCATAAGGGCAAGATGGCCCTGTCCCACGTGATCCTCTGGGAGGGGTAGGGAGGCTCAAAGGTGCTTTGCCTCAAAAAGGGTCAGTGCAAGTTTAGAGGAGCAACATGGAAGGGGGCCCTGGAGAGAGCGAGACATCAGAAGTAGAGGAGTTGAGAGCGGAGTCAATGAGGGAGCAAAGTTTCTGCTGGCAGATTGGGTTCTTCAGGTGCCAAATGTCCCACTATAGCTCTATTTGTGCTTGGGGTCATGGTTAAATCTATATATCCAGGTGAGACTTACAAGGTTATGGACTTTGGAGAAGCTCTCAGCATGTTTTCAGCTCACCCATAGTTCATATATCTAAATGTGGGTCTGTAAGGAAATACAATCTCATGGGAACAGAACTGAGTCATGACTCTAACAACGTTAGCCCATGTCACATCACAGATTACCAATGTGAGCTTACGTGATATATTACAGTGCTACCTCTGGAATCAACAATGTATCAATGTATAAAAACTGGATCACTGTTACATTAAATCAGGTTTGCCTTTTTTTTTTTTTTTTTTTTTTTATTTCCTTCAAATAATAGAGAAAAAACAAGATGAGGTGACAGTATTTGCTGGACTGGGACTGCAGTGTTCCTTTCTCCCGCTCCAGTTCTTGGGGAAAACAAAAAGGAAGAATTCAAGCAGAAGGGTTTTCTCATCCACTATAAGTATCTTGGCTTTCCATATTATAGATTTTATTTTCCTCTCTCCTGTTTAAAATAATAGGAAAACAGATAATGATATAACATGCCCTAGGAACTTGGAAACTTAACGAATTCAGAGAAGTTCATGATTTTATGTGTTTGAGTGCTTTTTATTTTAAGCCAAGTGCTGCTAGGTTCACTTAGACATAACTAGGAAAACTTTGGTATTCGTACTTCAGGGTTTTGCATTTTACTCTAAGTAGATCATGAAAAGTAATCTTGAGACAGTACAGTAACCTTGCATTTTAGTAATGGACTTAAGGTGAGGCTGAGCAAGAAAGTGAAAGATTTATATAACATAAGCTGTAGAGCTCATAAGGTCTCAGCATCTAAAGGTTTATCAGTGGCAGAAATAACTCTAAAAACCCAGGAGAAGTGTCTGTGAACGAACACATCAATACTGTATAGCAACTAGTGCACTGGGTAGTTTGAAAATCACAACTACTTTCCAAAATTCCATGCATTCACAAGCTACACCTCATTAGTATTTATATCAGAGTCTGATAAGACCTGCAAATATTTAGGGTTTAATTAGGAAACATTCTAATTGAGGAAATGTGTTTTTAAGTGCTACTTTGAGTTCAGCTGGCATAGACTGGACAAAGGTTGATGTTTCTAATTATTCGGGCTGAATAAGCACACTGATTCACACAGAATAGTGCAGTATAAGCCTAGCTGATTGCTCACAGATACCATAGTAAATGCATGTCACTCAAAAATGTCATCTGAAATCTTTTTCACTGCTAGAATTTGCATCTAATCATAGTATCAACTTCCCAATACCAACTATGCCTGAAAAACAGGCCTGTGAAATTCTCTTTTGTATAGCATCAGCTAATCAAGCTTTGGAAATCCATAATGCAGTTTTGGGAGGTCTACCCAAAGTGTTGTTTCTAAGGAGAACCTCAAACCAGCAATACTGTTAGAAGATTTGTTAAAAGCAACAGATCATTGACAATCCTAATTTTCACAACTAGAAGGAATTAGGTACCTTGCAATATGCCTACCAATGGCAGACTGTCCTATTGTTGTTGCATTTTATCCTACAGCTCCTACCTAAACATGCTGCAACATTCAGTCAGTTGGATGAGTTTAGCATAAGAACAGAAAGCTGAAAGATTTCTGTCTAGTTTGAACTTTTCTGTCCAGAAATGAAGGTTAGATGGATGCCATGAAATACAATATTCTCAGAAAGAGGAATAGATCTTTCAACAAAATTCATCTCATCTTTTTAGAAGTCGTGAAAATTACTACTGATTTTTTAAGGAAAAGGCAGCATAAGAAGATATTTATATTGTCATTAAGCAATCAGTAACTGTGATTTAATAATAATAAAATTTAACAGAGATGTGTATGTACTTAAAACATTAGGTGAAATGATCAAAATGTCTGCTCGGAAACTTCCCAAGTGCTTTGCTTATAAAACATCAAATGAAAAAGATCTGAAAAGACCTCTGGTGCCAGACCCATTGAAGGGCATTGTGTTATTAACATGGAGATGGTTCCACATACATTATCAACCAGACAACAGCCCCAAGACAGAAGGTAGTGGTAGAAGTGGTATTGGCAACAACTTGTGTTGTGAGTGACATTGCTGTCATTTATGTTGTTGCAATGTGATACTCTTGTTTTTATAACTGGAGTCCTCACTGCATACTTGAAGAGAAAGAAAGGAAACTTCCAACAAAGCAATTATTAAATGCTCATAAACGCAGAATGTTCAGCTGAAGAATGCTGCCTGGAATACAAGACTGGAAGCTTGTGAATTATGACTTAAAAAGGCATAAGGTCCACTGCATACATAGAAGTCAGAAATAAAATTTCCTTTTCTTTTCATGAGACTGTGATCAGCCTCACAATCTCCAGTCCCCCAAACTGTGGATGGAACAAAGAATCACAGATAGGAGACTGAGACCAGTCCTATGGCCCAGACTCATCTTATACAGTTCCTTGGAAGAGTAGATTTTGAAACGCTTTTCCATGTTGGGTCCTGAAATATTTTTATGTGGAGGCACAGCATCCCATGGAGTGGATTTGAGCTTATTAACTTAATTAGTTTTTCTCAGAAATCTTTTGCGGACAAGGAAACACAGACCACAACTTCAAGTCTCATAAGGATAAAGAAATTCTTTTCATCTTGCACGACATACTAGCCTAGGCAGCACAGCCTCATTCTTTCTCCAGCAAAAATACAGAACAAGATGTTTTTTCTCCCTCAAAAGCAGCAGCAGGGACTTCCTACTGAGACAGAGGTGGCAGATTTTACTTGGAAATCCTCCCTCCGCCTTATAGCAAGTCATCTACAGCCCAATGACTTGCTGGTGCTGCAGGTAAGGAGTTACTGCTCATCAGTAAGGCATTACCTTACAAATCAAATTGCATCGTAAACTTTGACATCATCCTCTGTAAGTAGTAAGAAGAAGATAGCCATAAATGATTATCTGAGCTCTGTACATCCCACTAGCAAACTTCCTTTGGGAAAAGCTGTTCTCCTAAAGATCTATATGAAAGACGGGGAACTATAAAGAAGACACACAGTTACTTGTTGTTCCATAAATCACTGCAATAAAATTCAGTGATTGGCAAATGTGCCATATGTGAGTGTGCTATGAAACTCTCAGCATTTAGTTTTCTGTGTTCTGCACCTTTACTTTTCCAGGGTCTGAGGCTAGGAGAGATAGCTATCAATTCATCATTTGGCTGAGTTAAGTCATTAGTGGATAGAGAAGACAAACAGTGCTCTCTCTTGGAGAATTAACTTTTACCTCTGATGTTGTGTTGCTTTCCCTTCATCCAGAGTAAGATATTTAGTCACAGATGGGTACTTCTCTGTGTACGAAAAAATACAGTGGCAAGAGTGAACATTCTTGTGGGAGAATTCATTTTGCTTATATGTCAGCAATGATAAAGATGTGTAGGGAGCTGGTGACACAGAGAAGGAATGTAGAATTAGTATAAGATAGTAATAATACATTGAAAAGCAGAGGCTGTGTTTTTAGAGGTCATGCCAATACGTTCATCTTCACCGAGGCACAAGACTTCATTAATTACCTTATTACAGAAAGTGCAGTAGTGATAAATTCTAATAATGCCCACTTTCTTCCTAGATTTATGTGACTTAACTTTCTTTCCCCTACCTGAGACTCACAGGTGTTCTTCAGTTTGCCTCAGAAGTACTGTATATATTCAGTAATCCTATTTAGAGTTTGCACGTTTAAGGCATGGAACTGCCCATGCTTTCTCTCTTCTGTTTTTGTATCAAGACATAAAATGTAGTAGGCAGAATGTCTGTCTAATAAAGGCGAGATCTGAGTTTTAGCCCTAGCTAAGATAAATATTTAATATGAAATAATTGTATGTAATATTAATCACATAGTCATATAAACTTTAAAGGAAAGAGGGAGTATAAACCAAGTTGCCTATGTCTTCCAAAGCGAGGCTCCAAGGTCTGTGTGTTCCTTCTCTTTAACCCATATAACATTTAACTGTCCATGGCAGTGGATCAGCATGAACAGCAAAAGTTTTGGATTAGCCCACAAAGAATGCCTGGTCACTTGAGCTGTATCTGTACTGATATACTAAATTGGGCCAAGCTAAAATGTCTGCACATTCCTAGTACAGTTTTGGCAAGACAACACAGTCCCAGAAAACACCTAGGCACACTCTGAATGTTAGCATCATCCAGGGACCATTCCCACAGAAAGATGGGATGTGGCAATCCTTGTCTTGGCAGGGTTGGAGAATTTAGCTGTGACCTCAAGAATCATGCCATGCTATTTGGAAAAGAATGATGCCAGACCCACTTTATTTATTAGTATCCATTCTAATCTTGTTGGACAGCCTACTGGATCCCTCATATCTTGGGTAAATATTGTGACATCTTCCTGTTTTTCAGCTGTTTTGTGAACAGGTACTGGATAATGTGCTGATTCCTGCTGGATTGCAAAGAGATGGGTTCCCATGGCTGGACTCCAAGTCCCAGGGAGCCACATTCCTACCTGTAACCTTTCTTGTTCCATCTTGTTAGCTGCTAGCTAAAAGAGATCCTACTCAGAGAATCCAAGATATATCTATGGTTTGCCTGGGAAGCCTGGGCACCAATACAGGGCTGAGGGCTCCTTGAGATACTGAGGTAGGCAGTGTCAGGCAGCACACGGCTGAGTGCTGCCGTGTCCAAGTGCTCTGGTAGATCAGGCATAAGGGATCATTGTACACACATTGTATCAACATCAAAAAGTTTGAAATATGTCTAGCCATGACTGAGGTCCTTCTTGGTTTCCTTATTAAGAATCACATAGGCATTAGGCACAATTGAGCCCAGTTTGTGCTTGGGGTGTAATAATGAGATACTAAAATACAATTCTGTTCTACTTCACTTCTTATTGCATGCTGATTACCATACTACCAAATAAGGGATGCTACAAGTGTCATTCCTCATGATTCTGTGACAATGTAGGACTTTCCTCCTTCTGGCAGATCATCTCCACTCAGAGACAGAATGTCTGGAGTTTGAAGAGAGCAGTTCTGGCCCTATTAGCTAGGCAGATAAGCACACAGAGACCACAGGTAGCAGAAATACCTTTTTTATTTAAAGCTGAGCCAAAGAAATTGTCTCACAGGTGCATGCTGAAAGCTTGACTGGTGCTTAAAGCTGGGAGTTCACTAATACAATATTAAGGTGGCTTGATAAAGTCTCTGACATCTCATTATCTCAAAATGATGCCACATTACTCCAGTGCACAATCTGTTGTTGTTAAGATAACTCTTCATAATGTGAACTGCTTTTCCTCTAATAATGATGCAGTTGCAGATGCTGCTGATGTATTAAAACACTACAGGGTCATCGATTCTGCTCATACAAACTACTATAATCCAAACATATATAAACATATATCAAGAACTCTTAAGATTTGTGCAAAATGATCTGACTGTAGCTGATGTCATTACATTTGCAGGATTTTGGCCAACTAACCAGATTAGATGACATATTGAAAATAAACTGACTCTGTGTATCATGAATAGGAAAAGCTGACTTACTCTAATTAGTACTCCAGAAGAAGAAAAACAAAGTTAGAACCAGAAGCAGCATTTTTGAAGAGAACTTAAAATCTCCCAGTATATAGTCAAAGCTGTGCAAGCTCTGTCCTAAAAATCCTATAATAAAATAGTTTCCTATTTACAAAGGGAAATTGATTGATGATTTATTTATGACTATGATTTATGATTTTGATTTATGATTTATAACATCAAATAATGAAGAAAAGTAAATATTTCTGAGCTCTCAGTCTTTTTAGTCATTAGAGCTGGCAGTTTTTCTGATACACAGTATTGACTGATGTTGTTTGTCTATTTGATGATTAAGTCCTGGAATCAATTTGGAGCTAACTTATTGCAAACTGGTTTTGAAAGTAGATCAAAGAAGGATTTGAAAAAGACTTTCTTCTATTTTCTGTCATGTTTGTCTAATAGTCTGAATAAAGAGGATTTCAGAAGACTAAGGTGATTTAAAGTGGATCATTGGTAAGATATTCTGGATCATTGGTAAGATATTCCACTCTGTACATATGTATTAGATAAGAAATAAGTTGATACTGTGTCTCATTTGAGGCTCTGAGGGAAAGATCCATTTTCATCACTGATTCTACATGCTTTGAATGATGTAACAAGACAGAGAATGCATTTCACAGCAAGAAAGCATTTCTTTTAATTCATAGGACTTCTTCTGAGAAGTGGGCGTTAAAAAGAGTAGTGATAATCGTAATTAAAGATGAAATAGGCACTATTGATGACATTAAACAATCTCAGAAGATTAGGGGTTTTCCAGACAAAAGTGTATTTAGAATAATGCATTGTCTGTAATTATATAGATCCTTTTCTTAACACATTATAACTTCACTATGCACTGATTCAATGAATGTACCTGTTGCACCCAGAACCTATCAGTTTGACACTAAGCCCCTGGGATTAGTTTAGAAACCTACCACTGTATGGCTTGAATACTTAGAAGGAGGCCACCTGTCAGCCTGAACTTTGAGATACCAGCTCTTGTGAATCAGTAGTGCAGTGGAGGGCAATAAATCTGTATTTGCATTTGAAACGATCCTTTTGCATAAAAGGAACACCTATAAATGGTTTATATAGGGTTAATTAATGTTTTCAGCATGTTACAGACATAAATAGATACATACATACACAGAAGACAGTAGGTGGGGAAGAGCTATTGTTCTAGACAGCTTGTTCACCTGATGGACTTGTTCCAGCTGGCTACCATTTATTAAAATATCTATTAATAATGTAGATGGATGTAAGCTACACTTATATACCCCTAGTGACTACAGCATTCCCTAGGTCTGAGTATTTATTTGGATCACCCCACATGAGCTGGGAGTAAACATCAGGTCCCTTCAAGGGGAATACCTGGGCTATTGCTCTAAAAGTAGAGGGTGAATGCAGATGTGTTATTGGAAGGATGGCTCTAAGAGCTCAGCTACAAAACCATGGGACTCTTTTAGGGTCCTTATCTGCAGTGATGCTGTGGAGGAGCAGTGGTTGCTAGTCTTGGAACCAGTGCAGTGTTTTAGCTAGTAAAAATTAATGGGCAATTCATGGAGCTGTGACTTCAGCCCAAGTCTTTGGGCTTTGGTCAGCCGCTTCATCACTAAACTACAGATCTTCTCTTCCTCTCTTTGATCAGGCTATCTGCACTGTGGCATAACAGGACAGAGAGACTATACCTTGGCCCCAAGATAGTTTCTGTCATCCTTGTCCTCTATGGAAAGGAGATATGGATTTGAGCTGCCTGAGAGTGGAGGTAAAACTGAATCCAGTTCTCCCATTGTAGGCAAGCACACTCCAGCTAGCAGGCAGTTTGTGAAAGGCAAGCACTGTTATTTTCAGAGGCAGAAGAGCAAACTTTGCTCAGTTTTTATTAGCTTCTGGTGATCTTTTGGGCCAGGAATTACTGTCTTCATTTTGGGATTTAAACACTGGAGAAATCCAAAATTTCTAAGTCTTTTCAGTTACACCCTAAAAACAAGCTCCATGCAACCCGCTTTGCCTGCTGGGCTCTTCTGGATCCCCACCCTACAATGCCTGTGGTAATTGTACTTGACGTTAAACTACCTCTCTAAATTAAATCCTTTTCCCTTGGTCTAAGGGTATACTTATTTATTATACATTAGATGGTAAGCCTATTAGATAATAGGTATGTAGATACAGGCCTACATGGGCTAAAGAGGGAAAGCAAAGGAGAGAAAGAGGAAGGACAGAGAAACCAGTGATATTAGCATGGATTACTGTTGTGTCACCCAGAAGGCAACAACTCACAGATCTGTGACGTTCCAGCAAAGCTTAGGAAAGCATGTTTAGAAACCTTTCTCCTAACTGAATGGGGAGTAATTGGAAAATTATACTTGTGAAGGAGTAATATAATTTTACTCTTTCACAGCAGTATTTTTCTGAATATTTTTAAAAGTAGTCCTGTGATGTGCACCCACATAATTAACCTTTTGGCCACTTACAGTTTTCCTTTTGTAAGCCTGCATCTGCTGCTGATACACACGGGTAAGATTAATCCCATTAAAAATGTTATGCTGATTAGAATTTGCCATTGACTTTTCATTTCCACATAGGCTGTAGCTTGCAGGATTCCTTTCCACTCATTTCATAATAGCTGTTCTGGTTAGTGATGGGTGAGTTGTTTCTTGCAGCAGACCAGCTGAAAAGTTGCCTCTCCTTTAAATGGGCTAGATTTGGGTTTCCTGTTTTAAGGGAGCTCTGATCATTCCTTCATTATAGAGACAACGTTTTCTTGTGTCTGGGTTTTCTCTGTGTTACTGTGTTAGAGACAAATGCAAAGAAAACAAAATCAGATCACAAGTACATCCAGCAACATCCCACTTCTTACCCTGTTTTGCATGTGTCTTCCCTTCTCTTGTCACTGGGGCATCTGTATGGCTTATATGAATGGACTTCTCTCTGGCAAAAGTCAAAGCTCCATCTACAGTAGATGTTTGCACTTACAATGGAAATTTACAGTAGAAAGGGTAGAAAAAGGCCCACCAGCAGGTGAAAAATCTGGTAGGCACAGGCTGGGGAATAAAAGAGGGTTTATTGTTACTGTTTCTTTGCTTCAGGAATAAAAGGGAGGTGCCAATATTTCAAAATGGGAATCAACAGGCAATTTAACACTCAGACAGCACACTATAAAAAACACACGGTGTCAAATCACACCAAGTAAAAAGGCAGGTATGATCAAGAGAAGCAAGTAAGTTACCATGAAATATCTTCTGTAAAGAACAAATATAGTCTACAAAACAAGAATGACTGCTCCTTAAAAAAGGCAACAGGATTTTTTATTTTTCTTACTTTATATATACACACTACTTCACTAGACTCTGTACTAGTTTGTTTTTATTACACATTGTCTGTGTGTGGGAGTTTATGCATGTGGAGAGCTTGTAGCATTAGACTAGACATAACTGAGTGATGAGAGATGCTTTGCTAGTATAAATGTAAAATGGAATTGTCAATTGGAAAGTCTGGTTTTAGAGGAAAAGAAGAGAAGAAGGGAAATACATTTTGAAATAAACCAATCAACCAAACAAAAATCAAGATACTAGGAACCAGATTTTATCTCATCACCAACCCTGTGACTTCGGAATAACAACAGTGGTTTAAATAATGAATCCTGTTGACATCAAAGAGTTACTGCAGATTTTTATGCCAGCCCAACCGAGACCACAAATTGACCATTCATGTTGAAATCTACTTTTAGAAATAGGAGAGGTCTCAGTTCTCTTTGCAACAACAGTAAGTATCCTAACCAGCTACACTGTGCTAATTAAGGAAGAGAGTCCTTGTGATAAAATTTTCAAACAAGTCATGTCAAGCTGATCACAGGCAGCGTAAAGCTTGTTCTTTAGCAAAGGAATGCCTCTTTAATTTTGCCAGTGTATTTTAGAGATTTGCCAGTCTCTAAATATGGCAACTTCCTTGTCCTCAACGAAAAATAAATACGTTACCCATTTGATGGTTAGGTAAAACACAGCAAACAAATTATTCTGACATTATCTAATAAACTAGCTACTCTCAAAAGAGTATAGGGTCTCTGGACAGGCTAGCTACACAGCAGGAGGACAGTATAGAGTCAGAGGAGAGCACATCATGGTATAGGAAAACCTACACTTTAGAGAACATACTACGTTGAGGTTCATTCTGCTGTACTTGAAATGTTGCTAAGAACTCTCTTACATGTAGTGAGCCATTCTGCATGTTTATTGCCATTCTAATTCTTGCTTTTGTATCATTTTTAATGGATAACAAAATAATTTGGCTGTTGTATTGCTGATACAAGTCTAAAGAAATTTCGGAATTATTCCAACTCACATCAGCACAAATGTACAGAACTCAGCCCTTATAGTTTGAAAATTTATGGCAAGTAATTCAGCTGGCATCAACTGGTATTACTTAATGGAATTGATGAAGTCAGTAATGTTTGCGCATACACATGATTTGCACAAATGGTTTGGATTGTCAGACCCTACCTTTCCTTTTTTGTTAGTTTTAATAATTTGTGTTAAGTAAATTACAACTGCTAGATCTTTTATCATATTTAGACCTCAATGTTTGTTATGGCAATATAAATTAAAATCATAGGCATGAATTTCACCCTCAATACAAGAAACGTTTTAAGGTGTCTCTTGTTTCGATTCCAAGAAATTAAATTAGAGGCTCTGAATAAAATTTGCAAAGATGCCCTTATAGCTTAGGAAGTTTCACCTCATTTAAAAACTACATATATTTGGACCATTGGGTTTTGTATCCCACGACATTCATGCAGGCGCTTTGGAAATTTTACCTTAGGTCATTCTGATTAGGAGATTCTACTGACAGGTCTGTGTGGTATTTGTGGTGTAATAAAAAAGACATATAGGATAGGATTGAAAATAGATTGTCAAAAATACTCAAGAACCAAACAAAGACAAAAGTCAAACTTGCACCATCTCCATGATACAGAACTGCTATTTCTTTGCCAGCCTAAATGTGGAGAGTAGAGTACTCAGAAACTGGAAAATCAGAGAAGAAAGCTTTTCATGGGTCAGATTTTTCTCTCACAAAATGGGTTTTGCAGTGAAACAGCAGGAGATTCACTGTGTTAGCCCAGCAGCACCACCTAGTGTATGAGCACTCACTTCATTCTGTTTATTACCTGTAACAACCTAGCAATGTTTGTGCAAGTTTTAGTGTACGACACTTTAGCAGCATATTATATCTTACATGTTAGAAAATTAAGCATATGACAGTTTTATGTTCTAGAGGAACATGATGTACTTCATATAGCCAGTAATCTCTGCATACACAATTTATATACACATTTTTCATACAGTCTCTGGGACTGTATTAGTGACAGGGACTCAGCAAAGAGATGGGACTCAGCAAAGTTTTTCACAGGGATAGTATGGACATCTCTGAAGAGTTTTATGATATGTTTACAATGAAAATCGAAACAACTTTTGTTGAGATTCTGTTGTAAATGTAAGGAAAAGTTTGATCTATGAAGATTTTGCGAACCACTATATGAAACTGGTCTCAAATTTCAGCAAGGCTTGAACAATCTACTTTGTAAAGACAAAAATATAAATTTGAGTGGCCATGAGCTTTAAAAGATATTTCTAGATCTAGTTGTAAAATTCTATCTAAATATTGTGTTCCTTTTTCCATCTTTCAGTACTTGACCAGCTCATTTTTTAATCTGCACCTTTAGAGGTCTATTAAAGAAGCCAACTGCAAACTGAGGACATCCATATTTTCAGCACTAAGCCACCTCAAAATAAAAAGGTATAAAAGGGATGAGACTGAGAAAACATAAAGTGTAATCGGAATTTGCACACATTCAAACTGAGAAGAATCTGTGTTCCTATTTCTGCAGCAGAAAAGCTCTCTGGGTAGAATGTGCTGCTTCAATCACTCATTATTAAGGTCCTTATCCCTTGAAGAGAACCCCCAGGGTCTGGATTTTGACTTGATGGACATCCCTGAGTCAGCTGCCAAAAGGCAAGACAGAGAACATAGCTGTGAACTTGATATCTGTCATTGCCTACATCCGAGTGAATTCTGAGCAGTCTACGGCCTATAGGTTCTGTAACCTTGCAAAAGCTCCTACATGACTTTAAGGACGGTATAGCAGCAAAGCTCCCTGATTTACATTGTCTGAAATATTTTGTTGAATACAAATAAATGCTTTGTAGATGTTTTGTTACTTCAGTCAAGCACCTGGAGTTAGTAGTCTGGAATGTGCCCTGCATGCCTGCATTTGTTGATCAGGGTAGAGGCTACTCTTACGAAAAGCATAGATTAAACAATGTTCAGAACCATGAAAGTGTAACCCTGCTGCTTACAGTTCTTCTCTGAAGGCAAATTAATTTTCAGTTATGTAACTCCAAGAAAACATATTTTAAAGGCATGCTTAAAGTTAGCACATAGTCTGTATTTACTAAATGACTGACTTTCTCCCATAATACAGTTGTATACAAATTAAGGTAACATACTATTAATTCCATCACATTTATGCAATCTGAATGTCCTGTTAAATTGTCAACAGTACACAGTGGTACCTACTGCTAAACCAGTATTTACTATAAGGTACTGCACTTTCTTTTTCACATTCAGATTGGAAACAATATCTCTCTACATGACTATTATATTCACGTACTCTACATAAACAAAATACTGCATATTTTTGTAGTGCCTTCACACAAGGTGTCTCTAGGACTCACCAGTCTCAGGGATTTATTTCAGTCACACACAGTTTGAGAGTGGCAGCTAATTCCACTCCCATCTACAGATGTGGAAATGGAAGTCACAGGGAAACCATCCCAGAGCCCAGACCACAAGGCACATCATACAGCTCCCAGCCTGACCATACCCTGGCAACAATTCTTATGTGATTTCTGTGTTAAGAAAGTTCATTCCTTTTGATCCAATGGTCCCTACTGTTTCACCAGACATCTACAGCCTGTATTCAAGTGTTTAATGCAATGCTCATGTGTAGTCTGTGCTGCCTGTGAGGCTGGCAAATGGCTCTGTCACAGTCAGGTACCACCAGACTGTGCTCTCATCCCTGCTGCAACTGCTCCTAGATGAACTTGTCCAAATTAGCTTAAACTAGTGCCTTGAGTGACAGTAGCCAGACAGCAGCAAAAACACTGATTTGGTAAATGCTAAGTACATCCTGAGCAAATATTTGGGCAGTTAACCCATGCTAACCTCTACAGAGCCTGGTTGCTGGTTTCACCTGACCTTGGCTAGATTAAGCTCTAGTATGGTTGTACCAGTTGTAGTTCACAGAGCTGACTGCTGATAGGCATACGTTAGCCAGCATAGTTTACTATTTTCCCTGAGCAGGTTACATTTTATACTCACTTTTCTGTCACTAAACTTAAGCCTATTAGACTAGAAATTCTTCCAAGGCAGTCCCCTTTGTCCTTCCTGTTATGAAGTAAACTCATTAGTATTATCACTGCAAGGAAAATAAAATAATTTGCTAGTAAGGAAAGTGATGAAATTAAATCTGCATTATTCATAGGAGAGGTGGACATTTGTGTCTGAAATCAAATATTAGTCATTTCCGCTGGGACATAAGTTGTTACTATGAATTCACAAATGACATCTGCTTTCAAGTCAATATGGCTTGTATTTTTTCTTCCTTCTTGAACTGCACTGTTAGCTGCACTTGAAAATGGGTGGTTGTCACTGACACATTTAAATTACTATTCTTTCTCTGTTGACATTAAAGATTTTTGACATTATAGATTAAATCATCAGTGCATTTTGCTGATCACAAATAAACTCAATAGCAAGAAAACCTGTGATATTTATTTCTGCCTTATCACTCAAGGCCCAACTCACACAATTTACTCATGCCTATTTAAGCATTGAAAAATCACACCCTCTTAAGCTGAAAGCATGTCCATCTGCCTAAGCTCTGCATCGTACTTTGTATGAGGAAACTGAGTATCCACTGTAACTAAAAGTTATTCAGTCAGCTACAGAAGATAAACAAGTGTTCTAGAGAGAGTGGGAGGCAGATATTTTTGGACTATTCTTATGCATAACAAGAAGCTTGCCTATGTGGCAAGTCTGTATGGCAAGTCCTGCTACATTTTGTGCATTGATTTCTTGTGTTGCCTTGGCTGACGGAGTGCCACTACCTCACTCCTTAGGTTGGATTGAGTAAGCTTTCAGATTAAAAGTACTTTGACCACTACTATTTCCCAGGATGAACATGGAAACTCAGAAGGGCTCATTTCTGCAACATTTTCTAGATGGTTTTCGGGCTCCCTCTGACAGATTTATAACATATGCTGTTATAAGTGGTGGATGGGGGCTGCCTTTGCTGAGCCCAGGACTCTTATGAATGGCATGTTCTTGAACTCCCATAACTCTGTATCAGTTGTGGTGCTCTTGACAAAAAATGTGATTCTGTTTCATTGACTTCCCTCTTAGATGTCAATGCTAAATACAAGTCAGTATCATTTTGCAAGATTTGCAAATGCAGAAAAATCTTAAAAAGATTCCAAAACATGTGAAGGACAAGAAGATGATTGAGAGTAGCCAGCATGGATTTACTAAAGGGAAACTGTGCTTAATCAACTGCATAGTTTTCTCTGATGAAATTACTGGCTTGGTGAAGGAGGGGAGATCCGTGGATGTGGTCTCCCTTGACTTTAGTAAGGCTTTCGACATTGTCCCCCACAACTGATAGAAAACTGATAAAATATGGACTAGATAAGTGGCCAATGAAGTGGATTGAAAACTGACTGAATGGCCAAGCTCAGAGGGTTATAATCAGTAGCACAAAGCCCAGTTGGAGGCCAGTTACTAGTGGTGCACCCCAAGGGTCAACGCTGGGACCAATACTGTTTAGTGTCTTCATTAATGACCTGAATGATGGGACAAAATGCACCTTCAGCCAATTTATAGATAATACAAAACCAGGAGGAGAGGCTGAAGATATTCCAGAGGATTGTGCTGCCATTCAGAGGGGCCTCAACAGGGTAGAGAAATGCACAGGCAGGAGGCTCATAAAGATCAGCAAAAGAATTGCCAAGTCCTGCACCTGGCCAGGAATAATTTCTTGCACTAGTAGGTCCACTGCAAGGACTGATACATGCATCTCCCTAGCAGAGTTCCACTCCCCAGGGGTCATCCTGGGCTCTGATTGATGTACTAGAAGAGATATAGTCCACAATGCCAAACATGGCATATCTAATGAAATACATATTATGATGCTCTTGGTTGACTTCTTATTAGAGTGTCTTCTAATAAGACTTTTAGGGAAGAAGGAATAAAAATCTAATATAAATTCATACTTTTCTGAAAATATAAACAGTTTGCTGTTTTGCAAAGAATCATTTTCTTCGTCACTGCTAATATAGTTTTTTTTTTTTTTTTTTTTTTTTTTTTTTTTTTTTTTTTTGTCTAAACTCTACCTGTATTTCTGTGCATAAGGGAAAATCTTGAGCACCTTCTGCAATGTCCCTTTTAATATCAGACTGTGTAACACAGGTTTTGGTCACCTCTTGATTTCTTTTCAGTCCCTGAGCAGTCTCTGTTTCTTCTGTTTGACATACTTTTCTATAGAAAATAAGCAATCAGCATCTTATGGCCTTTCAGAAAAACTTCATCTGATAATTTAGAAGCAAAATAGAGCCTAGAAATACACTCTCCTTGCTAGTTGGACAGGTAGCTCTGATTCCTGTCTATATGAATACATGTAACAGCTAGATGTCCACGCCACATTTTCACCAAGCTTCCTGGAAGCTTAGCTCAGTGAATGGAATCTAGAGACTGATTTGGCTGACCTGCTGTAGGTGTCTACCTGCACTGACTCAGAGGACGAGGGGAAAGACTGCTCTCATGGTGCCATTTGAGACATCCTCATGTGTCCAAGACACCTGCAGGTTTGACACAGGACCTCTGGAAGATCCATGATCTCCTACAAGGGCAGATGGAGGGATATCCTATGGCATTTCAAACAGCATGACATCTGTATGTGGGCAACCAGATCCTGTTCCCAATATTACTCTGAGGGAGGTAATGCTATTGGATTACGTTCAACTGGTATAACAGTGCAAATTAGCTTGCTTTTTCTCTGCTATAATCCTCTTTCTGCTACTGATGTGTCTGTAGGTTAGTGCCTCTCAAATATTTGCATGAACAAGTATCAACCTTCTGGGCAACTGTAAACTCTTTGCTTTGTCTCTTCTCTTATGTCACTTGATTACAGGTAACTTTTTCTTTTCCCCTCCAGCCTGGTTGGAGCCTTTCTGGGATGAGAGAGAATAGAGAGCAGAGCAAAGATGTACATTTTGATAAAAACTGTGATGTAAAACTCTCTATCCTCCTAGTGTTTGCTCACAAATGCTTCATGCCTGAACATATGGTCAATGAGTGTGTTGGTACTGCAAACCACTCAGATGGAAAATAGGATGTACAGAGAGAACAGAAAGAATTCAGGAGTGGAGATGCCCCCAGGAAACCTATCTGGGTCAAAATGGATGCAGAGCCTTGCTCTGAGGGGCAGAGTGCTCCCCTGCAGCCTTCCTGGGCACAATGCAGTTAAATCAAGTTACGTCAATTAGTACATTGGAGACTTTTATTTGTTCATTTCTTTTTTGCTAGTTGCAAATATTTGGAAGAGGAAACACATGCCAGGGCAGATGCTGTTCCATGGCATAGGCAGAAAATTCAACAAATTAATGTCTCACGTCCAAATCATGAATGTAGAAATCAGTGACCTCATGCCTTACTTCTTCCCTTCTAGCCATCTCCATCTCATCTGCAAATTTTGTTTCACTACCTCTCATTTTCATTTTGAGGCTCTCACATACTAAACTAATGAAGTAAGAACAGCAGATGCCTTTTGGTCTATTTAAGTGGTATCTGAAGTGTTTATATTGCTTTTTAGATAAAAAGATCCTAAATTTTGGTCAAAACTGCTATAATGATGATATTTTAATCTGGGAAATTGCCATCTGTGGTAATTTTACTCTGTGTTTCGACATTGTACTTAAGCTGTGAAGTAGTTTTTGTTGCCAAATTCAAAATACTATTAAATACTTATCTTTTGGGGGGATTCTTTTTTTAGCTAAATCTTACTTTTAATTTAGGTTCATTTTGCATTGACATTTCAAAGTGGAAGATGCTTAGAGACTAGTTTTAGTAGTATAGCTATAATTTACTCCAGATGTTGCTATAGGCTCTCTTACTAAATGTCAGAAATTTGGTTTCCAGAAATTACTTTATTTTCGCTTTGGGGATGGCAAGCTTCTTGCCTGTGCAGAGTTACTGACACCCGTGAGACTATGTAATGCAGAAAAGGAGCACTCAGAAACACACCACTGCTTGAGAGAGGAGTAACAAGCATAGGTCTTGCTGTTTATCATGAGAAGAGTAAGATTTTGTTTGTTTCTTTGTTTTTATAACTCACCTCATGGCTTTCAAAACAAAGATAAGCAGTAATCAAATCTTCAAGAAAAAAAAACTAATTCACAGCTCAAATAAAAGGATTTTTCTCTAAGGACTATACTGAAAGTCTGCTGAAACTGAGGGGAAAGCTATTGATATTTAACCTTTATAGTCACTCACTGTTATTGCTGACCTTATCTCTTGCAGATTTGTGCTGTGCAAAACCCTACTGGCTACGTTTGTTCTTTGTTGGCATAAAAAAATGCTGCAAACAGTTTTTTACTTCCCTGTCATTTGTCATCTCTCTCCCCCTTTCCACCCCCTGAAATCCATCCTTTCCCTATCTGTCCAAACCAGTAAAATGCTTATTCATCTCCTTTCTCAAGGGCACTAGGTTTTCAAAGCAAGCTTTTTCTGCCTTCCCCTAGACTGGACAAAAAGGAAGAACTTCATTTAATGAAAAAAATGTTTAAATTTCAGCATTCATTTCATTCCATAATAAAATAAATAAAAGACTTGTATGGGAAAAAAAAACCTAAGGTGTCTAGATAGGGCAGTCAGGGGTCCTGTTTGCAGTATACCCGTCTCCTCAGGGAAGAGCCCATTTCTGCTCGATAATGCTACATATCTATGTTATAATAACAGAGTTACAGGCTTTCCTGGAAACTCTAGTGGAGCTGGGGCTGTGTATTTATATGTGACTACACTTATTCCCACGTCTACTATTGTACTAGTCTTTTCAAACTGAACAGAGGCAGCCTAAGGAGATTTGGTTTTGTGCCTTAAGTTAAATGGGATGAATCTAGGCAATGCGTTAGACAAATCAATTGAGAAAGAGGCCAGTCTGTTGTGTGCTTGAGCAGTTCCTAGTAACTTAAGTAGGTCCTGTGCAAGGCTAGAGGGAGTTTGCAAGTGCTGTGGTAATACAAATAAAAATCAGAAATACGCACACAAACGTAAGGGTTTGAGATACGTCACACTTTTGGAGTATATACTGCACAGTACTTAACAGATCTTTTGTAATTTCAAAAAGTTCTGTACTACTAAAATGCAAAATGGTCTTTCTAACCTCTCTTCTAGCCACACTCACATGCATATGAAACTCCTAACATGTATCTAAATTACTTTAGTTTGAATAGTTTTGTGATTTATATGTGATGTGTCTATAAGAACAATATAATCTTTCCTTTTGATCTGAGTTCTCAAAACACTTAGGCAGCTTATACTGAAAGCTCAGTCTTGGTTTTAATATAGTGATCTGAACAAGTATTTCTGCTAGCAGCAGATAAGTTTGTGATTTAGCTTTATTTTCAAATTCATCAGAGGTATTTTATAAAATTCTCTCTTCAGGAGCTCTCTGCAAGTGCAGCTGCCTTTGCTAAGAAAAAAATATAAAAAATACTTGGATGTCTGTACAAATATCTTTGAGTGCAGTGGAAACCACAATGACATAAACCTTGACTATAAGTAAATTATTGTAAAATATTGTAAAATAATATGACAAGTATCCTATCAAGATTGGTTCCTGGCAAACACTTAGTCAAGTGACTTCTTTCCTTTTTGTGTCCTGGTACTAAAAATCAGTGGTTCCATCACTCAATACCAGTGTGTATTTTTCATTCTCACACAAAGTTAGACTTAAAATGTTACTATGAGGCTGGTGAAAAGAGAGTTTTATGGACTTTGAGTCAAGTCTTTCAGCCCCAGGCTAACAAAGCATTTCAAGAAGACTTTCATTTGTTCAGACACATGTTGTACTTTAAGGGATTTATTGGATTTAGGATTATAAAAGCTGCTATATAACTCATATGTGTTTAATTTGTCTTAGTACCTCAGAGGTCTTGTAATGAAACGGGATTTGACTGATTAGAAGACTGCATGTATGCAGAACAAAAAGTTCTCACTGAATGGAAAACAAGGTCCAAGAACATGTTCCACTGAATAACTCCATGTACTGAATGAATTCTTTGCTCTGTAACATTTTTTCATGCTGAAACGCTAAAAGTCCTGTTCTAGACTATGTGGAAGAAAGGCTTTCCAACGGTTTGAGAATAGAGGACAGCATCATTACTCCTGTGGCAATTCTTTCGTTTCATCATCTACCACAGAGTAGACTCATAAAAATGGACGTCTCTCCAGATTATAAAAGTGATAATTTTCATAAACAAGATCAAGCAATGGGAATTTAAAATTTACATATCTATACTGGAAAAGGAGATAATCTGCAAAAAGTAGCAAACCAGAAAAATCATAAACCCTAAGACTTCTTGAAATTTGATCATTCCAGCTACTGCTAATTTGAGCTAGTTCAACTTTTTTCTATAGTTCAATGGCATCAGACAGCACAGGAATGAGGGACAAAGCACAAACATATTACTGGACCAGTCAAGAAGTAAAGCCACTTAGGTAGCAGGGACTTGTCTCACTTCTGTTTTCAGTGGTTAAGCTCAATACTAAAAATCTCAACATGGTGTTCAACTGTGACCTGGAAGGCTGAAATCATCCCCAAATCCATAGCATGAAAACACACATAAGGTGAGACACACAGCTTCCAACTGAGAATGCATTCATGGTGTGCTTGGTAGGACACTCCATATGACATGGTAGCAGCTGCTTAACAGGCAATTGGTTCCTAAACCACCATTCACTGATGGTTTTACATGTTTGTGCTCCTGCTCAGTCTTAGGCAAAAGCAAAATATTGGGAATCACCACAAAAGGATTTTTCTTAGTCAAGAAATAAGGATATTCATTCTTGCATTGATATCCAAGAGTTACTGTGCAAACTCTATTTCAGGGGGTTTTAGCAGGCACTGGCACCTACCTATCTGCCTATTAAACCTGTCAGCAAGGCTTTTATCAGCTCATCACATTCACCTGTACTCTAGTCTCTTCTGGGAGATTTCAAGTATTTTGTTTTAATTTGCAGTTCAATTAGAAACTATAAACTGCCTTTACATTCCTTCTCTTCTATAGGTGTCCTGTACACTAAGCCTGTCCTTGAAACCACTATGGTTTTGTAAGCAAGGACTAACTCACAAAGAACCTTCTCTAACAGAAGGCCAGACTACAATGAGACACAAAAGGATTGATAGTGGTGTGTGCACCACTGGAAGATACTGTGCTGGGTGTGCAATTGCTTATGCTCATGATTTGTCCTTAGCACAATTAAATAAAATGCAGTAATTTTGGTTATTCGGATATTTCTGCTTAGACCATGATATATTCTAATACTTCAGGTACTAGTATGCAGGGAAGAGTTTAAATCCCCTCTAGCAGAAGAGGAAGCCTACTCGTGTTGCTCAGACATGCTGAATACAATATCTGTTGCATTATGACATGGAAATTGAGAGGAAGGTGACTGTACCTTTACTCTGTGGATGGGTTTCAGTTGCCTAAACATAGATGTCTGGTGGTATATCAGATGCCCAAGACTATTAAACATATATCCCAGGCAGCATGCCAGAGAGATCAAGGTCTCCCAGAGATCCTTTATCAAATTTGTTGGTCCCATGTGGATGGCTTAGATATTACAGGACATATCAAAGGACATTTGTGCCACCTGTGTTGAGGCAACTGAAGAATACCTATGGTGGTCTTCTGAGCTCAGATTGTTATACTTGCCTAATAACGGGAAAGCTTTCAGGTTATAAAATGTGAACAGAGAAAAGTCCTTTGTTGGAATCAAACTTAGGAAACAGACTTGTCCCAGAGCTTGGTGTCTGCTTTGGTAAATTTAACTTGGAACTGTGAGTTTCACTGAGTGACAGGCTAACTGAAAGGTAGGTGCTGTGCTGTTTCTCAGCATCTAAATCAAAACAACCTTAAAGCTGAGCCAAAACAGTCTCTGAGAGTGTCAGGGAAGGCTGATTATGCCTATTGATATTTATTAATTTTAACCTATTGCATCCATTAATGTTCAAATGATACACATATCCACACACTGAGGCATGCCCCTAGAAATGCACATTGATGGGATGGTTGAATTTAATGTGCAGCCTTGTTTTTTCCAGTGAAAAAAATTTTGCAGTGCCTGAGTTATTTTACTTTCCTGTATTAACTTTAAGGACAGTTGGCCTAATTCTGAGCACATTAAAGCAGGTGTAAATGAGAAACAATTCCACTAGGTTAAATTTTGCTTCACTCATACATAAAGGCCAATAATTCTGAAGGTCTTGCGTGTGAGCTACACATCCAGTTGAATACGTGTAGCCTTTGAAATATAGAAGAGTTGAACAAGGCTTTTAAGAAAACCCAGAAATCAGTAAAAGGGACATTAATCCATGTCTGTATTCAGAATTTTCTTTTTTTCTGAAGACATGTTCTAAATTGTGAAAATTAAAACAAGATGTTCACAAGCTTCTCTAGTTACAACATAATGAGTCATATATCAGCAGCTCTCTTGGTGTGCCTTAGCTTACTGCCCTTCATTACTGTGGCACTGCTATTATATATCTTCCTAACAAGACATCCAGATCAGCACCGGTGTTTGCAACAGACAAGAATTTCAGCTGATCAGTTAGATATGCTTCAAAGAGCATAATCATTGCCCTCAGGTGACTTTAATCTCCACATCTGTATGTGTATATGAAATATGCCGTAACTGTCTTCTCAGTTTTACTGTGTGAAATTTTTAAGCCACTTCAATCTTAGAGTAACTTGAGTGACATCTTATTTATATGTTCCTGAAATTCCATTTCATTAAATGGACATATGTTCTTGCCAGTCAATTACTCTTTGAGATAGATTCTCAGTTTCTTCACCCTTTTCACCAGGTAAGTTAGTCCTTTGAGAAATGGGAGGGGAGAGGTATGGGCTGTGGTTCACTAGTGCCTGACTTCTTTTACATTTCCCAGTGAAGGGAACTGCAGTTGTGTCAGGCTGACAGCATGTAAATGGTAATCAGATAGAGGAATATAAAGTCACCAGACAGAAGATATTAAATCCACTTACCAAACTTTCCTGTTGCCTATGGTTAGTTATTGCCATAGCCAGGCTGGGCATGAGCACAGACAGAGGAAGGAAAAGTCTCAGTGAAGGAGAGAAAAGATTTAGGTATCAACAAGGAAAGCTATAGGCACGCTAAAATTTGGCAAGGGAAGCCAGCTAACTGATCCTGGGGAAGAGAGGTGGAAGATAAAGTCCTATTTTCCAAGCCCACTCAGAGAGGAAACAGTGGCTGGAAAAATGTGAACTATGATGGTTTTATTTGATGTGAGACAAAGCAAACACAGGCCAGAGTAAAGCTTTAATAAGCATTTCGGTACAGTATTTGCGATGCTGGAGCTCTCCATGTGGGCCATAGCTTGCTTGGTACCAATAAAACAGTGAAACAAAACCACAGTTACTTCACTGAGATGCTTCAGTTTGGCATGTCCTAAACACACTAGTCTTTGTCCACTGCACAACTGAAAGGGAGCAGTATATGGCAATTTTAAGGTTCTGGTGTTTTGTTGACAGTATCTCCTTACAAAGAGGTCAGAAAAATAAATGCAGAGAAATTTATTTTCCCTGGGTACAACGGGTCACTATGGTAACTTCTTACTGACCTACTGCAGTAGTCATCTCCTGTGGGAAAGATAACAAGCTTGCATTCATTTGTAGTCATCAATATAAAATATATTCTTGAGATTGTGTCTCCCTCACATTTTAGCATGTTTTCATTAAAGCAAAGCCCATTAATTTGTGGATTTACAACTCCACAGGTACAGGTAATGGTAAAAGAGATATTTATTACTTTAGCTGTCACACAAGTTTAGCATTTGTTTCCAGTCATGACTTCATATGAGTGTGTTGTTTTTGACTGCATATAGCAAACATGTGCTGCTGCTGCACTGTGTGAATACGTACTTAAAAAAAACCAAACAAACAAACAAGAAGTTTTAGAGGACCATTTGGACAATCTTCCTTGGATAGCTAGTAAGATGAATATATAGAAACATGAAAAATATAAAAATGGAAGTAATTTTGTACCATATATCTGACTAATGACTCGATCAGGTTTGGGCCCTTACTCTTCTGGATTCTGTCCAAAAAAGCTTTCTCTATACCTGAAGAGCTTAACTTAAGATAAATTCATATGTGCAACTGACCTTAAATTTTTAAGTATTTTATTGTTATGAGGCACTTGGCTTGGGGGAATAATTTCAGTGTGGCATCATATGACAGAAAAAAGACAAGCAACTTTCTCATGAAGATGCTCTTTGATTGCCTTTTTCCATACATCTAAAAGGAAAATAAGTTGACTGAGAAGTGTATTGCTTCTGAAGATGTCATCTAGTTTCTCAGAGCAAAACAAAAAAGATGTATATTTTTATTGAGAAATGTGAATGTTGGAACATGTAGTAATAGCATACGGGATACAGGTTTGGGGAGAATCTCAGGTCTCTTATAAATATCCTAAACTTCATGCTGTAATTAGCCTTCTATTTGGTCTGTGTACGTAAAATTATCTCTAATCACAATAGACACTCCAGAAGAATTGAGAGACCATTTGAAAGTGCTTGAACCTGGGCTTTCCAACTTTCATTTGACCTGTCTGGTAAGGACTCCTGCAATGAGGCAAGCTCTTTGCCATGTAGTACAGAACTATGCTGGAGCTAATCTGAGTGGGCACATCTGCACAGCACAGCACTAGACAGAGGTGCTAGCTCCATGCTCTGCTTCCAGACATAGTGCAGCAAGAGGGCTGCCATGCTCCCAGGCTAATAGTTCATACAGCTTCTAGTTCAGAACCAGATCATTCCATGCTGCCTTGGAGATCCCTCAAGGCGGTCTCAGTGTGCCTTGCCCTGAGTGAGAATCTGAGCCCACTCTATGGGACCTTTCTAGTGGAAGATGCATCGAAATTGTTACCATACAGCAAACAAGTTTCAATTCACAAATCTTCCAGGAAAAAAAGTAAAAGCAATAACAAGAAAAAACAGTGCTTTATCAGCTAGCTCAGTATCTGTTCTGATTAGTGCATTCCCCTTTTTCAACCCAAAATTTAATTCACTTTTCCATACTTGGTGCTCTCCTTTTCACAGTAGGCCCATGATGTCCATGTAGCCTCAATGCTCAATTATCTTTAGGTTCCTGAAGTACTTCTGGGTAGGTGTCTTCAGGATATTCTAGTCCAACACAGACCAGTGGAGTCATTTCTCTGCTATGCTAGTTAGCAACAAATGTTGAAAAATCTGGGTTAACATTATCTTAGCTGAACCTTAAATGCAGAGACTGCCTTTCCTTTTCAAGAGATGAGAAGTGAATTGCCTGAAGTAAGTGTCTTGCAGGGAAAGGTTTAGAAAGATCAGATCACCTGTGGCAGGTTTCATCCAGAAGGGACATCTGTCAGTTATTGTCTTACAGACAATGTGCTTTTAGAAAGCAAAAAGTGTTTGGCACTATGTCTCGAGTTATAAACTCTGAATTAAAAAAATTTTGAATAGCAGAAAAGCCGAAAAGCAAAACCAGTGAAACAATCACAGCAAGAAAGAAATGTTAATGACATAAAGCCCTCTCTCCTACTGATGTGTTACAGACTACACTAATGGAAGTCAACATAAGTGTTCAGACAAAGCTGGGGAGAAGAGAGTGTTTTTTAGTCAGTGTTCATACATAACTACTACAGTAAGGTCTGATCCATAGTGTGATCTCTTAGATTGCATGTAGACTCACTTGCCTGAAAACATTGTGGGATCTTAGTGCACTGATTTTCCAAGTCAAGGAACTGGCAGTACTCATGTTAACATTCTTCTGACCTCTATTCCAGGACTTCTTTTTCCTGGAAATGTTGGTGCATGAAGGAGGAGGTTAAGAAGAAGGATGAATGCGTACCTGATAACAGAATTGAGATGAACCCCAGACATGTCTTGGCACTATTGATTAAACCTATCTAACATGTAGCTGTAGATGGTACTGCAATACAGACAGCTACTGAATATGGTGTTAGAAAAGTCTGTGTTTCCAGTGCCATGAAACAAATGGGCATTAGACAGCGAACGTATTAGAAACATTAAAAAAAAAGCTACTCTGGAATCTCACAGTCATAGCAAATCTCAGTCAGATGCTGAATGCACAGAAAAGAGATAATCTTATGTGACAAAAGATGCCAATCCATGAGACAGGAGGAAAAGTGAGGCTGATTCTTTGGCAGGACTTGTAAATTGTATTCAGGGGTGGATTGCTGATGGGATTGCTCCAGTAGTGAAAGGCAAGTAAATGCTTTGTGTCAGACACTACATTTGAAGACATCTGCAGCCCTTGTAGACTGAAGGCAAGTACTGGGTGTCATATACACTCTCCTAAGGAATCTGAGAAGCTGCAGCTTAGACAAAGCTTCTGTTGCATAGACGCAAAACTGAACTTCCAGAGTAATTCTCAGGAGTACAAATACAGGTCAAATACAAGGCATTATCAGATGTGGTTCAGAAGGGTCTATCCTGGCCTGTCTTGGATCTGGTACTATTTAAGATTTTCACCAGTGGCCCATATGATTGAAACATAATATGCTTATTAAGTCTAGAGATGGCACCAATCTGTGAAGGATAATAAGTACAGGGGAGTGCAGGATGCACTGCAATTTTATCCTAGAGTTCATATGTCATCACACGAACAATTCCTTCCTCAGGCAGTGCTCTTACTGTAGGTTTGTGGAGAGCCTGAGGTAGGTTTCATCCACTTAGTAGCAGCTGCAGCAGCAGCAGGCAGTGTAGTTGGCTGGATGCTGTCAGGGTCATGGCTGCTCTAGTTCCTTGTATGTTGGGAAATCATGGGAATGCATGAGGCAAGCAACTCAGAGACAGTATATGCCCTAAAGATTATCCTGCAAAGATTTGCTCATCCAAAATAGATCTAGCAATGTAAAACATGGAAGTAAATCACAAAAACTGCAGTGTGCACATGAAGGCTGCTTGCTCAGACATGACCTGCAAGGATTTTCCAGGCATTTCAGAACTTTTTTATTATTATTATTGTTTTTTATTGTTCAACTCACCAAATTGTGCTGTAATTCATTTCAGGAATGATGGAGAAAGGACTACCTGCTTGCATTCTCTCTCAGCTCTCTGACTCTTGGAAATGTCTAGAAAGCAATGAATACCTTAAAATAATGTGGAAATTTATGAAAACAATAGGATTTAGTTTCCTGTTAAAATTGCTGAATTGATTTGGGTATGCAGCAAACTGCTCTGATTTTCTTAGTGGTAGTAATAAAGTAGTGTCTGCAGTAATTCAGCAGGTGTTCAAAGCTATTCCAAGCAGATGTAAAAGGTTACTGCTTTGATTTAAAAGGTTCATTCAAATTCTCTTTCACTTTGCAGAAGTCTACTGGAAGAAGAAAGGTTCAAGGTAACGCAAGTAGATCCCATTTGAATCTAGGACATATTTTCTTTCTGGAGAGTCTGAGTTTTTTTCTAGAATGTTTCTCTAGAACATTCTAATAAGGATTTTTTTTCTTTTTTTTTTTTTTTTTTTTCATATCTCATTTTATCTAACTTGAAAATGAAGGTTACCTTTATGGTTATAGTATTTCTCAGTTGTAATATACCCAAGCCTTATTTTTGTTCAAGAGAGACAGATAATATTAAATTCAACATGAAACAATTGTATTCCATTCTTGCATTCTCACTTTTAATTAATTCTAAAGGCAAGGCTATTCCAAACTAAGAATAACTATAGGTGAAAGAAGCCATCAAATTTCTCTCTAGATTAAGTCACGCTTTTCCTGCATACTTTATCATATGAAGCTGAGGGCATGATTTATGATAATACAGTGAGTCCTATGGAAGACAAGTGAGAGGGGAAGTTAGGTAAAGACATCGCTCCACAACCTTGTCTGTTAAGTTCTCTCTGATGAACATTTAAAATCCTTATGGTGAGAGCTGTGCGAAATGCTTCTGGCAAATCTCACCTTTCAGTTAAAGATTTCATGACTTTTGTGAATTTTAGCCCATGGTTACTATAGCTGAGAGAAGACTTCTCACACAGGTGATAGACATGAAATTTCCCTCCAACAGCCTTTTACGTCCTCACTACAGAAACCTGAGTTATTTTATTTCCATTTTCATTTCTTCAGGGTAAGAATAGGGAAATGTTGGCAGAGAAGGATATGTTATGAGTTGGGAACTATAAAAGAGGAAGAGCAATTCCTAAGAGATCCTTGGAGGTGTGAGTTTCTTGAGGGAAGGACAGATTTTGGCTAAGGGCTCAGTCAGTCCTTAAGATTTCCTAATTTGGTTCCTGAGTCTGCTAAGGGCTTCTTGTATGATGGTTTTCATTCATTGTGAGGACCTAAATTTCAAAGGAGCCTTTGGAAGTCACACTTTACTTCTTGTGTCTTGTTTTCCATGCTTGTAAAACTAGAAGAAGCAAATCCTGCCTGCTTTCACAGGAATGTTGTGCAGTTAATGGCTTGCATTTCTGTGAAATGCCGAGACATGACAAGGACAGTTATTATAGGAAGCAAGAGAGAGAAAACACCCAAGCCACTTCAGTCTCTCAACTTCTAGATGAATATATCCCAGAGATACCTTATTGTTGTGTACCTTTAAGCCTTAGAAGTAAAAATCTCCCTTTGTTTGCCGAGCACAGTATATGTGACAGAGATGTGAGTTCACAAAGTTCACTCTTTAAACACACAATTTGCTCTACTAAGTATCTAATAATTTGTCTCCCACAACCTGCTGGGGATTCCTTGTTTTAAGAGTTGGTTGATTCAATCAAGTTAAAGGCAATCATGTATTTACTTCCTTTCTAAGCGAAGCTATTCCTTTTCCCTTTTCCTCCTCCCTTTTCCTTCTACAGTACTTTACGAGTTAATAAAATGGACTGCAGTCCTAGTTTGCTATTTCACAGGGAATCAAACCCTGCTCTGCCTTCTGCCTCCTGTTCTGCCAGTCTTTCATGAACAAAGTGGAGAAAAGGGCAAAACAGTTTGTCATCATGGAGAGAAATAGGAAAAGGAACTAGGAGGACACTGTGTTTGTGGTATAAAAAAGGCACAGATGAGATTTCTGGAACAGCAGGCAAGTCAAGTTAGTATGTGGCAATGTGGGAAAAGAGATTAGAATTCATGATTGGATGCCTTGTTTCTTGCATATAGCCAAGGATGCTGGGTACAAAAACCCATTCACTAAATCAAAAATGGAGTTTGAAGGAGAGATATATTTCCAATGATGAGTGAAATGACTCCCAACAACAGTAGTAGGAGCTGGGCATAAGAGTTTCATCCACAACACACTGGAGTCCCAGATGCTTTCTCTCTGAGTTACATGTGAGACCAGTAAACTTGCCTAGATTCAACTGCTAAAGGCATTCTCTCCTATGGAAAATGTGGTGAAATACTCTTTCCTATGTTACTTGGCTAGATGAATTTCAGAGGAATAGTGTGTACCTCAAAAGACCTTTTCAAAGCTGCAAGGCTTCATCTGTCTGGATGGAGCTGTAATTCTTTTAATTCATTTGCACTTTTTCTGGTTCATATGGGATTGAAGAGATGTGTGATTCCTCATATGGCATCATCACTGGCCTCTCTGAGGACTGCAGTCAAAGGTTGTTCCATTAGTGGATAATATCATTCTGGAAAGAGAGGAATATATCAGATTAGTGGGGTTGCTTGCTGCTTTTTCTCTGTGCCTCTTTGCTTTGAAAATAACATGAGATCTAACACAAGATTGGACACAGCCTGGAAATTGTCTCAGTAGTTTTAGCTTTTAGCCAGGTGAATGGGTTGCAGACTCACTAGTTGATTTTATTTAAGTCTTTAGCTAAGCTGTAAAAATGGTCTGTGCTTCTCAATTTCGGGTCATGTATGTGACTGTGCTGAAACTTTCACAGGTGATGTAATTTTTTAGGTATTTTGAGATTAACACTTCCTTTGCACTTTATTAAATCCTGTGCTGTTTCTGAGCCAGTGCTTGTTTTATTCACAGAAATGACATCCTTGCAATGGGAATTTATTTGGACATTTTAAATCACTTCCCCATTCTCTGGAAGTTGATCATAGGGGTTTCCAAATTATGGCAGTTGTCTTCAAGTGAGGCTTTTAATTTGTTTGGGAAATTTTCTTGCACGATAAACTATTTCATACCAACAAGTAGCTTTCTAGTGTGTTGCTTATCTTTTCAGAAACATCAGTTTTGTCTATAACAAAACAGATTTGTTGTAGAAAGAATATATTGCTACACTGAAATACAGGGCACAGAGCAAATGATCTTTCTTCTGATATATCTTTTTATATAACCAGTGTTGTCATGACAACTACAGAGTAGAGTTGCTTCTTCAGCAGCAGGCGCATGACTAAGGGCCTTTGTTTTACTGATGAACACGTTTGTAATTCTCAGTCTCCCAGCAAAAGAAAACACGAATACCATCACACTCAATTTATTCCTTCTCACATAACTTACTATGTAAATGGTATATTACTTATAAACAGAGCAAACTTTTGATTCTACAAATACTTTGCTCCACAGTCAGCTTTGCAGATTACAGGTGGGTGCAGAAACAGCAATAAAGTGGGGAGCAGCGGAGCTCACAATGCTTTCTGTTGTGTGTTACAGCAGGTACCTCACTGCACAGCATTTACAGGATGAGGGGACCTTTAGATTCCCTAACATGTCTACTCCAGCTCTTAGCTGATACCTTGCATTTAGATAAAAATGTCAGTAAAACAATAAATATGTTAAGTTATAGGAGTGAAAATCTAGAGATGTAGGTTCTTTCTGCATCTCAAGAAATGAATTTATGCCTACTGCCCATTCAGTTTGTTCCTCAGTTGTGTCACTTTAAGACTGGGGACTATATACCTCACTCTCATAGTCACTGTGATCAATATTTTATTGATGTCTGTGAGATGCTTGTCCTGTGAAGAGAAGCACTGAGTGGAATAAGCATTAGAGAGAGAAGCAACAGGGAATGAGCTTACGCTGCATTTAACTGAGCTTCCATGACATCCTGCTTTGGGCAAGAAGGGTTAAAGGTAAAGTGCTTTGACACAGTGTTGGGAGGAAATAGGTGTTTATAAGCCCATGAGTTACTTACGCTTCCAGATTCCTGGTGGAATCACATCTGCAGCTGCCTCTTGGGCTAAACTCTACAGATTCTTGTGAATTTCCTTGGACAGCTCAAGCTGAATCAGGAGAAGCATCATCTACACTGGCTACAACTTAAAAAGTAATGTAACACCCAGGAAAGAGAGAAAACAAGAAATAGCTGAACACTGCTACATACTTGCAGGAAAATAACAATAAAAATACCTCAGAATAACACTACTGATCTATGGGAGTTTTGTATAATCTACCAGTGACTATATAAAAAGTCATACCAGGCTAAAAGCACGGACAACACAACTGAATGACTCTGCTTTTTGCTGCTGTTTAGTAATTGTCCAGTGTTGCTGTGCAATATTCAGCATTGTCCTAACTGCTAAGAAACTGAGCTTGAAATAGGGTAACACCTTTCCGTAATATTCACAGTCTGGGGAATAGAATATAAATGGCCAAAGTGTAATAAGACTATGTCTAAATACACGCTTTCTTTGTGAATAGCAATCTGGAAACTCTTAAAATATGTAGTCACTGCTAACCTGTCTTCGCATGTGACTTCACTGTAAATGGATTAGTTGGTACATTTGACAAATTGCCTTTACATATTTGCATTTCATATTGCCCCATTGTCTGTCTTCAGGTAGTTGACTATGCTGTGTGGATAGCTAACTAGGGAATTGTTATCTTGTGTTTCACAGTGTGACTTTTGCCTAACCTAGCTTTTGTTATCAAGCATAGGTGCTTACATTAGCCTTCTATAATGATGGATGACTGACTGAGGAGATGAGGAGAGAGTAGTGGACATTGTTTATCTTGACTTCAGCAAGACTTTTGATATCGTCTCCCGTAACATCCTCACAGGCAAGCTGAGGAAGTGTGGGTTAGATGAATAGATGGTGAGGTGGATTAAGAACTGGCCGAAAGGCAGAGCTCAAAGTGTTGTGATCAGCGGCTCAGAGTCTAGTCTGGAGGCCTGTAGCTAGTGGTGTTCCCCAGGGCTCAGTACTGGGTCCAGTCTTGTTCAACTTATTCATCAGTGACCAAAATGAAGGGACAGAGTGCCTCCTCATTAAGTGTACGAATGATCCCAAGCTGGGAGGACTGGCTGATACACCTGAGGGCTGTGCTGACATTCAGAGAGACCTGGACAGGTTGGAGAGTTGGGCAGAGATGAACATCATGTTCAACCAAAGCAAGTGTAAAGTCCAGGAATAACCACCTGCACCAGTATAAGCTGGGGGCTGACTTGTTGGAAAGCAGCTCTGCAGTGAAGGACCTGGGAGTCCATGGTTAACAAGTCCACCATGAGCCAGGAATGTGTCCTTGTGGCCAAGAAGCCCAAGGGTATGCTGGAGTGCATTAGGAAGAGCACTGCCAGCAGCTTCAGGGAGGTAATCCTTCCCCTCTACTCAGACCTGATGAGGCCACATCTGGAGTACTGCATCCAGCTCTGGGCTCCCCAGTACAAGAGATATATCGAACCACTGGAGAGAATCCAGTGCAGGGCTACAAAGATGATTAGGGGACTGGAGCATCTGCCCTTTGAGGAAAAGCTGAGAGAGCTGGTCCTGTTTTGCCTGGAGAAGAGAAGACAGAGAGGGGATCTCATTGTCTACAAATATCTTAAGGGAGCATGTCAAGAAGATGGAGCCAGATTCTTTTCAGTGGTGCCCAGTGACAGGACAAGAGACAACAGGCACAAACTGAAACACAGGAAGGTCCATCTGAATATAAGGAAAAACTTCTTTACTGTGAAGGTGAAAGAGCACTAGAACAGGTTGCCCAGAGAGGTCGCGGAGTCTCCTTCTGGAAAGAGATTCAAAACCCACCTGGACACAATCCTGTGCAACATGCTTTAGGTGACCCTGCTTGAGCAGGGGAGGTGAACTAGATGATCTCCAAGCCTGAGAGTGTCACATTACTTTCCTTTAATAACCAAGAGAGAGAAATAGAGACATCTTCTATTGACTGTAGAGGTAGTTAAGGGTGATCAACTGTGCATATCTGCACCCTGGCATTTAGTCTTACATGAGATGAGCTCCATCCATGGCATTACACTACCTCAAAGAAAAGTGACTGAGAAATAGCTGCCTGGATAGAAGAAATGAAGAACTATACGTTAGCCAGAATTTTTATGTGTTCACCATTTGGGAAAAGATTATAGGTTGCCTTTTTACTTTGGTCACTAAAAAAAAAAAAGGAATCTTTGTCAAGGTAGATATTTTACTCTATATCATTTGAATGAGTTCCTCAATTTCTTAATGTTTCCTATGCATTTTTCTGGCTGGAAAGCATGAAGTTAAGTAATTATGTGAAATGCATACCTAGGTAAGTATGGAAAGAAATTGAGCCTTTCTTGGTGTATGTGGCCATAATGTCTACAGGCAGGCAGGGCCAGCACTCAAGAAAACTCAAAGGATGACATCTGAAGCACTGAAATCAGGAGTGGAGATAACTCTATTCTAAAAAAGCTATAATTTCACCTAGTCTACACATATTTAATTAACTCTGAACCTTGTATGAACTCTTCAGGGAAAAGTGCCAATAATAATTTTGAGCATTCCACTATACCTTAGAATATTACCTCTAACAGGATGGAATAGCTTTAAGGTAATTGATATTGTCATGTTGATTTATTTACCTGTCATAAACATTGAAAAGAAATATTTCTAAGTTTAGATCTTTACAAAAATGCCTCCAGAATCCATCTTAGAAGCATATGCAAATGAAGATGCATATTTTGGATATTCTATTTGATCATCCTGTGAAGAAATAAAGCATTGTGAGTGCACTTCAGAAAAGTGATGGCAAACTTCAAGGTTTGAGAAACCCTAGTTTATGGATACTTGTGTCAAATGTGAGGGTTTCCACAAAAAATGGCTAATCGACTCCTCCTTGCTTTTCTGACTGACCTATCAAGGTCTCTGATGAAAGATAAAATGCAGAATGCTGTCTGAAGAGTCTCTGCCTAGCTTTTTATTCAGGTAACATTTTCTTAACTGGTCCTATTATTTTATTCTTCACTTTGTGTTGTTTCTATTTGTTGATCAATCACTGCAGCCCTGGATACTTTATTAGTATGCTGCTGGGGAAACTGTACATCAAGCAAACTCAAAATCAGGATGGAACAGGGTTGCTATACCTAGATAACACGGGAGCGTACAGCCATCCCATGGCACTGAAATGTAATTAAAACCATTGATGTCCTTCCCTCTTTTTTTCAGCTGCAACGCTAAGAGCTGCTCCAGGGCGCAGGGGTTGGGCTCTTACTGTGTTACGAAGCTGTGAATACTTGATTTGCCTCCAAGCTATTTTTGATACCAGAGCAGATGGCACAACAAGATGCCCTGCAGCAGCTTTGAACAGGCCCAGGCCGGCAGGGCTCCAAAATGCTCGCGTGCCGGGCACGTAGCTGCCTGCTGCAGCCGCTGCGGGAGGCTCTGAGGAGCCCTGGCAGCCTGGCCCTGCAGGGCTGTGAGCGACGAGAGGCAGAATTCGCCGGGGATGTCTCTCCCGTGCCCAGCTTCGGGGTCCTTCTTCTCGCTTCAGCGTCCCCGCTGCCCGAGCCCCCCAGCAGAGTAACCCGAGGGAAGCCTGTTGAGACATTTTGCTGAGAAAACTTGCCACAGGAGGGCAGCGACCGCTCCCGGGCGGCCCACCGGGGGTGACGCAACCGAGAGCCACAGGGCCCACAGGACGGGCGTGGCGCCGCCGCGGCAGGGCCGCCGTTACCGTGGAAACACACTGCTCGGGGTTGGGGGGGGCAGGGACGCCGTCGCCATGGAAACACCGGTGTAGGCTGGCAACGGCGCCCAGGCCGCTGCGCCCCGTCTCCCCTTTAATTCCGCCACGCAGCAGTGTAAAATCCAAACAGCACGGCCTTGCCTGTGCTGTGGGGGCTTTCGAACGCGGACACAGTACAGCTGCTTAGTGGGTATCTTTCCAAAGAAAATGATACAGTAGGCAATCAAGAAGAGGCTCGTCGCAGAAGTTGTAATTGATTTCTTATTTAACCAGACCTAATTACTATGATTAGGTATGGATGGATATTAGCGAACACGTTCAAATGTAGCTGCAAAACTGTAATTTACACAAACCTACGTAGGCTTGCTGACTCTTCTGATGAAGAGCAACGTTTTAGCAGTATATCCAGTGAAGCGGCACTGTGGAGCGCTGTGCTTTGTAAGGTGCGACATTTGCTGTCATATTTATAAGGTCAGATCATCTTGGAAATTGGAATTTATGATTTCCTTCCCATATTTTAGGAAATCAATTTCCATTTATACACAGTATTTTCTTCAAATTGGTCAGAAGATGTAGGACAGCTTATTACCAGCCTAAATCCTAGCTCAAGGTATAGAAATCGCCATGTCCAATGCTGGAACTTTGCTCAACCTCATTTCTGAGATCTGGAGAGCTCCGGGTATCTCAGTTTGCAAATCTGATCAGCTGCAAACTGATCCTTCGCTTGTGCCATCTGGTGGATGACCGACTTCCCCGAAGCTTACCCTCTATGCAGGGCAGAGAGAGACTTAAGTTCCTGCCAGAGAAGGACCTATAACTAAGAGATTTGCCCTATTCTGTGTAGCTCCTTGCTGACAAATATCTAAAGCTAAGTGCATGTGATTTCGAGTGTAATATGCTTTGCAGGTATTGCTTGTGCAGTGCGATCACATAGAGAAAGCCGTTTCTGTGTGCCAACACTGTCAACACGCAATTAAAGAAGAAATTAGGTTTGCAGGTTTGAAAACAGAGCCAGTCAGGCTAGAATCAACTCTTATGCTTCACGTTATCTCCTTCTCCTCTCAACCACATCCTCCCACTTCATTTTAGTAAGAACCTCTCTGGCATGGGAAACCAGTGAGAGAAGCAAAGCTTGGAGCTAGATAGGATTTCTTCACGGGATTTGAAATCACTGGTACCAGATAGAAAAAGAGTTCAGGACATACCGACTCTGGCAACTATTTCTCAACGTGAGTTGGCTGATATTATTTTGTAGACCTATGAACAAGAAGCCTGAAGTACTCTGGCACCTGCTGATGAGTGACACTACTGCCTCTCCTGAGCTGAGCCTTAGGAGGTCAGCTACACATTGGGAGTATTGACTATAGCGTGGTTTTTGACTCAATGGAAAACCCATGCTGAGCAAGCCTGCCAAAGTTGAGTTTGGTAGAAGCAAATCTTCACTCTAATTATATACAGGGCTATTATTCACTTCTGGGGGAAGTTAACAAACAGAAAACCTCTTCCTTAAATACTCCCAAGACCAAGGAAGAAATTACAAGAAGTGGAAAGCGGATGACCAGAGGTTCCAGTGCCACCTGCTCTAGCACAGACCCCACCACTGAGAAGACAAAACAGTTTTTCAGAGGTGTGGCTATGAGATACACAAGACTGTAGGTCTAAACTATAGAAATGGACCTCAAGTGTAACCTCACATGTGGAGCACACACTGAGGTGGCAGCCTGGTAAGGCAGCTCTGTTACTGTTGTCCCCAAATTGGGTTCTTTTACCCAGTGTGCGAGCAGCCAACATACACACAGTCGAGATATTTATTTCCTATCTGTGCAGAGATGGGTGCTAGGTGGTAGATCCATGAAGCTAGCACACCTTCTCCCTTTCTCACTCTTTATTTTTAAATACATTTTTGGAGAGTACTTTATACAGATTTTTCTATTGGTTATAGTTTTATCACATCACATGTTCACTCCACACTTGAGCTTTAACATTCCTGTTAAGTAGCATGAGAAGCAGGGAGGAAGGTGGTAACATCATTATCATCTCATTATCACCTCATTATTCAGTTAGGGGAATGTAATTTAATATGTTAATAAGCCCTGCTCTGGGTTATTCTGCTGTCTTTGTCTTGTCTGTTCCTCACATTCTTCAATGAGTTGTAGTTTCCTCAAGATTATTCAGCTGGAGCTGGTTGTCTTTTGCATTACTGTTTTATGTTTTCCTCTCTCACTTGTCCTTGAGTCTTGTTAACTATTTGCAGGGTTTCCACAGCATTGTTCCAACATTACTGAAACATTAACCTCAAGCAGAGGAGCAATGCAAAACACCTGGGGTGGGGTGATCAAAACCTAATCAGCAACACCCACTGCTCAGTGATCACCTGCCTGCTGCCTATGGGTACATTTGAGCCAGCAGCAGCAGCTCTGGAGGAGTCCCCATGATGGGGACACGTTTGGTCCCAGTGCCTGGGTAGGAGTTTCCTACTTGGCAATGGGAGGTGTGAGAGGATCAGAAATGGTGGGGAAAGACAGCAGAAGTAGTGTATATGAGTGTGCACAATTCACAAAAAGTACTAGAGGGAACAGTGGGGTGAAAAGAAGGTAAGTCTCTCCCCTTAATTTATAAGAAGTCTTTTAAGACTGTCAGAAGTTAACATGCAGCCTGTGCTACTCAACAGTGGCTCTTTGACTAATTTATAACGTGACATATCAGGACTTCCTTCTCTCAAAAGTAATAGCCTGATTCAATGACCTGGGTGACACCATGTCTCATGTAGCTGTGTACTCCTGTCCAGAGGGAAAACGAGTGGCAGCTGTCCCTGTGCTGCCTTGCCCAGTGTGAGTGGTTGCCGCAGGAGTAAGCTCCGGGGAGACCGAGCGCACTCTACAGCAGCTGTGGAGGTGTTTCATTGTCAGTATCATGCTTTGGGGAAGGTCTGTAAGCAACAAAAAGCTGAGTTTGTAAAATGTTTCTTACATCATTTCTCTGTAAGCGTGGAGAAATGTGAATGGCAGAACAGTCCACAGGAAACTCTTCTTGCTGTCTGCCAAGAGAAGTGTCAGTGGGAGCCAGATTTCTTCTTCATATGAATTATTAATGCTGTCTACCCAAACTTACCACATCAGTTCACCAGCAGCAATACATTAAAAACATTTAAAATCTCTCCTGCAGTGTTGTAAGAATCACAGTGATCCTATGACAAGACTCAATTGTATGTAATGTCTGCCACGGTGAAGTGTAAAATCAGCACCATGGAAAATCACTGCTAGTGCCAATAGCCAACATGCCCCCCGACTGGAAACAATCAAATTGTAATTTTAAAGGCTTTGAGCTAGCATATTATTCTGCAGTAATTCTTCAGCATATTTCATGGTCTCAGCAAATAGTGAAGTACAGTCAAGAGCAAACAACTGTGGCTGCAGTTTGTGGTTTGTTTAGAAGTACCAGAAAGATCAGTACAGAAGCAGAGTAAGATTTGTACTCTAAATAGATGCATGATAAACTTTTGCAAATTCATCCATAACACCCAGAGTTTGGAATACGAGAATTCAAATAAATCAGCACTTGCACTCTTCTGCTCCATTTGCCTGATACCTCTTACAAATTGATAGTGGCTTCCCTTATCCTGTAACTATACTTCATAATCTGCTTTATCTGTATTAGGCTGCAGGATCCTTAGTGCAAAAGGTAACCTCTAGAAAGATAGAAAGTCTAGAAGCATGCTTATTTTCTTCCTTTACATTGTAGCTGTTGTGGCAAATTCATAAGCTCTCACATCAAAAGGGTTTCCATTCATTTCTTGTTATACAAATATCTACAAACTCATTGCCACAAATTTTGATCACCTTTAATTTAATGCAAAATAGCATCATTCATTGTCACTGGTAGACATTCTTGAAATGGATTATTTTTTTACAGTGATTTTGTAGGAGAATATTTGAAAACAAATTAGGTTCAGTCAGTGAAGGTTCTTGTACTAATTTTAAGTAAATGGAGAAATAATTTAGTCTGTTGGGTGGATTGACCCTCCTCCTCTTGATGGCAGTGTCCTGTTTTCCCAGTTTCCTATAGTTTTTGATGTGCAGTTGCAGGTATTTACAGCCAACTAGGCTGATTTCCCAGAGGAGGAGAAATGAGCAATGCAACTAAATATGTTCTAAGTGTAATTTTATTTGCCCACCTTCTACAGTCCTGGAATAGAAATGGTTCAAGAAATGCTTCCAGAATGTAACTCTATCTCAAAAATGACTTCAGGACTGAGATCCAGCTGTCCTCTTGCCCATTACCCTGGAACAGTCACAGTCCTTGTATAGGATGCTGCATTAAAAAAAAAAAAAAAAAAAAAAAAAAAAAAAAAAAAAAAAAAAAAACATATCCACAAACACTATCCAGCATATCTGATATCTGACTAGCAGTACTAGCTGTTGTTACTGATCATAACTTAATACCTTGCTTAATGCCATGCCTCCAGTCCTCTGCTGTGACACTATTTTCAATCAGAGTGCAACAAAATGGCTAGCTTGAGGAATGGACATTTATGCAAGGAAGTTCCTGTCCTCTCTATTTAGAAACTGAGCTGAGCTGTTCTTGTTTTTCAGAGGTGGTAGACTTCTCTTCTTTCTCCTTTTTTGTACTCCTCTGCAGTTCTATGATGATAACTGAAGTTTGTCACGAAAGGTAATGTGTTTGTTTAGGTCAAGGGCAAGTGATGAGTAGAACAAGTATAACATCTTTTCCCATCTCTCTGTGTCTCAGAAACAAGAGATAACAATTTGTTCTATATGTTTGGGTGACGTAATGTAGCATTCAGGTGTGGTGCAACAGATGCCGAATGTGCACGAACGCTTGTCCGTGCCCAGCTCTTCAGACTGACAGGAATTGGTTTCTTCCAACTACTTCACATTTCCTCTGCAAAACTGCCAGTGAAGCAAGTAGGAAAAGATTGGGGTACAGAGCTGAAGTGAGCTCTCCATTAGCCTGCACATTCCCTCTGCACTTTCAAGTGATATCCAAAAGTGAAAAAAGCCAGGTGAAGCTTCTCTGAGCAGCATTTACTGGCTGTTGTGATCTTTTGTTCCCTGCTAACCTCACAGCCCGCAGGAGGAGGTGATGCTCAAGGGAGCACTGGGCTGTCCTCTGAAATTATAAGGCTGGGAAACGGATTCTGCCGCCCTCCTTGATGTCTCCTCTTCCCTGAGAATTCAGAGGAAGCATGAGAATTTGCTTTAATTTTAGCTCTGCAGAAGCCATTGGCCCTTTATTACCATCATCTTTCACTTTGATCAAACTGATTATTTCAACTGAGACAGGATTATTCCTTTGTGTTTATGCCAAGTGAAATATAATGGAAACTTTTTTCATACATTTTGGTGAATAATAAATAGATATATAATGCTGAGACATGAGTACACCAAGTGCCCAAACCTATGTGTTATCCTTTGCATTTCTACTTCATTAGCAGTTGGAACAGATTTTAATGCAGATAAAAAGAGAGACAGCAAATTCATATGATTGATATCCATTAGGGAGAAGAAAAGCTAGTTTCTCAGTAAATTTTACTTTTTCTGAAAGATGAATCTAACTCTTTGCTGAAAGCAACACATCCTTAACCTTTAACTTATATCTGTGGTTTATTTCGCAGCACAGATTAAGTTAGCAAATGTATCTGACAGAGCCCTGATGGCACTGCAGGCTCTGCAGCCTCTCCCCCAGCCAGCCCAGCATGGGGCTGGGCTGTCCATGCCCCAGGCTCGCTCCAGCTGCACAGCAGGGGTCGACCCCCAGCTGGCCCTGGTGGGCAGCCCCCTTGCTGCGCCCTGACAGTGCACATGCATATATACATACACTAGTACCTTAACGGGTAATTGCCTCATAGTCACTGACTGAACATCCTCAGTGCAATCAAGACTCTTTCATATGCGCCTATCAATCAGCATTGTCCTCCCAAAGTGAAATTTTCCTTGCAGAAAGGTTTAACCAATCTGCAGACAGGGCTTCTGCAGATTTACCAAGTGAAAATCAGGAAAGGATGATGCATCAGTGAAACTGAGAAGAGCATGAAAATATTGTCACGAACCCAGTTCAGGAACTGGCCAGATTTCTAGTTCTCTTAGACATTATGTGGATGAAAAATAAGTGTATGTATTTCATCATGGTATGATATAAAAGTCTCACTCTAGTTCTCACCACACTACTGTTCCTTTCATTACATTCCTGGAAAGACAGAGTGGCTACCACACAGAAAACAACTTTATTACAAAAAGCAAAAACTAAACAAACCTCTAGAAAAAGTCTATATCCTTAAAGGTACTAAGGCACTTAAAGCTGGTTTTGGATGTCTAAATTTCTGTTCGGGTTCACAGAAAACTAGATGTAAAATAGGTTTGAGGCTTCAGAGTAGCTTTCCATATTTGGGCTCATGTTGCTTTCTTCTGTGGGATTGCAAAATGTCTCCAGTCTTAGATGCACTGAGTTTTCTAGACAAAACCATACAATTAATATAGTGCATTTGATTGTGCAGTCAGTAGTTTTAAGATTTGGTATTTACTTTGATGTGGCTTATAATCCAAATAAGCAAAAATGTCTTCAGGCCCTTTGGCCCAAATAATCTTCAGGAAACTAAATAGGCCACGTTGAGATACTAAGGGTAATTATTTCAATGAGAAACTCAGTGGGTACTTCTTTGTTGTCCCTTCATATCTACACAGGAAACTAAGGTAACCCAAGGAGGAATGCGGAATCACAGGCAGACAGACTAGAGAATAGCGGATGCTAAGGGATGGTCCCTACTTAGAGTATAATATAAACCACAACCTATCAGTTGGCTGGAGACTATGGAACACCTTGCTGCGCAACCACTAAGGATGGTATTGACATAGCTAATGGGACTTCTGTAAATAGAAGAATAAAATATTAAGAAATATAAGTAAAAATTAGCATTTGAATGCAGCTATTGAGGAAATATTTTTACCTGGTTACAACACAATGGCAACACAGTGGCATTACTGAAATGAAATGAGAAAAACAACATTTACATAGAGCTTTTCACAAAATTTGATGCATTTCTCTGAAATGTTTGTGTTCCAAAAAGAATGATGCCTTCTAATGAAAAAGTCTGCCATGAGATTTTCCCATCACTTTGCATTTCCTGCTTATAACTCTGCTATGCCTTTTTAAAATTTTTGTTTGCATTGTTCTATTGCAGGAGCATTTTCAGTGCTTCAAAACATATAGAGAAAGGACTCTCTCTTTTTTTCATGAAACAAATGCTTAAAATACATTCTGAGATTTAATTAAAGGAAGAACTCATGATGTATTTCTATCGTTACATGGATTGTGGAACTGCTGTGCTGTAATTAGCAGCATCACAGATGAAAAATGTTTCCTAAGAAAAACAAAAATCAAGTGACAAATTCTGGTAGGTTTTACTTGTAGTTTCTTGAAAATGAAGGAATTTATTTGCTTACAGGACCAAATTATCCAAGTTTGCTATTTATTATTTTAATCTTCATTGATGAATGTTTCCCAATGTGTTTTGAGCAAAATTGCAAAATAGCAAAATTGAGCCAATACCAATTGTTCATGTCAGCCAGTCAGACAGGGGGCTTGAGCCAGCCTTTTTACTAATTCTTGATACTGAGTGAGGTGACTCCCAAGTTTAATGGAGAACATCATATTTAGCTGGTCCTCCTGCCCTGACTGAGATATTGCTTTGTGCAGTCCAGTGAGTTTTATTACTGACTCTGATTCTGTCTTAATTAGTTTAAAACAGTAAAGAACAGCCCTGCTGGGGGGGGGGGGAGAGAAGTGTCACCTATGCTTGTATTGAAACCTTTTAAGGGCTACAGTATTGTCTTTGACAGAGATCTGTGGAAGAGGGCTTGAGATGAGGAAGCAACATCTTAATGACTTTGTGAAAGATGTATTCCGAGTACTGTTCTTGCTACTGCTGGAACATAGCAGAGCTGTGAAATTTAGAATCCAAACTCCTTTGCCACTTCTGTGCTGGTGCAGGCTAGAAAACAACCTAATGCTCCTAAAGCTAACATTGGGCTTGTGGCCAAAGGGTACCAAGTAGTGAAGTCTTGGAGAGTTTGAAATGTAGCTAGAATGAAGAACTGGATCTTCAGTTAAGGTAAACAAGAAAAGTACTATGGACATTGATGAGCTGGCTTTATGGTTTGATGCAGGGTTTTTTTATAACTGATCTTTGTTTCGGAATGATCTGTTTAAAATGGTTAAAGGGCAGACAAAAAGGGTCAGAAACTCCATTAGCAGTCAGCTAATTCTTAGTTCTTATGTGCAAGTTGTGGCTATTTGTGTGCAGACATCTGCCAAGCTTTTAATCACACAAGCAAACTCTGGCCTGTGTTCATAACCATTTTTCCATGAGAAATAGCAGATGTCTATTTTTGACGATGAGCTAATAAAGTTATCTGTAAACAAGCACAGTGCTCTCCAAAGAATTTTCTTGAGATTTGCATTGCAAATTAAGGATATTTTAAAAACATAAAGCCCAGACTTGGGTATTATTGTGTTTATTCCTCTACCTGCAGTCATTACATATCTGATTCTCACTCTTTTCTTCAATGTAGAAATGGGTTTGAGTTTCTTATTTTGTTAAGGAAATGTCATTGCCAGCAGCTCAGTTCTCATGAGCTGCAAAATAATGGACTGGTCTGCTCATGCAGCAGAGAGAAAAATGTCTATCCTGAGACAAATTTCAGTTTTAATCTTCTTGAGGGACAAGGAAGAAAGAAAATATTATTCCACGTGCTTTTCTGCTTGATGAGTTAGCTGGACATCATAAAATTCTTCAGTTCTGGAACTCTTTTCATCCAGTTATGCCATCTGGCTACCTTACAGGGACCCTTTTCTTTTTTACTGTACATATGAACAATCTAAGAAACTTTGAATATGCAACTCAGTGCTGTTGAGTACTTCAGTGTCAGTACACTGAGTAATTTTAAAAGTGAGGGACATCTTTGAACTGAAAGTTACTAGTTTTGTTTCTGTAAGTGCTATTTTTTAATAGGGAGTTGAGACAAACAAGATTGCTGTCTCTTGATGGAGATGACCTTTCTTCCCAATAATCTTTCTAGGTTCATATTTTCCTGTAAAATTAGGACAAATTTAGGTAAACTGGATCTTCAAATGTGCTTAAAAATGAAAAGATTTTTTCTACTTCAGAGACACTTTCTTAATTCCTTTTAATCAGAATGCATACTATTAATCTATTTTTTCTATAAAAAGTAAAAAAAAAAACCCACCACTTTTCAAGACCAACTCAGACAAACCCAAACCCTCAATACTGTTAAATGAAAGACTTCACACTAGTTTATTAAAATGGCAGTAAATATTCAGGACTGTGTCACGATTTGCTTGATGTCATTATGTCTGTCTGAAAGTGATGGAGAGACTGTGCCTGGATATTGTTCAGGCTTCAAATATGTCACTGAATTTTAAGGAATGAAATAGCACCTCACTTAATTGCCTGAGTGAGCAGTAGCTGACATGACAGACAGACCATGTTCAGAGCCAGTACAACTCGATTCTCTCCTATTTATGTTTCACATCAACATCCTTAAAGCTGATCTCAAGGCAAGAGTAAGGGAACAGAGAATATGAGCAGCCTCCTGCCACATAGCAGGGAAACTTTACTGCTATAGAAACAAGAGCAGCTTAGCAAAAGGAGAATTTAGCAGATAGGCTTCTACAATCTGCTTGACGTTTTACAAATGTAAGAAGAAAAGAAGAAGTTAAAAAACATTGAAGAGTTACCGTATCTTCTTCTGCTTTTATCTGTTGACAGCCTCGTAAAGAATGGGTTTGCATGTGATAAAATCACCTGGGCACTGGGTTCTTGGTATTGCTCTGTGCCTTAATTGTGAAGCAGCATTGCTCTGCCAGGCATTGTCCAGGCCTGGGTCCTGGCCCCAGCTATCTTGCAAGGCAAATAAATTTGTCTGACATTTAGTCAAAACAAATTATTGATGCTCTAAAGAAAAAAAAATGTGAGTTTTTAACTTTTAACTGTGCTCTAGCTTCATCTAGGAGTGTCAGTTAAGAAGTACTATTTTGCCATCCACAGGTGAAGTTAAGAGGCAACAGCCATCTGGAAAGAAACTTTGTTTTCATGATTTCCAGAGCAAAGCTGCAGAAGTGCTTAAATAACCCTCCAGAGAAACAGTGACTCTCCTGCGTGCTGCCGTGAAGCACATTTCTGAACTCCAAGGTTTGTCACCAGAATTTTGCAGGCTGAAATTATTTGTGGGCTAGTTATTTCATTATTCACCTCTCTGAACCATAGCTGCTTTCATCCCTTTACAATGATATAAAGTGAAAATGTGCTGCCATGTTTGTCATAACATGAATAGATTTATAAAGAAAATAATGCCAGCTGTCTGAAAAGGAGCTAAATACTTACATGCATGCTCATCATGAGTGATCAGATTTGATTTTCTGCACTTCTTTATGCACAATTCTGAAAGAAATCTGGTCAATAATACGATGTATTTACCATTTTAAATGCCAAATTCAAAAGATACAGAAAAACTTCCAAGCCTGCTCCCTGTATAGTATTGTACACTCTGCTTTTTATTATAATAATTAAAATCAGAACAAACACCTTGCAGGAAATTTAATAAGAAAAGGCAAAAATGTGACTATTAATAGAATCAAGATGAAGCATTAACATGATTCATTTTCACCTTTGTGGACAATATAAGTAAATAGTTCATACTGTGAGCAAAGGAACCTGATCCAATCTGTACACAGGCTGAGATGATAGAATGGGCAATCCAATATAGTAAAAGAAGCTTCTGGACTTTGATAAATGTGGAAGAAGATGCAAAATATGTAGGGCACTTCAGACAGCTAGGACTCAGTTCTGGTTCATAAACACAGGCATCTAATACTGTTACTCTGATGTCTCAGACATTCACTTACAGGGCTCCAGATATACCACCATCAAGATTCATACCCTTTTGCCTTGATGGCTGGAGGCCAGGTGGGATACTTTGCAGCACCTCAAAATCTGTAGATGTTTTCTTTTAGGCATCTGAACAGAGCCCTTGGTAGGACTCACCTATCCCTAAAATATGTATCTAAAAGTTAGATCACTAGCTCAGCATTAATCACTCTAGGCTCCCTTCATTAGCGTTGCAAGGCAATCTTTCTCATCCTAAAACAGGCATCTAAGATAGCTCTGAACAACTGTCCTCTAAAGGTGCGTGTTTTTCACCACTTGCTATTGAGGCAGCCCAGCTCAGGGTGAGTGGACTTTAGACGTCTAAAGTTAGACGAGATGTTTTCTGTACTTGTGAGCCCGCATCATCACTTCTGTATGGGTTAGCTCATGGAACTGTGGGGGATGCTTATGCTTAAGCTCACTAAATCCTATGCATTTCCAAGTTAGAAAGTCAGACATTATCAACTAGTTTGATATGAGAAATTGTCTCTGCAGTACGAGAGAGAGATGGAGTGAGTCCAGCAAAGAGCTACTAAGATAATTAAGGAACTAGGGCGCCTGATATATGAGTAAAGGTTGTTTACCCAGTAGAGGATGAGGTTCAGGAAGGTCCTGATCAATGTGTATAAATATCAGAATGGAAGGTGTAAAGAAGACAGAACCAGAATATTTTCAGCAGTTATCAGTGACAGGACAAGAGGCAATGGACACAAACTGAAACACAGGAAGCTCCATCTGAATATAAGAAAAAAAAAATCTTTTATTGTTCAGGTGCCTGAACACTGGAAGAAGATGTCCAGAGAAGCTGTGGAGTTTCTGTCTTCATAGATGTTCAAAAGCTCTCTGGGCATGGTTCTGGGAAACCTGCTGTAGGTGACCCTGCTCTAGCAGGGGATTGGACTTGATGATCTCCAGAGGTCCCTTCCAACCTCAGCCATTCTGATTCTGTGATTTTCATTATTTGTTCACAACTGTGACTAGTCAGAGCCACTGAAACTGTATAATGCCCTCAAAACCTGCATAGAGTGTGGAGGACATTACTCAGCTATGTTCCTTGTTTGTACTGCCAGCTCTAACTGACTTATTTTTAGCCCCGTGCCTCTGAAAAATTAGGAAGGTAGCTGGTTCTGAACTTCTTAGTTTTCTACTAAATGATTAGCCAAACACTAACACATTAGACTCCACTACATTCTTTGAAGAGGAATCATAACCTTATATGTATTCCACAGAGAGTTAAAAATAGAGGCATGAAAGAGGACAATTAATAACCTGTAAACTTTACTCTTCAAACTTTGAGAAGTACCCACTACAAACACCCATAGGGTGACTACTGGTGAAGACTGAAAAGAGAGTTAGATGTCAAAATACATTTGGATCTGACCTGGAAGCACCTTGACATTCAGTGAAACTTGTGCATAATAATGAAGAGCCACTTTGACAAGTCTCTCTGCAATACAGACATGGGCTTGAAAGCATGAGATCATCTGTCTCAAAGGCAGGTGTGCACTTAGGATACACCTACATAGTACATGACCAGTAGGCATGATCCAGCCTTGCCTGGGCTGAAGTCTGACTAAAACCATATAGCGTTGGTCAGCATGATGCTAATCCCAAGTCAGTGAGGCTTGCTGAGAAGCCTAAGACATTACTATGGACCCAGTTCTAAATAATCATCCTGGCATGGCATTTATTTCCCTTGGACTGTGAACAGAGCTTGCTCATATTTGCTTGTGACTCACATGTGCCAATAGACACATGCAAATGGATTGACCCTTGAGCCACTGTGACAATGTGGTTGCATGTTCATTTCCAATGCATCCCAAATGTTTGCCCCACAAGACAGGTGACTATTTTGGTGTGCAGTGCTCCAATATGCTTTTTAATGCTCGTGTTGCACAAAAGGGCAATGTTCAAGACTGAACAAAGAATTTTAACTTCCCATTTCCACAGTCAAAATTCATTAAAAAAACAATATACAAATTATGGTAGACAAAGTTGAAAATCTCACCATGAGTTTAGCTCTTACACTGAGAGGCAATGAATGTCAAGACTCTGCTCAGCTTCTTGTTCACCTTATAAATACATGAAGTAAAATGGGAGTACTGTCTTAAGTGAGGGATAGTGCTTACAATTTTTGGAGCTATACACAGAACTAGCTCCTCAGGCTCTCTCTATAGCCAATAGAAAGAAAATGACTCATTCCCTGGGCTAAGGGTGTATTCAGAGTACCTCAATTTAGTTTTATTTTCTTGTTCTCAGGTACCATCACCTACTGGCTATTGAGGGAATATGGGGAAATTAGGCCTTTAGGCTGAAGTCAGCCTTTATGAATAATCTTTTGCATCTGCTCAGTCACTCTAATGAGGCAGGTAAGCTATGCAGTCTTCTTTTAGCTCTTTGCTTCCATTCCTTGCAGGGACGACAGCAGCGGTTTTCTTAATGCAGCTTTGCATTCTCTGAAACTCTACTGCTTTTTTTTTTTTTTTTTTTTTTTTTTTCCCCACATCCATATGGGCAACATAGTGCACCTGAGCTTTATGGGATCAAGGCCCAGGAGCAACTGTGCTGAAAATATTGTTTAAGTCTGAATATGAATGCTACTGAGAAGCTGCTGCTTAGCAAGTTCATGAGACATCATGATATTAAATATTAAGGGCACAAAGACAAAAGAAACATAACTTGCAGATGTCAACAGGCCCTGGAGAAGCTTGACAATACTGTCTCTGTCCTATGAATGAACCATTCCTCACTCTCCTTCCCATCACTACACAAAGAGAATGAATAATTGAGGGCAACAGATAATTCTTAACAGAGCTTGTCTACCATGAGTTTCAAATAAATACTTTATAGCAAAGAGCAAGCTAAGAAAAACCGTTGTTGGCTGTGCTGCAGTGGGCCTTCTGTATGTAAACCATGTGCCTGATTGATCAGCTACCTATGCATCGCAGTCTTGCTTGCTATGCATCACACTCCTATCTACCCTACTGAGGCAAGGCTTAACAGGGCTTCTCAGTGCAGAGTATGAACTCAAGCAAGGGCAAAGAAATAAGGAACATAGAACATGAAACTCTAGTGAGATTACAGGCCCTTGTGAGATCTACATCTCTCAAATAACAATGTGCGTTTCTTAGCAGAGAATGGCAGGACCTGACATACTCTGTATCACTCTGTTCCATTTTCTCCAAAGTATCTCTTGGAATCCCCAGGTGTCTATTGTCTTACTATTAGGTAAATTTTCTATAAGCTATAAGCTTATATGCTTTCTGCATAATCAAATATTTTTAGTGTTCATTTTCTATGTCAAACTCTGCATAGTTGTTGCTGTTTCTTCTGGAAAGAAATATAGGGTTATATCCTGCTAATATTTAAGCAGTGATGCAAATAAAATTACTAATATTAAGCACATATAAAACATTTATAGAATCAGAACTGTAATTCTCTTTTTTTTTCATGTGGTGCATTTAATACTTAAAATCTAACAGAGTTCTCAATGTAACAGTACAGGATGAGACTTCTGAAAATGCCTGGCATAGAATGATGGAATTCAGAGGTGTCCTGCTGTGTAGATTTTACCACAGGCTGCAAATAAAGGGAGCTATTCACTCGTACTGCTCTGCAAACAAACTGGGACCCTGTTTAGTCAGGTGGACTACAGCTCTCCTAACATTAGCCATCTAAAATAGTTTGAGAGTCAATTTAGGCACTTAGCAAGCACCACAGACACTAAGTAGTCAATAGAGAAAACAGAGTAATCCACACAGAAATATAGAGACCTCTAGACAGTGATTCATCCCTCCCCAACATTAGGGGTGGGGGAACCAATACATGTAGGATGAATTATCCTTTAGTTTTATGGAAAGCTAAGGAGTTCAGACTACCCCACCTTTGCACAGATAGTATTAGATGAAATGGAATTGTTCAACAGAAACTCTTCCTGGCTCTTCCCTTTCTCTTATAAGGAATTAATCAACATCAGCCTTACAGGAATCTGGGTTCCTGCTCACGCTGGGTCAGTAGTTGTGAGCTAACACTGCTTATCCACAGAATAGAAGGGAGAGTTAGAACTGCCCATTCCTTACTCTTGTCCAGGCGCTAGCATTGATTAAGAAATTAAGTACCTGGATTAACAGTGGGTAGAAACTTTATCTCACAGTTTTGCCTAACATTTCCAATGTCTCTGTGAAGCTATATCTTTAAAACAAAAGTGTAAATTATCCAGTGGCATTTTCAGGTCTTCTCCAGTATTAATTTTCTTCTTTCTGTTTAATATAGAGGAGTTGCATTTTTGTTCCTCACATATGCAGTTTACATCTAGTCAAAATTAATTCATTCTATTGTTTTTTACCAAGTTCATAAATTCTGCTTTCCATTATATATACTTATTACAGCTAGCACTGTATTCCTCTTATATTTGATGTGGATTTCACAAATAAAACATTTGACCTCTTTTTCAGATTAGTAAGAAACAAAATAGATCTTCGGGATACTCCTTTGGGTCCTTCCTTCCACTTGACATTTTATCATATATGTTTACTCCATTAGGACTTTAGGACAGTTTTCTCTGAATGTAATCAGCTTATTGGAAAATAAACTCAAAAAAATTTTTGAAAGTCTCTTGATCAGGTTATAATCTGAATAGATTACTGAATAGGCTTTATTCTGAATAGGCTTTATCCTACTTAGTCTCTGTTCTTTTGATTCTGATCACATTTATCCTAATTCAGTCTATCATACTTTAGTGTGGAGTAATAAATGACCAATACGTATTCAAGAATCAGTTAATTTACTTTGTAACTGCTGAAAAATCAAGACCGCCCAGTAAAATTGCAGACCAAATTGATTACAAGCACCTGTGGCTATGTGTTATGATGGTTACAGCAGTTGTAGACAAAGTCAGTTTGTCACTCACATGTGCCTGAAGTGACATAGGTGCAGCAAAGCTATATACACCTCGGACAGAACGACTTTCAACAGCAATAAGAAGTGACAGTTCTTGGTGTTAATGTGAATCTTCCATTTTTAGGGCATCTGTGAACGGCACTGCAATGTGTTGAAGACATTTATTTTAACATGAAAGCTGCTTACTTGTTTTTGGTGTGGTTAAATATGTTAGCTTAAGTAACAGCATCTGGTTCCTAGTTCACCTCACCAAGACAAAAAGAGGAGAGTTCTCTTTGGAGTGAACTGCAGGAGTCAGAAGTGAACAACTTTGGCTTAGCTCCCTAGCTCCCTGGGCCAAGAACCCATACATATCTAAAATAGGAATTTCAGAATTCGGTCCTCTCCTCAAACAACCTCTGCACCAATGTTACCTAGAAATAAAATTCCTCTTTTTTCATAGATTCGGGGGGTTTTGATCTTTTGGTAAAGGGTTAAGAAGTGGAGACGTGACCAGATAAGACAAAGAAAACTCTGTCCTTCTTAGCTGGAAGGCAAGTAGCATTGCAAAATGATGTGCAAAGCTATCATCCTAGCACCTGTGGCTGAAGCATCTAGGTGCTGTACTGGCAAGAATTTGTGACCTAAACAGTACTGCTTTAGTGCAAATGCCATGGGGCTATTTGTCAAACTCCCTTGCTGTTAGTGAGGCTGCTAACATCCAAGCCCTATTACAACAATGCAGACAAAGCTGTAGAGAGAGAGACTGGCCTTGACAGGGCAGCCTTTGGGGACGGTGGCTTCATCAGCCATCACCATCAGGAAACACATTGCTGCAGGTATATCGACAATAACTTTTTTACAAGGGGACAGCGGCCATCAGTTTAAATGTGAATCAAAACAAAGGGAAACTAGCACCACAGGAAGCATAGACCACCTCCTCAGCCCTTTGTATGTGTAGGAAGATGCATGTTTCACAGGTGTTTGAACTCTGAAGGAAGTCCTTACACATAGTTATACTTAAATTACAGGGAGCGCATGATATTAGGGTATGGAATTGGGAGTGAATATGTGAATGTACGCATTCTTCGTGCCTATGCTAATGCTGAACAATAAGCTTGTTTCTATACAGAAGAAAAGCAAAATGAAAGAAAAAAATGGCAGTTCTTTTTCTAACCAACATATCCAGCTTTAGAGCATAGCAGCGCATGCAAGATTGTTTGAGGGAAACAAGAATTTGGCTTACAGTGTCTGGTACTCTGCAATCTTTGGTTGTGAACAGTGCTAAGTCCAGAATAGCCTACCTCCTTTCACCGAGCAATTAACTTATCTTTACAGCAATGGAAGATAATAGACCAGCCACCACAGGTAGCTAAAGTGCCTTGGCTCACCTCACAAAAACATGTTTGCATAGCTTTACACTTAGAGAGCAACAACATTCAGCAAGATTCAGTGGGTGGAAAAATACAGTTCTTTAAGCAATATGAAAAAAACTGTATTTGTTGGGTATAAACATTCCTGCATTCAGTTGCTGGAGGCCTGTTGTCCTTTTGCCTAACAAGATGTTATTTCATAGTGATATGAACGTCACTAACAACAGTATTTTTGATACTGAAAAACAAAACAATAGGAGATTAGCTTTTTCTGAAGTCAGAAGCACATCTGGTTATAGAACTACCTCTTGTTAATAGAGGACACAACCTTTCCATTTATTGAAAGCTAATTCCAGTGCTGGCAATTTCATCCCTTTAAAAATTATTTTCAAAGTCCAAAAGTTTTGCTTTCTTTTTTTCACTGATGAAGTGAACCCCACACATCATAACTGCATGTAGAATACAGGCTCTAGTGTCCTGATTTTCTTTAACATTCGTCTGCTTTGGAAAAAAAAAAAAAAAAAAAAAAAACTCAGTTGTATGTAAGATATAATTTAGGACTACAGCTTCTTTAAACAGTCAGAGATGCATAATGGAGATGAAAATAAAACAAATGAAAACTAGGTTCCTCTGCCACTGCCAGTTTCTATTAGTCTGTTACTCCTGGTGTGAGCAGAATAAGCAAGATAGAATAATACAAAATAAAATATTGATGCATGGTTTATAAAGTCATTAATGCTTTTACTATATATTGTAGGTATCTCTCTGTGTTATTGCAAGGGAAGTTCCTTGCATGATTTCTGGTCAAACTCTTCAGTAGGTTTTTATTGTAATAATACTATATTGATTATTATAATTTAATAATACTATAATAATTATTATAATAATAGTTATTCCCTTGATGGTGTAAGCATCTTCTTCAGTGTTTTCTGGTTTTCAGCATTTGACAAAGTGGTCTAACAGGAGGCTTATGCAGTGGGTTTAGAATTTGACAGCTGAGAATGACAGCATCAAAATTCAGGCATATTCCTTGGTTAAATAGGACAATTTTTAAATTACTTTAGAGTAGCCTGTCTCACCTCTGAGTATACCTCTCAGATATTAAAATTTGATTCTGTCTTCATCAAAGGCAAAGGGATCTTGCAGCTGATTTAAATAGGAGAGGCATTAGGGTTTGTATGTATAACGTTTAACAGTAAAATAAGTCTTCTGGGCTGAGCTAAATGTTGTTAAAGTTGCTTAGTGTAACAGCTGCCTTTCATTCAAGATCAGTGTGAAGAGGACATTCAACCTCTCTGTGCAACTGTGTAGCATAAATGATAGGAAGACTGTCACAGGCACTGGCTGGCAACCTGCAAAGGCTGAGAAGAAGCTGAATCATTTGGTCCTGGAAGAAGACAGGACAAATGCAGGCATGTAGGAATTCATTGCTGAAACTGTCATTTTCTAGGTGTCTGTGATAGAAACAAGGAAGGGTCTGACATGCTGAGGAAGATGACAGCAGAAAGCACAGGATGCATTAATGACAATGTTAGTAGTGGACTCTGAGGAAGGGCTAAGAGAGAATTTCTGTGGGAAGCTGGGGACAGAAAACTTGTCTCTTGCTGTCTGACTGCTGCTGTGGCCTAAGAAAACAGAGCCCAGCACTTTCTTTGCAGATAAACATCTTTGATCACATCAGCAATGCCTAAGTCCAGCATCAGTCTTTCTGATGAGAAGAGCTTCCCACTGAACTTCAGCCTATTAACTAAGGTCAAGAAGGACACAGAACAGTTAACAAGGCATTTGGAAATTGCACTGTTGCAGAGACCAACAAGCAGCTCTGATACATCACATTTTTAAGATAACTCTTTTTAATTTATTAACCTATCCTTTACTGTATTATCTTTCTGTGCAGTCTATTAGTGAGTTTTCCTGGTGGATTTGGTTTAGTGTGTTTGCATACAAAACAAAGAGCTTGTTGCATCTCTGTCTGGAACAGCCACAGCATGGTCTGCTTTGTTTTGCTGCAGAATGAAAGCCTCATGGATTCATGTCTGCCAGAAAAAAAAACAATCAGTCTCTTAGAGCTACCCACTGCTTTTGCCTCTCTTGAGGCTTCTGGCTTCTTCCTCTCCCATTCTCAGCTGCTCCTATCTGACATGCCATGTACTGGCAAGCATCTCACTTGGCAACATGCTCTGACTGGAGACTCATTTAAACCATATCTCTATTTTTAAATTGTATTTAAACTGGTAACGGAGTGGTACCATTCAGTGGCAAAAATAGTTATATTTCTGAGGTAACTTAGCCATCCTTGCAAAGACAGAATGCTCTATTAATATAAGAGAATCAGAAATACAACAAGATAGTGAGATATTCTGACTTCATAATGGATCAAATTAATTGTATAAGCTTTATGTCAGGAACACAAGCCAAAGTAAAAGGACTCCAAAAGAAAGCAATATATGTTGAAAAATGGCAGAGATGGTCTTAAAATCTACCTTTGGCAAAAGAAGTGAAGAAACTTTCTTAGCTGAACTGAAAGGAATGTCAAGAAGATCAGTGAGTGATCTGAATGAAGGAAGATGGATGAACAGTGCAAGACTAATCCATTAATTCTCATCCTGTTTCTCTAGGCAGATTCATCCTATGCAGCGAAAGCCATCACTTCAGGATTGCAATTGACTAAAAAGGGCACTACTTTTAAATCTAAGGTGCTCATCAAGATTATTGAATCCATAAGGTTTTTTCACATGTAAAGATCACATTGCCAGGTGCTGAGTTATCGCAAAAATGTCTTCTTCCTTCCTTAAGCAATTTAAAGATTAATACATATTTCAATGTATTATGCCTTTCACTATGTGGATCACTGAAAGGAATAATCATTAAAAATGTAAAACCTGTGCTCTTGAAATGTGACATCTGCTTTCTTTGATTATCCACTGAAACCTTTACTGTATCTTCAAGCACTGACAGTCTGTTTTTCACCATCAGGTTAGTTGTGGTAGTGGTGAGCTATGTCCCTGCTAAATCCCAGTTTCACTGAATCTCCATATTTCCAAGAGAGGTGTAATCCAAGCAGAGTCTAGCCCTCCACTGAGAGTCAAGTTGAAGAGGGTTTCAGACAGCATGTGTAGAAGATGCACATGTGTTCCAACTGCTCCCAGTTTCTCATGAGTATGGCTACAGGTACTAGGTTTAAGGTTATGATAAACCTTTCTTTATTCCTGCTGAAAAGATTTCCTCTCTACAGAAATACCATGACTTTCTATGGTACAGCTTACAGTTTGAGTTATTTCTGAGGCTAAAAACATCAATATCTGATGAAACCTTGAATATAAGACTAACTTGTTTAGCCATTAGTCCTCTCAAGTAATTAAGATCAGATCTTTACTTTCTCTGCGGAACTGTTTTCACCATGCATTTCTTCCATCTAAGCCTCTTGGAGTGGAAATGCCTTCCTGTTATAAGCTTCTGACATATCTACAACCAAGAAAACACATGATAGTGTGGTTTTTCTCACAGCTGTTGATGTGTGTAATATGGATACTTAACCCCTAATGTGGTCACAACTTCAAGACCTTGATTCCTCCCAGCCTGAAGTGGCTGTCACATTTGTAAGACATATCACCCCTAGAAGGGTCTGCTCCTCTCTGCTGGTCATAGAGTAGTTGACAGTGACTAGGCCAGCTAAAGATGACTTGTCTGTAGCTGCTTAAAGTTCATTCAAATAACTTCTGGCATCTGTTTCACCCAAAGGGTTTGATTTCCATCAGCACTGCTAAACATAATAGATCATACAAAGCCTACTCCTTAGCAGAAATAATGTGAAATAATGCTGACCTTATTTTACCATACATTTACAGTGTGACATAACATCAGGATATGCATTTCTATTCATGTGACAGAAGTAACTCAGCTTTACAGTAATGCTGTATGCACTAGACAGTTTAATAATTAGTAATGTTTGTACCTGGAGACACAGAGATATCCTGGCTATGCCTCTGTCAGCTCCAGAGCTGGAAGCATGAAGGATGCAGTAATGAGATACCTATCCAGTGAAGAAGCACAGATGAGAACTTGAATTAATACTGTCTTCAAAAATTGTGTGAGTGTCTATGTCTGGGAGATGAAGAGAAGCAGAGGAAGGTATATCAGAAAAAGATGGTGATAACTACCATCCATTATCTCTTTTAAATAAATCCAAAGAAAAATATCAGTCCATGCTCTTTGGTGTCTTTCACATGTCTATTTGATCTGTGAACAGTGAATGGCCTTCCACTTAATTACTATAGGGGAGGAAAAGAATTGGAAAAAGTTGTCTTTTATCTTAATTAAAGGTGTCATATGTGCCTGTCAAACAGGTGATCAATGTTAGTGGACATTTAGGGGAGACTGGTATCATTAAGCCTATAGCAGCGTGTGAAAGGGCATGCACATGACTGGAATTCATATTATACTGTTTCACAAAGCTTTTCTGGTTCCACAGAACTCTTTTTCAGCTACTCTAATCAATACATCAGGTTCTGACAATAAAATCAGTCCCTGGACTGAATAGCATACTGAATTAGAGAGAACTGCAGTATGCTAGCATAGGAAAAACCAGCAGCGACAGAAGCTTTCCCCTCCTAGTACTAAGTCTTCCTTTTTCTTGTATTATTGGTATAAATTACCTCAAAAATAGACTGCTACAAATATCATAGGCAATGCCTCCTCTCAGAATGTAGTCAATCTATGCTCATAATAGCACCTACCTACTTCTTCATCCTGGAGCTGCAGGGACTTCACTTGACATAAAAGTAATTAAAGGAGAAGAGTCAATGTGACTGAGTATAAACACTACGCTTAGTAGCAGAGCCTGCCACACTGTTGTCCCAGTTGCAAAGAGGAATGTATTGCCATGAAAATAAATATGCATGTAAGCTCTCGCTGCTGTGCTACACCACTGTCCTGAAACCTAAGAGTACGATGCTCCCATCTGTATGCAGACAGTACTATGCTTCTCCTCCCCTGCTCCTTTTGATGAAGTGGTGTCCCAGCCACTCTCTGCTTCTGTCAGAAAGGCCTGGGTATATATATACAGTCTGATAGCAAGCACAGCTGCCTGTGGCAGCGTGCTTATTGCAGCAGAAATACGTATATTTATTGCAGGAGAAATATGTATATTTATTAACCCTACTGATAGCTTTCTCTAGGAGTAACACCATTTTCTCTTTCATTTGAGTCACTGTGTCAGGAAGCCCGTGGCTGGTTGTGCTGTGATACCATCCACATATGCCCCTCACCACCACCCTGAAAGCCATCATGCTGGCAGAGCCTCATGGGGTCATGGTGCTGGGAGGGATGTGGAAAAGCAAGCACCCCTAGGTGAGGAGGGGAGGCTCAAACACCAAAGAGCTAACATTTCTAGTCCTCCATCTCTTCTCACCAGGGACAAAGACGGGATTCCCTCCAAGGAACAGAAGTGGCTGAACTCAGACTCAAGGTTGTTACAGTGTATGAAGAGCAACCATTTCTCATTTGCTCTTGCCTGGGCATACTGCAAGCCCCATAAAGGGAGGATGGATGTGGGTAGGAGAGATACATGCTAGGGTGAGCAGTGAGCTAGGAGAACACCAAACAAAAATTTTCCAGGGAGATTTATTCTGTGTAAAGGAGGGGAATTTTTCACTTCCTGTTTCTGATATGTTTTAGACTCTTGGGGCTTTATAATTGCTGGGTTTGATGTTTTGCCTTTCTTGAGGTGGTTCCCCATGTGAGTTCCTACCACCCATCAAGCAGCATTACCAGGCTTTTCTGGGAGCTAAAAAAGGAGCCTGGAATAATGCAAGAGTTCTTGAGGGCAAGGCCAAGAATGTCTGAATTTAGGTTATCTACCCCTTCCTGTTGGGTTGCAACATTATCTGGCCTGTCTACGCTCACTGCTTAACACTCTAGTGTGTGAAAAGTCGCTGGCTACAGCCTCAATGGTTGTTTTGGAGAGTCCCAAATACCCCTCTGCTCCGCACCCCCTTAACATCAAGATTTGCTGAGGGTTCCTTGAAAATAAGCTTTATGACTGTCTCTAGGTACCAGAGCTAAAGACACCTCCATGTGTGTTTCAGCGCGTGGGACCTGCAGTTTTTGTATTGGGTAAAGTCAGTGAAGCAAAGCTGAAGACCTAGCTTTATGTCTTAACCACTCCTAGTGTAGCAAGGCTTCACTCCTGAGTTAAATCCCTCTGTGTTTCTGTTACACAAATCCTAAATATCAGTAAGTAATCATTGACAACCAAGGTACCTAGGTATACTCAATTCATCTTTTTTTAAATCAAAAATTAGATCTGACACACCAGGATTAACAACCATACACCCGTGAGTTGTCTTCTTTGCTTCTTCTCTTCAAGAGGTGATGCCAATGTTATTAAAAATGAAAAAAAATATATATCATGCAGACTCCGCAATTCTTCTGGCAAAGTGCCAGTCCTGGGGATTTGAGTCAGAAGTTGTCCTGGGAACCATTGCAGCGTGGTTCTTGCAAGACATCTGCAGCTGTTTCAGTGAGGCTGATCTTTTAAATAACCATTTGGAAAAAAAGAAACAGTGGATGCTATCATCATCTTTATATAGGTCTTGCTCATCATAAAATCTCTGAAATTAAAACAGTCTTGTCAGAACGCTGTTATGAGGTCTTTAATGCTCTTAACTCTTTAACAGTGTTTCTTCCATTAGAGGAGGGAATAAGGATGAACTTGTCATCCTTATTCTTCAGAGACTGCATAATGAGAGCCACTAAAATGTTCTGGTTCTGGGGAGGTTACAAGGTTTCCAAGTACTATGTATGCTTAATTTCTTTTAAATCCTAATATTTTATTTGTTTAAAAGATGAAAGGCTATGTTACAGTACTAAGCTGCTTTGAACTACATTTCCTTCCTGCTTTGCCTGCAGATACGTTATAAAGACAATTTACCAAAGTGGAGTCTCTGCTTACCATAAAGCAATTTCCTGTTGCTCCCCTATAAATTCTGAATAACAAATTTAGGAGTTTAAACAGTTTAAAGCTGTTTAATAGGCAATCTACTGCTTTTATGTAAGCATGCCCTATGGGGACTATGGCGAGCTTCTAGACAGAGCTGAGGTCCATGGGATGGTGGGAAGTGACTGTCCTAAAATCACAGCTGCCAGCTGAGCCTGTACATGGTAGCTGTTCTCAACTTTTTCCAGACTTGATTTAAGATACATTGTTTAAATCCTCTCCTTGGCATACAGATTCGGTTGCCGTGGCTCAGCTGAAGAGTGGGGAAGGACCCACCTCCAGGTTCGGACACTGAAACGGAGGTGCCTACCTGTAGGTACCTGTGAACCTGGAGCCTGTGCTCCTCCCACAGTCAGCAGAGATGCAGGAGGAGGCAGGTACCCTCACAGCACCACCCAAAGGAGTGGCAGGATCTCCCTCCAGCTCCCACCCCAGAGAGGCATGCATGTCTCATCTCACCTACTAGCATCTGAGAATACACCCTGGCATTGCAAGTGCCCCACATGCCTGGAGCAGGCACTGAACTGAGCTACTAGTTCATGTGGCTAGGATGGGGAAGCTATTTGATTGCCCAAAGATGGGGATTCAGTTCAGTTGCCCCCACATAGGTGTCTAGTGCCATTTGAGGTGTACCACAGGGCCAAGGGGACAATCCCACCTGTCTGGGAGAGCAGCTAAGCTAGGCAGGTTAACCATGGGACATCCAATGGCTCCAGGTGCCTGCATCTAGGCAGTTGAGCACTGGGAGCTGAACAAGGGAAGCTGAATAGCCCCTCAGGCTCCAGCAGGCATCTCTGTAGCTACTTACATGGCTGTAAGTGGAGCTGAAACCTCAGACTTACATATAGACTCCTCAATCCAAGTATCAGGATGAAGAGCTGAATCCAACCCAAGAAAAGCACTATATCACATTGGTGTCTGACTGGTACCTCCAGGCTCTTCCAGCCCAGTTACAAGACCATTTTTATCTCTTCAGATTAAAGCCATGGCAGCTGTTAGTGGGGTTATGTTCAAAGCTGACAGGCAGAGAAGGGCATAAAATGATGCAACTGGAATGACAAGTTGTCTGACAGAGGTTTTTAATTTAGCAAAATAGATTAGTTTTGGTCCAGCTCTGAATTTAGCCCAGGTTCTACCCTTTCTTTTCCTATTCCTTTCTATTTGTATATTTGCAGATGAAGTATAATCACTATTGTTCTCTCACCACTGAAAATGATGAGCAGCTCTTGTAATATCAGTAAGGTTGCAGTGGTATAAAATAGTGTAAGTGAGAGAAAAAAATGCATTCTTTTATGTTCTTTAATCTGGATTTTTAGGTATGTTTGGAAAAGTAAAAGCTTTAATTTAGGCTTAAATTTAGTGTTTAGGGTGAATTACTGAGATTTAAGCTAAGGTATAGTGAAGATAGGAAAACAAAATCTTCCTGCTCCATTTTGAATTGAAACCACAGGTAAAAGTGCTGCTTTTTAAAATGTGATCTATAGCTCTCTGTCAGGCAAACTCCTAGTTAAATAAGCACCTTCTTTTCACTGAATCACACAGAATCACAGAATGGTTGAGGTTGGAAGGGACCTCTGGAGATCATCTAGTCCAACCCCACTTCTCAAGCAGGGTCACCCAGAGCATGTTAGACAGGATCACATCCAAGTGGGATTTGATTATTTCCAGAGAAGGAGACTCCACAACCTCTCTGGGCAACCTCTTCCAGTGCTCTGTCATTTCTCCTTCTTCCTCATATTCAGATGGACCTTCCTGTGTTTCAGTTTGTGCCTGTTGCCTCTTGTCCTGTCACTGGGCATCACTGAAAAGAGTCTGGCCCCATCTTCTTGACACCCTCCCTTAAGGTATTTGTAGATATTGATAAGATCCCCTCTCTGTCCTCTCTTCTCCAAGCAAAACAGGCCCAGCCTTTCCTCATAAGAGAGACACTCCAGTCCTATGATCGTCTTCATAGCCTTATGTTGGACTCTCTCCAGTAGAATGTCTCTCTTGTACTGGGAAGCCAAGAACTGGACACAGTCCTCCAGATGTGGCCTCAGCAGGGCTGAGTAGAGGGCCAGGATCACCTCTTTCATTTCTGATATACAAAAGAACTAGATCCATAAAACTGATACAAATCAGCATAAACCACAGGGTATTAGCAGGATCTAATTAAAATTATAAATATTTTTGTGAACAAGCTTTTAGATAATCTGGCTTGTCTGATACAGTCACATTTCATGTTTATTAATTAATTTAAATGATCCTAATTTATATAACACTTCACAGAAATCCTTTTTTTTTTTTTTTTTTTTTGAAGATCTTCATGTTGTTCAATATGGTGTGAATAAGATACCCTTTACCCACTGCTGAAATGCAGCCAGTTGTAGAAACCCAGTACAGCCACTGAACAGCTCACTCTTAGATTTTTAAGTAAGGAGAGATCCTCTGTTCTATTGCATATGCCCAGGAGATTTAAGTAGACAGATCATAAATTACTCAAATTACAATTAGACCATGACACAGTCTAATAAACCTGCTCTGCTGTGAAACATGATAGAAGTTAAAATGACCACAAGCAGTTAGAGCCCCAATTACATGAGAAATGAGTCCAACAACAAAGCTGATCAATGAGTCTAGATTCTCCCAGGGCTCAAAATTTTTCTCATGAACATTAAAGAGGTGAATCAGATACATGGTTATAACTTGAACTCTTGACATCGCCTGTAATAGTTACTGGATGTATTAGAAAGAAGCTAGGACACACAAGCAACTGAATGGTCTTGTTTTCAATCATAGTTTACCTGAACTTTTGAACTGAGAACACATTTTTGTGGTGGCATCTTTCTTCCAAAGGTTTAACAACAAAATGTCAAAAACATAGCCTGTAAAAGTACAATCTCTTTTCATTTAAATATATGATTTGCAGAGTTTTCAGTAAGACTTGAGATGATTAAGTATAGAAAGGGATCATTTCATATACCATTTCTTCCTTTATTAATTTCTTTTTCTTAATAATGACTTTCAATTAAAAAAATCTAATTTTATTTCCATTTTATTATGCAAAATGATTTCATATAATACAATGAAGTATTTAAAAAGAGTTTGCCTCTACATTTCTGTGGGCATCTTTAGAGAGTACTGAATATTTAAAAGATCTTATAAATAGAAACAAGATCCATATAGCAAGGTAATAAATATTCATAGAGGTATAGATAGTCTAATTCTCTAACTCATTTTTAGGATTGTAGGGCTGCAGGAAACAAATTTACTGCTCTTGCATTCAGGAGCTGGGTAACACATTGATCAGCCTGCCAGTTCGATCCAGGCACCTTGCATAAGAATTTGTTTTTCTCATTACAGCTCATAAATGGCAATGGCTTTTACTGTTTTGCTGCTTGAATATTAAGCTGTAAAATTTTTGGATTCCTTGTTTAGATATGACTGTACGTGCAATGTGTGATTTGGAAAGGGAATTCTTTACAAATTTCTTGGCTTTAAGTGTGTACTGCATCAAAATGTATCAGTTTTCCATAGCTGACAGAAAAAAAGAGATTGGTGAGTGCCAGGTGGCCTGTGTGAAATTAATAATTTCTCACTCAATTCATTTCTCAATGGATACATGTCTACTATACACAAGCTCCAACTTGGCATTAATTGCCACACTTGTTTAAAATCTCAGTTCCACAAATAGGTACTTTCTTTAAATATGCACTCAAATTTCCATTAAGGCAGCTTGCAAACTGGGCCAGAGAAGCTCCTATGGGGTGGTAAGCTGTCTGCAAAGTGCTGCAAGAAGAGACTTGTAGTTTCAGCCTCACCATAACAAAACCAGTCTCCTTCAGACCAAGGGGGCATTGATAAGTGCCCTGTGAGCAGCAGAGAGCAGAGTATGAGAAGAGATTGCAGTTGCAATTCTTGGACTGAAGAATGACACTCTACTTCTGGCTCTTACTTTAGTGCTTCACATTAGACAGCAGCAATGGAACACTTGTAACTTCTGCTAGATTTGCTAGGACTTCTGAAAAGCCCGTCTGAAATTAGTGATGGACCCCACAGGTTTAACTCAGCAGAAACTGCATTGTGAGGAAAGGTTTCTTCCCTGCTGAACTCTTTTTTTTTTTTTTTTTTTTTCCCTTTGAAAGCTCAAAATGCAGCAATGGAGCAAGACAGGTCATAGTTGCTATCAATCTTATGGCAAATTCCTAAGTTTATCTAATTTTTACTGGCTGTTCATGCCATTCATTTATATCAGCCTATATCTGTACTAATTGTTTTATCATCATATTTGTTATTACAACTTAATGTTATTAGTGGTTGGTTATTAGTGAAATGTACTAATAAACCAGAAATTCTAATTTAATAGGGTTTTATGGCTTTGTTCTTCTAATGGATAGACAAAGTATGACCTCTTTAACTAAAGAGCTTGTTATTACATGCATTTCACGCTCATAATTCTTTTGCTGATACTAGGCAAATCTTTTCAGCCTAATTTTTCCTTGTATGCATTTTGGCAACAGTACTGAGCCCTGAGGATCCATAGCTCTCTAATATTAACCTTTAAGGACCAGGGGAAAACTACGTTTATCTTTCATTGTAATTCAATTGTTGTTAATTGGATGCTTGTTAGCACCTTTTTAATCAACCCTAGATATAAAGAATAAAATGGATTTCCACCACATTATCTAATTTAAATGTGCATGAAAAATGAATTAGGGCATGTTACTATAAAGTCTCTTCCAGTTATTATATACACACTCTAAAGAGATATAGTTAAACTACTTCTTAGTTTAAGAGGTGTTTTGAAGACAAAAAAAAAGCAGCCTGTTTGAAAAGGAATGACATTCCAGGTACCACTTTCCATTGCTCTCTTTAGGGAAATTTTGTTACTAACATCAGCTAATTCTCTAAAATTTCTCTTGCTACCGTGGGGAAGGGGACTAAAATAGTTGGAATATATCATCTACATGTGCTGATGCAGAGTCATCTCCCTCCTCTTTCAAACAGATAGCTATAAATTTTCATCAGACTGCTGGAAGATGGTACTTGTCTTGTCCTCTTTTCCCATTCTTTCCCTTTCTTTCCCTAATGTCATAGAAGTCCAGCCTTCCAAGAATCTTCTAGTCATTTTCAAAATAAGGGAGAAGAAAATGTTTCTTTTTAAATCTTTTTTGAAAGTGAAATAGAAAAGGGAGGAGTAAGGACATATATATTTATATTTATACCTTTAAGAGTGAAATCTCAACAAAATTCCCATAATTTTCACTTATGCTTCTTGAGAACTCTGTCCTACTCATATGGATGCACAGCACCTTGACTTGATCAAGTCCATTACACTGAGTAGGAAGACTTTGGCAGATACTCAGTATAGCCCCATGTCCCTTCCTCTTCAGCTTCCCTGCAGGACATGGCGCTCAACAACAAGCAAAAGCTACTGATGAATGACCAGTAAAAGGCAGAAATGTTTTAGTGTCTTTTTTCTTCTTCGCTCTTCACCAGAAAATTGACTGCAGCTAGACTGCTAACTGAATTCACATCAGCATCAAAAGGACAAGAACTCAGGCTAGAATACAAAAGGAAAAGTTAGAAAAGACTTTTGTAGCTGCAATTTTTTCAGCCCAGCTGGGCCAGGTGAAAATCATCACAGGATATTTAAAGAATGAGCTGAAATGATTTCAAAACAGTCAGAGGTTGTCTTTGAGAACACCTGCTGAGGAAAGGGGATATTTCAGAAGACTGAAGATAAATGATTATAGCAATCTTGAAACAGGAGATATGGGAAGAGCTGGGGAGTTAGAGGAGACTCTGTTTAACTTCAATGCCAGGAAAACAATTAAAATGAATTATGCAACAAACAACCACAAATACTGGGAAAATAACAGGAGTTCAAGAAAGAGCCAAAATTAGTTTATTAAAAGCAGATTATATTAAACTACTAATTTTCATCTTCGATAGTGTAACAAGTCTAAAGAAAAAGCAAGAATAGTAATATGGTGTAACTGGACTTCAGTTAGGTTTTGGACACTGTTTTGCATGACTTTCTCGTAAATTAACTGGAAACATAATCTATATGAACCTAATATATAATGAGTTCAAAACTATTCAGATAATTATACTTAGAGAATAGAGCTACACAGCTCACCATGAAACTGGACAGAAATACTGGGCAAGATTCTGCAAGAGTTATTTTGAACTATTCAGTATTTTCATTAATGGTGTAGATTGTGATGAATGAAAACATTAATGATGAAATAGAAAACACTCCTTAAACTCTCAGACGATACTAAACTGTACTTGTTTTGGAGGATAGGATTAGAATTTAAAATAATCTTGATCTGTTGGACTTATGATCTGAAAATATTGAATGAAATCTAGTTCTGACTTAAGCTAAGAGTAATCAGCTGTGCAAATGAAGTGCAGGAGAAAGGATCCCTGCAGAAAGGAGCTGCTGCTCTCAGTAAATCAAAAGCGGAACATGAGCTGATAGTGCATATGTTCTAAAAAGTTCTAAAAAAAGCAAGTATTTTTGTGGAGCACATAACTGAGCATATAGTGTGCAAAGCATACAGAGTAATCCTGCAAGTCTGGTTAGTACTGGGTACTCATCAGCCAAAATATTTAAGGTGCTCAGGCTTCAGAAAAGAGACAATCCAGAGGAAAGCAATGAGTGTGGGCTGAGGTATACAACATATGATCTATAGAAAACAGATAGAAGAAATGGAGGTTGTTAAGACCAGAGAGCAAAGGAGACTGAAGGGTGACATATGATGGTCTTTCTGTATGGAAAAGCTCCTGCAGAGAAAAATGGAAAGAACTGGTTACCATGTCTACTGTGAATGGAATAAAAAGTCCTGAGCTTGAAGTACATGATGACAGATTTTCTTTAGACAGCAGGAAAAGCTCATATACAAGGAAAGAGAATGAAAGAGGGTCTGGAACAGATTTCCTGGGAGCATATGGGATATTTGTCACTGGAAGTTTCTGAAACAACACTAGACATACTTCTGCCAGGAATTAGTTGAGTATTGCTGATCCTGTCTTGGTGCATGGGATGGACATGGGATAACTTCCTGCGTTCCCTTTCAGACATATTTATCTATGATTCTGTGCCACTGAGGCATCCACTATGGAAGGAAAACTTCGCAGCAATGACCAGAACTTATATTTAGACTTTCACCGCTCACCTCCCTTTCACTGAGTCTCACATGTTGCTTTCTCCTACTGCCTGGAGTGTTAAAGTTGTGATAATGAATCAACTGAAATTTATTAATTAGCTAAATATAATTTTGTACTGGTGTAATAGAAGTGGTAACTAACGTGTCTAATGAGAATTCATGAAACAGGATAGGTTAATGAGACACAGATTGTTGTGGAGATCCTGATGATTTTTTCCATCCCATAGTGCAGACACTACATTTTCACAGCTATATCATTGTCTCTATTCATATACTTTGATTTTTTTTTATGGTCAATGCTATATACTCATTGAGTTTTATGGGGGTCTAATAGATGTGATAGTTGCCCTTTGGCTAGGCACAGATATTCACTACTATATTTTCTAGCATTTTCCCTATCTAAATTGTTACCCAACAATTACCAAACACAGCAAACTGACTTTTGCCATCACCTATTCCTTCTTTGATGTCATTGGAGAAAAATATGGGACAAGAGGCCCTTTCATACAAGAGGTCATTTCATACATAGGCTTATTTAATCAGAGGATTAAATCCAATTAACCAAACTCATTTAGTGCTTGAAATCCTGCAAGAAATAATATTGTTTGATAACAAAGTGATCAGGAACTGCAATTACCCTGGAAGACACAAAATGAATCTTGTACCCATTTCTGTTCCTGCACTGCCTAGCCCTGTCATGCACCACAGAGCTCTTCCGCATCTCTGCCCCACTCCACCCCTTCTCACCTGCCCTCCACAGAGCCAAGGCACTGATGGGTAGTACCTGTAAGGCTTCCTTGCTCCAGCTGTCCCCTCCAGCTGTGGAGAAAGAAGGACAGCAAACAGGCTACACTTCTGCCTGGATAGTGGCTCTCTTCTCCCAAGGAAATTGATGGGTGAAAGCAAGGCTTTGATCTCCCAGCTGTGAAATCAGAGCACATCTGTGAATCTCTTTTGTGAGGAAGGAAGTGGTGATTGCAGCATGAATCCTCCATCCCAGAAAGGAGAGCAGAGAAGGTTAGCTCAGTGTCTTCATGCTGCTGCATTCTGAGGTTTCTGCCAGAGGAGGAAATACCACAAGGACAGCTCCCTGTCATCTTTGCCTGGTCAGGTTATCTGAGGAGCACAGGATTACTGAAAGTGGTGCAGAGAAGACCCAGAGGCTCATGAAATCTTGCTAAGCCTCTGTCCAAATGTTCGGTAAGATACTGAGTGGTATTGTGACACATGCTGGTTTAGTGGCATGGTAGATTCAAAGTATTCTCTACCTCTGAGAAGGACATCTGATTTTTAGACTATTAAAATTACATGAAAATGCAGTTAACCACATGCCTGTTTTTCACGCAGCACTATATAATATATATTTATATATATAATATATCAAATTTATATATATATAATATATTGAATTGTACTTTCTCAACAAATATCTGGATGCACAAGAGTTGATTCTCATATCATGCCACAGAAAGTACTCACAAAAGAATTCCCATCAAAGTAGTATATCCTATGGATTAATATATATCAGTCCAGGATTATCAGTTTACCAGATTGCAGTTGCCTAATATATCCGGTACTGAGCAGCTGGACTAAAGCCCTTTTTAGCTAGATGGTAACAACTATGAAGCTCCCTGCGTCAGCTGATTAGAAAAAGCATACATCACCATGAAAAGACTAATGCAGCTGGTTAACAGGGCCAGATCCTGAGGAACTAACACACCTGAGAAACTCATATGCAAAAACAGGAATTGAACTCTTTTGATTATAGCTCTGTATAGCCTGCTCAAAGACATAAATAAGAGTATGGCTAGGTGACTAACACAAACTTGCACTTCAGTTCCCCACCAAGGAAATGGGGAAGAGGACACCCTCCCACAACACTGTAAGGGGAAAAGCTGATACCATCCTACAACACTGGAGGTCCCGTGAGGCTAAGAATATACCAGGAATCCTGCCAGCTCCAGATAGATAGGTTTGTGGCAAGCCTGTAACTGTTCATACAGAGTTAGGAGTAGTGAAACTCACATCAGTATAGTAGAACGAACAGTTTACTCATATTTCAAAAATAATCTAAGTGCACCTTAGTTTGTTCATTTGTTTTAATAGGCTTTTCAACTACAATTTTAACTGAATTCACATTTATAAGAAAAGAGATGCAAGCAAAACTAGAAGAGTTCTTTCCCTTTGCTAGTGACTCATTTTTGTCTGTACTTTTTGCTCCAGAGTGTTCCAGCTTTAATTATGCAGTATCATGCATTATAAAATATTCCTCCACACAAGGGGTCAGCCTATAAATGGAGAACATTAATTTGGTATGTCAGATAATGGCCACTTCCTCCTGCAGAGTGGTAGTTTCAGAAATGGTCTCATCAGAAGTGTCATCAGACATGGGAAGCATTTGTTATGGGACAGTTGTTATGGGATGGTGTTTCTATTTGCTGGCTGCTCTGTGGAAATGCATGGGAAAGTGAAGCATCATTTTCCACAGATAGCCTTTATTGTATGGGCCCCCTTGTATTAAGTTTTAAAAATTCAGCTACCCCAGCTAGCTCCAAACAGTAAACATCTGGATGCAAGTGGAATACATCAAATAACAAATAATTGCAATTCATGTAGTTTAGTATACCAGAATGTGGTTTTTTTTACAGTACATTTCCATGATAAAGGAAATGTGCTTGTGTACGTGTATTTACTGTGGCAGTATGAATTAGGATAACATAACAAAATATATTTTTGTTCAAGGGAAATATCAATGCTTTCAACTAAACTGAACACAACAGCTTTATTTTAACCTTTCTGTGTGATCAGTGATGTTTTCTGCTAAGTAAGCAGTGAGGTGAAAATGTGAAAGCTTGTCAAGAACCAAGGAAATGATCTTAGAAGCCAAGTATGTAGATTTTTTTTCTGATATATCTTCTTAAATATCTTCAGTGTTTCAGCACCTTCCCTGGTAGACAGCAGTATCATTATACTCTACATCTGTTTCTCAATCTTAAACCAACAACCTCCCTTGAAAAAAAGAGTTGAAAGATATAAGTTTTGCTTTTATGACAAAGCTTAAATCTCTGACAGAAAACACAAAGCAACATGAGATGTATTTTTAATTTCTTGCACCCATGTTTTTCCTTTCATTCAAGTCCTCTCACATAAGACTGGTATGCTTACTTCCTACTGAAAGTCAGCGCTTGGGATGTATACCAGAGTTTGTGAAAGGATTGTGAAAAAGAAAAGCTGAAGGCATCTAGTAAATTAGGCAAGAAATGCTCTGAATTCCTCCAATTTAATTTCATAACAGGTGTGCATTGTTGGCCTTTTATGATGATGGATGACTGGATAGGTAGATGAAGAGAGAGCAGTGGATGTTGTGTACCTTGATTCCAGCAAGGCTTTTGACACTGTGTCCCGTAACATCCTCATAGGCAAGCTCAGGAAGTGTGGGCTAGATGAGCGGACAGTGAGGTAGACTGAAACTAGCTGACTGGCAGAGCTCAGAGGGTTGTTATCAGTGGCACAAATTCTAGTTGGAAGCCTGTAGATAGCGGGTGTGCCCCTATGACAGTATGCTTCTCTCCTTGCCCTCAACCTAACCTTTCACCTGTAACCCTGCTCAGGCAATAGTCCTCAGTAAGACCTGACCTCCCTGCCACCACTTGGTTGATAATCACGCGTAACAGTCATGATGGCTGCATCTAGCTCAAATCAGGATCTGGGGAGATAGATAACAGCACAATAGCCAAGGGTTAATTGAGTGTGCGCCAACCAAAATACGTCTGGTATGAAAATATGATCAGGTCTATCATCTCACCCCATAAATGGGGGGTAGTCGAGAGCCCAGTGAGCTCTCTTGAATGGCAGGGGGCTGCATACCAGGATGTCCCCCTTGAGTAGGGACACCTCTCAAGGTTTCTCCTAAAGATCAAGAGATTCCTTGGTGAGGTGACAGATCCTTGGCAAGTGACTATGCATGCTGAAACTTTGCAAACTTTGCTAAGTTGCATCTCAGATTGTGCACCTAATCATACCTAAAGCATTGACTAACTCTGGGAGAAAGATTGGATCCAGCCACATCCAGTCTCCTCTGAGAAGGAGTTTAGAAAGCAAGAGGGTCCATTCTGAACCTCATGACTCAATAGGAGTCTCCTTGATTTCATCTGACCCTGCCCTCCATGCAGTACCTTGTACCATCAAGTGTATCTTGCCATCAAATCTTGTTAAACCATTGTCTTATTTACCATTGAACATTGCTAAATCACCATCTTATCTTAATAGAACATATTGCCACTTCTCTCTTATGAATGAAATGCATTGCTCATCAGTGACACCCTCGGAGGTCAATACTGGGTCCAATAATGTTCAATTTATTCATCAATGACCTGGATGAGAGGACAGAGTGCCTCCTCAGCAAGTTTACTGATGATACCAAACTGGAAGGAGTAGCTGATACACCAGAGGGCTGTGCTGACATTCAGAGAGAACTGGACAGGCTGGAGAGCTGGGCAGAGAGGAACCACATGAAGTTCAACAAAAGCGAGTGCAAAGTCCTGCACCTAGGCAGGAATAACCCCACACACCAATACAGACTGAGGGCTGACTTCCTGGAAAGTAGCTCTGTGGAGAAGGACCTGGGGGTCTTGGTGGACTACAAGTTGACTATAAGCCAGCAATGTGCCCTTGTGGCCCAGAAGGCCAATGGTATCCTGGGCTGCATTAAGAAGAGTGTTGCCAGCAGGTTGAGGGAGGTGATCCTGCCCCTCTACTCAGCTGTGGTGAGGCCACATCTGGAGTACTGGGTCCAGTTCTGAGCTCTCCAATATGAGAGAGACGTGGAGCTACTGCAGCAAGTCTGGTCTAGGGATACAAAGATGATTAAAGGACTTTCCTATGCGGAAAGTCTGAGAGAGCTGGGTCTGTTCAGCCTAGAGAAGAGAAAACTGAGAGAGAATCTTATCAATGTGTATAAATATCTGAAGGGAAGGTGAAAAGACCACTCTTTTCAGTGGTGCTCAGTGATAGAATGAGAAGCAATGGGCACAGACTGAAACACAGGCAGTTCTCTCTGAATATGAGGAAAAACATCTTTACCGTGAGGGTGACAGAGCACTGGAACAAATCGCCCAGAGAGATTGTGGCATCTCCATCCTTGGAGATATTCAAAAGCCATTTGGACAAGGTCCTGGGAAAAATGCTGTAGATGGCCGTGCTTGAGCAGTGGGTCCAGAAGTCCCTTCCAACCTCAAACATTTGGTAATTCTGTGATTATACACTGTCACTGCAGAAAAGTAAGAAACTTAATTTTGTAATGGATTGTGGAAGAAATTGGCAGTGATGGTAGGGCAATAAACTAAGAAGTGGATCAGCCATTTTTCAAATAAGTTTATATACTGTAATCACTAGCTTCATATATGAAGCAAAGAAGGTAACAATATTGTGCAGTGAAGACAAGTGCAACTTGTTGGTCATTTTGGTCACAGCTGAGAATCAACCACAGTTCACTGATTGCATAAAATGTGTGACTAAAAAACTGATAGGGCCAACAGGCCTTCTGATAATCCTTCACATGGAAACTATTAGTTAAATTCATCCTAGCTGAAAGTTCATGAGTGTAACACTAGGGATAATATTGTCCCCAGAGCATTAATGTCAAAATGACAGTCTTTCAGAAAGAGTTGTCACAGTCTCACTGAGGAGGGGAGGGGATAGGAGGAGAGAAAACTCTTTGTCCTCACAGGCACTCTGCAGTCCAAAAGACAGAAACAAATGAAGTATAAAAGCCAGTTTCAGTACTTCTACCAGACACTGAGTCTCTCTTTCAAAAACATCAATCAGACTGACATTTCCATTTAACCTTGTAAAACCAAAGGGTTTTCTCCTTATTGGCGTTTAAACAGGATCATCGTGTGTGTATTTTTCTGTAGCTGTGGCATGGCTGTCATTTAACCCATCAAAAGACTGAAATCCCCATCAGTTTGCAAATTACTATTTCTGTGTTTAGATGGTGAGATTTCCTTTATGCTGGAGGAAGCCCTGTAGTTCATTCTGGCACCTCTATGGCTTCTAATGCACAAATAAACAAGCTTATTTACAGAGTACACTACAGCTGCTGGTGTGTTTGGAGTCAGCACTGAGCTCCTCAAAGAAAGATATAGTTTGGAAAGAAAGAGGTGCTGGAAACTTACGTCATGAATGATTTAGAGAAGGCCAGTAGAGGATGCTAACACCCATAGTACCAAAGCACAAAAGCAAGCCATAAGCTATGCTAAAAAATACTAACTTCTCTGTATAAGGCAAATTTTTTCATTTTAAGCATTAGATTTTATAGCACAAAAGCCACCAAAACCATTTTACATCTTTGCCGGTGACTGGAGGGGGGCCACAGGTGAGAGACTCGTGTGTTTGTGCTGGAGCAGCCAGAGCGCATGAGCATGCACATGTCGGTGCGTAGTCACTAGTGAATATGAAGGCAGCCCAGCCGTTGCGGAGGTGAAGTGGCCGGGGAGCCAGGGGGGTGGGTGTCTGTGAGGGTGAGGCACCTGGAGGAGTTGGCTAGGGAGGGACTGGGACCCGGCATAGAGCCAGAGAGACTGTGGGTCTGGGAGGTCAACTGAGATCCACTTGCGTGTGCGTGTGTAGGAGGCAATGGGGGAGAGTGAGATGCAGGGCCAGCTAGGGGCTGAGTGTCTAAGTCTAGTTTCTGGAGGGGTCCACAGTGTGTGTCTGTGTGCAAGCGTGTGTGCGTGTGCATGTGTGAGTGAGAGGATGTGTACCAGCAGCTGGAGCGGGGCTGTGACCGGGGTGCTCATACATCCAAGTGCCGGTGACTGGGGACCCTGAAGATGGAAAACCCAGCTGCTGGATGTACAAGCCCACCTACCAGAAGGACCCATATTGAACACATGCCTATGTTTGCCACTAATGGACCTTCATCCTGCTCAGCCAGCAAAGGGGACAGGATGAGGCTGCTGGTGCTGCTTGTGTTTGAATCAATACTGAGTTTTTCCGTTTTGGCCTGTGTGGCCGGCTGGGTATATATGTATATATGTGTTGTATATGTATGTTTGTGTGTGCCTACAAAGGTTAAATGAGCAGCAGCCTCACTACTAGTCGGACAAAGTGTGTGGAGCTGCAGCAGCCTCACCTCCATCAGCCACCAGATTTGGCCTCCCCCAACAATCTTAATAATCCTGATTGAATAGAAGAACATATTATTTGATGTTGAACAAAATCTATTCTTAAGATGATTTCATTTTTTTCAGCTATTTTAACTTTCAGATTTTCTCTTTGTGAAAATTTACTAAAATTAAAACTCATTTTAGATTGAAAAATTAAAATGGTTCCTTTCGAAAATGCTGAAATAAAGTGTTTTGATATCTATAGTTCTTTAATAAGGTTTTCTTCAGGAGAGAAACAGTTTACTCAAATTTTTTGAACAAGTCTCAATCAACAAGATCAAAAATATTTTGATTGAAACATACCTCTCTACTATATTGCTGACAAAAGAATTGGATGGAATGGAGAAGATAAGCTAAAGTATGAGGGATAAGAAGAAATGCTGAGACTTGTCTGAAATAACGGCTGAAGAGTGCACGCTGTCACCTCGTGCCTGGAAGGGGCACCACATGCAAGTAAGATAAGCGTGATTTCAAGCATACAAATGATCACGCAAATACAAACCTACACAAGAAAAATACAATACCTTTTTTTTTTCTCATTCCAATCCCAATGCTAGAGTCTAAAAAGAGAATAAAGTAATCAACTTTCTATGTAATATACACTTGATAAAATTTGCAAAAAGGAAATAATTTTTGGAAGGATTTTAGAAGAATATATAATTTTAGATTAATAATCAAATTCCTCCCCCAAATATTATTACAATATGATTATAGAGTTACAGCATAGGTCCTGAGAATTTCTATGTATTCAAATGACCTTGAAATATGTACTGGAACTGAAGGGAATTGATAATCCCAGTCTCTGAGCACCATAAGAAAGAAGCCTATCAGCAGACCGGACTTGGAAAGCAAAACCTGCATCCTCCCCTCCTTTTCTTCCTAACCACAGCTAATTCAGAGTCATCAAAAGCCTCTTCAAAATGTTCAGTGCTTGCTCAAATTTGTATTACAGGAAGCATACCTCTGGTAAGTGGTGAACCTTCAGTAATTATTTGATGGTAATAGAGAGTTCCTGGGTCTTGTCTCTTCTTAACAACTTCAAACCTAATTACCACATTCACAAACTGAAAAAGAGATCTTAGAAAAATTGCTAAATGAATCATGCAGCTTCTGAAACCATTATCTGTTCCTGAGATGTGTATAATACTATACACAACTGTTGATAAAGAATTGCATTGGTGCAGTTTTGTCATCTAGCAAGTTGCTATTTGATTAGAAGTAAAAGTTTCTACCAAAAGCAGTCATGTGGTTAGAATGATTTCTAGAGCTCCTGAGCCCTATTCCTCTTTCCAAGATGAGAAACCATGTAACAGAAAACCCCAGCCTTCACACACCATTCCCACCTGAAACACGGCTTGACTACACCCAAAAGAATTGCTGTTGTATTACCATTGCAAGGAGTCCCAGCTAGGCTTCTAGGGCCGCAGGACTGAGTACCTTAATGCATCCCACTATCAGATTTCCTCCATCCCCCTATAGAGAAGGGGAAGGCTGGACAGGGAGTAGTTGGCATTCTCGCAAGTGTATGTTTTCTGGTGTCTAGGAGAAAGGGAAAAGCTTTGCAGTGCTATATGTAGATACCCAACCAGACTGGAAAGAACTTGGATCTCGCCAATAGCACTCTTGATGTGATATTCTTCATGAGCTAACTTACTGTTTTTCAAAGCAGACACTGTGATCATTACATTGCTTACCTGCTTCCTGTAGCCAAACTACCCATGCAGAGATAGTTTGGGTAACTCTATATGGTACAAGTTTGTGCTCTATCAACATGGTCTTTAAGATTAGCTGATACTTAACCTTTCTAGCAGTAAATGCTAGCTACCAAACCAACCAACCAACCAAACAAACAAACAAATACCCCCCCAAAAAAACCCCAACTAAGCATGTGGCTTTTGAACACACAGGATATGTCAGTACTGCTTGACTGAAAAGTACAGTTCACTTGCTCTTTTTTTTTTTTTTTTTTTTTTTTTTTTTTTTTTTTTTCCAGAATTTGCTCTGACACAGCAGTGGAGGCCATTTCCCGTTAAGCATTATAACAACACACCTATATGTCTCACAAAATGCAAACTAATTTGGTGTGCTTAGAGAAGAAAAGTCTGGTCAGAGTAGAGTTCTGTGGTTCTGTACACATAACAGCTCTGCTTAACAACCTTTTCTGTCATAAATAAGGTTTAAAATCCACATATAAATTAGACTGTGAGATATATAAAGATACACAGATTTAGATTATGTTCTTAACGGTGCAGCTTTCCATGGAGGCAATGATGATCAATCTAATTCTTTCACTTCTATTTGTAGCAAACTTGGCTTTTACAATTAGTGCAATATATGAAGAATCAGTTGTTTCAATTCTTATCCAAACAAAGAGAAGCTCTGTCTCTACCTACCTCTCAGTAAAATTCTTACTGAAGAAGAAGGAGCATGTAGACGAACAGAGGAAAAAATAATGAAACCAATGTGTATATATGTGTACATGTACATGTGTGTGAATATACATAGATGTGCTTAATCTTATAGCTTTAGAGTTTGGTCAGTGGCACTGCAAAATTGCACTTACATGTTTGTGTAGGTACATCAGGACACATCACAGTCAACTGATCAGCATCCCTGGCTCTGGAGGTCTGCAGGCATCAATGCTTCCCAAGAGCCAGTGCCATCAATATCAATAGTTGTATCGCTTGAGAGGCCAGCTGATATCAAGAGGTATTGCTGGCTATCAGCAGGGATGGACAGCAATGCTTATCAATAACTCTCAATCCCTAGTGAAATCAATCCCAATCAATAGCTTTGGAAACCCATAGGCATTGATACCTGTTGAAATCAAGAGTTACCGATGCAGACCGAGAGGAATCACTATTTGTGGATGTCGTTCCAGAGTGATACATATGGAAATCAATCCTTATCAAGGGCCCTTGGTCCCAAAAATGGTCAACGTCATTAGGCCTTGGTGCCTCCCAAGAGCAACATGGCCCACAGACCAAAATTTTTACATGCCTCTCAAGATCAAAGCTATACATGCCTATCGATAGGTACTGATATTGACTGGCATCATTAGTTTGTGATGCCTCTTGATATTGATGCCTATCGATAGGTATGTTGTCCCAAAATTGGGTTCTTTTACCTAGTGTGCAAGCAACCAATATACACACAGAGTCAAGACATTTGTTTATTTCATTTCTGCACAGAGATGGATGCTAGGTGGTAGATCCACAAAGCTAACACACCTTCTCCCTTTCATGTTCTTTATTTATACACACTTTTGGAGGAATACTTTATACAAATCTTTCTATTGGCTACAATTTTATCACATTACATATTCGCTTCGTGCTTGCATTTTAACATTCTTGTTAATTGGCATAGGAAGCAGAGGAAAAGGCTGTAACATCATTATCATGTCATTACTGTCTCATTATTCATTTAGGAGAGTGTAGTTTAATATGTTAATAAGCCTTAACGAACTTATAGGTTACTCTGGGTTATTCTGCTGCCTTTGTTTTGTCTATTCCTCACATTCTTTAAAGTGTTGTGGTTTCCTCAAAGTTATTCAGCTGCAGCTTGTTGTGTTTTGCAATATCTGTTTTACAATATCCTCTCTCCCTTGTCCTTGAGTCTTGCTAACTATTTGTAGGGTTTCCAGAGCATCATTCCAACAGGTGTGGAATTCAACAGGCATAGATGCCCCTCAATGTCAGGATGTATCGATGTCGAGATTCCTTCAATGCCTAATTTAAAGATACTCATCCTGATCAACAGCTATCGATAGGGATCGAGAGGCATTGATATTTATAGGGATTGAGAGTTATCCCAAGCCTGCATGTGTCCTGCTCATGTAACCCTGCAATGCTCTACAAGTAAGCGGGGGATTTTTGTCTATTAGTCTCTTGCTGTGTGCAGTTCCCATTGTCATCTCATCTATACCAGAGGAAAGAGATCCAAGAGGGTCTTGGCTTCTTTTCTGTCCCTGAAATGTTTGGAACAAGTTTAGTTTCACAAGGTAGAAAGCTGCACAAAGGATTCAGTCTATAGCACATATGAAAACAGGGTGCTAATCAGCAAAAGCTTTAAACTTCATCAGTCCTGGATATATGTGGAATATATGAAGGAATATCAATAAATCTACTGTGATGGGATCGTTAATGAAAACTGTATATCAAATGCTCTGAACAGTCCATTTTAAAAAATTGGTTTTTTAGATCCTCAGATCACTGCCTTTATTGAAGGCTTAGGCATGAACATCGATGTTGCCAATGCAGGTGTAGGAAAGATTTGCCAACCTAGAAAGACATTTGAGTCACCCATGAACAAGATTTATTGGGCCTAAGTATAATTTGCTGAAATTGAGCTACTCTAATACATGAGAGTGAGAGGGAAACCTGGAAACAGGACAGTTCCTATCTGCGCACTCTTGGAAGAGCTGTGAAATACCTAGCCAGGACTGCAGACTGAGCCGCAGCCTATGCCCAGTTTTGGAAAATACAAGCTTGTTCTGAAAGGACATGCAAAGCTTAAATATGTTACTAAAGCACAGTTTGTCTGGAGGAATCAGAGTGAAATGACAAGAGGCAGGAACGTGAGAAATGTCTGTTTCCACAGCTGTGCTAGGGTAAGAAAGACACTTTTCTGAAGGGCGTGCTGTAAGGTCAGTATGCTGAGCAGGTAAGGTGTATGCATTTGTAAATACCCGATCATTGTTATAACTCTTATCTGAGGGTAGAAAGTATCTTCTTCTCACATCTTTTATAAATCACAGTGTTGGAAAAGGAATATAACTGACACTCTGCCTTCAGTGCAAAAATTTAAAAAAGAGAGCTTGAACTACCTGTTTCCACATCACAAGACTCTCTGCACGCAGAGTGACTGAAACTCATACTCTGGGAGAAAGCTGGAGGCTATTGGGCCTTTTGAAAGGGGGAACAGGTATATTAGGACCTGCAAATTTTGCGAATTTAAAGCTACTTTGCTGCAAGCCTGCAGAGTTACATGAAGTACTATGTATTTAGGCTTTATAATACAGTTCACTGCTGCATGCATTTGTTTTGGCCTACAAATGTGAGAACTTTGTCTGGCTCCTGTCATCGTCTCCAGAGATAGTCTTTGTTGGGTGTATTGGAAAGATCATCTTTTGGTGGACATCAACATTCTTCTCATATAAGGTGCATCATTTACAGTGGTGAGGTGACCAGATCCTCCCTGTGCATTTGGCTTTGCTTCCATATTTTCCCTTAGCTCTGAAGCCATAACTGTCTTTGTTATGCAGTCCTGGAATCCCGAGTCTCCATTTACTGGAGGAGCTTGTGTTTAGCTACCTCACTTGTGCAGACCATTGTTGATGTTGGGTTTAAGTTCTGGGTGCCTACATAAAGGAGAAGTTTTTCAAGAACCCTACCTCAAGGACCTCAAGGATGTGGGTATCAGCATCCCAGCTGAGGCTGAATTGGGCCCCAGGTCTGAAGTTCAGTGTCTGAAGTAGGAGTGGGGATGTAACTTTATTGAAACCCCACATCTCTGAGCGCTATGAGAAATCAGAGCTGACTGTAGAAAGATGGTTGATCAAAGATTTTGCGCAATTACATCTCCATTTGATTGGTGAGCTCCTGCTCACAAAATATATAGCTGTAGTAGCCCCTTTGTAGGGTAAGTGAGAGGAGGCACAATTCTGTCAACCCTTTCTGGTGAGATTTGTGTGCCAGCAGAAATGTAACCATGTGGCAGTAACAATAACAGAGACGCCATCACTCAGGGCCAGAAGTTTGCCTTACAAGGCTCTCTGGCTGCAAGCCCCATGTTCCCTTTGGGAAGCTCAACTTGCAGAAGGTTGCAAGTTTTTGGTGGGGTCTAACCTTGCAGGAGAGATGTAAATTTCTAACTTTTAGGGGCACAGTTTGATTCTTATAGTTTAGTGAAGGAGTGGACAGAAATAAACCCTGTTGCCTGATCTAAGGAAGAGGCAGAACTCAACCTGAAAGACTGCTGTGAACTGCGCAGCTTCCCAGCCATGAGATGAGAGCAAATCCCTGAGCAGCTCATTTCTGGCCACAGGAAAGGAAACAAAATGTTTTCTTAGGAAAGAAAACAAAATACAAGCAAGCAAACACACAATCACACAAGCAGCCACCCCATCTAGCCACCATGACAAGAGATGCTAGGGAGCATTGCTGAACCAGAGGAGAAGAGAGGGTGGCTTTCTGGCTTTGTTTCTCCCCACTGACATGTGTGTGCAAAGCTGTGCAAGAACTTGATGTGCACTGCTCTGGCTGCTCAGCCAGAAAAGTGGCTCCGGTCAAGGTTTTACTGCAGTCACCAGACCTATGTAAAAGCCTCTTACTGCATCCAAATCACACCAGGAGGGCTGTTCTCAAGGGAAAACACATTTATGAAAACCAAGGCATGGCCTGAAGAAGTGTTGCATGCCAGATACCTCCCATCTTCACTTTGACAGAGTCAAAGGAGAGAGGAGGCCCCCACTTTTCAGTGGGCTGAAGATCCATTCCTTCTGCCCGCCCTGTCCTAGAGACCCACAAGGCAGATATATCCCTTGGGGAGCATCCCTTCTGTGTCCCCTGCCTCCCAGGCTAGGCTTGGGGCAGCATCTTCCCTTGATGAGTCATGCTGCTGCCTGTTCCTCCTCTCTTCCTGTGGTGGCCCTTACTGCACCCTGGGACCTTCTGACCTCTCTTGCCAGGACTCTCTCACAGCCACATGAGCCTTGTGGGCTTCTCTGGGACTTGGCAGTGTCCCATTACCATGACCTGGCCTGCTTTTTTTGGGCGCCATGGGCTCTCCTGGCTTGGCTTGCTGAGCATGTCTTGAGAGCTTGGCTTTGCTCACGCCGTCCCTGCTAGTGCTGCAGCCGTGACTGCTTCTTGCCAGGCTGGGAATGGGCTTGGGGACTGCTCGCCCTCCTCTTTCGGGAGACCCGGTGACTCCCAGCTGAGCCTGTCCTGCTGCTGCCAGGTGTGGAGGGGCTGTGGAGACCGTCCTCAGCACAAACACCAGCCATGGCCTCCATTTCTTCGTCCTGGCTCTCTGTCCTGGCACTGGGGACAGCTGCCCACAGTGGCCTCTGCACTCCTCTGTCCTCATAGGGGGCTGCCTCGTCACAGCCTCCCTGCGGCCGCCGGGGAGACCCTGTGACTGCTGTGACCTCAGCGGTGAGGGCGACCGTGGCCCTGGAGAGCTCCTCGTGCCCAGGGACTGGAGGTCTCCTGGTCCGGGACGGACCCTGTGCGGGGGCTGGCGACTGATCTGCGGCTGGAGAGCTGTTGGGGCTGGAAGAGGCCGAGGGGTGTCCCTGCGTGCCCATGGGCAAGCTGGGATCACTGGGGGCCTGGGGAGCGACGACCGCCCCAGTGCTGACACGCCGGGCCTCGGCGATGAGCTTGCCGACGAACTGCTCCGTGCGGCCGAGCAGGAACGGCCTCAGGCCAGCTGCAAAGGCCGGGCTGCCCACGTCGTACCTCCGCACGCTGGAGATGACGGTGAACTCGACGACCGCGGCCAGCGTCCGGCGGACCCCGAAGAGGCTGCGCAGCTCCCGCTTCAGCCAGGGCAGCAGGACGTGGATCAGGGCCGGGTTGCGTCGGAAGAAGGCCGCCGGGCGGTCTGGCAGCCGGTTGCTGTTGGGAGCCGCCGGCACCTGCCACGCAGCACGGTGCCCAGGGCGGCGGGAGCTGGGGCCCTGCTCCCGCTCTGGTGCCGGCCCCCGAAAGGCTGCCGCTGGGCGCGCCGTCCTCCGGGAGCCCGGGCTCCTGCTCGGGCCTGGCCGTGCTGCCTCCCTCTGCCGCGGCACCGCCGAGCCCAGCAGCCCCGGGAGCCCGGTGCCATTCTCAGGAGGGGACGGCAGCTGTGGAGGGGAGAGATTTGGCGGCAGTGGGCCCAAGGTGGGGTAGAAACCATCTCTCCACGGCTGGAGGCCCGTGATGGAGCTGCCTGTGGGAGGCCTGACGGTGAGCTCCTGGAAGTTGTCATCTGCCACCACCGAGTGCAGGATGGACCGGATGGGCCGCTTGCAAAGGGGGCACTCGGCTTTGGTGCTGGACCAGCGCTGCACGCAGCCGAAGCAGAACTGGTGCAGGCAGGGGTTCACGAACGCCACGTTGTCCAGCCTGTCCAGGCAGATGGGACACGTGGTGGCTGAAGATGCAGCTGCGGCCATGGCGGATGCAGCGGGCAGGGGAGAGCTGCCGGGGAGGAGTCGTTCGCCCTCGGTGGCACCCCAGCTGCTGCTGCCGCCCTGCTTTGGGAAGGAAAGAGACAGCGAGATCAGTGCTGACCCCGGGGAGATGTGAGGCTGGTGCCAAGGGCCAGTGGTTTTGCGAGAAGCAGAAGAGCTGAGGAAGGACATGGATAAAGAAACCTTGAAGGAAGCTGAGGAGAGGCTGGAGAATCTTCTTCTTTCCACATGAGAGGAAACATCTCAGGCACTGGTGGCCTCTCCCCAGGAGGGCACAGCTGCACAGCTGCTGTTCTTGCTTTCTCCCAAGCTGATGCCACATGCAGCTTCTTGCCCTCTCTTACCCCTCACCTTGGCATGGGCGTTTCTCCCACCCCACCCAGCCAGGATCACTCTCAGGCTTTCGAGCAGGCTTCTCCCCGAGTGCTGCCTCTCCCCAGCCCAGTGCCCACTGCCTGCAGGACTTCTCCTAGCCCAGCTCACCTCAGCGGCAAGCGACCTCACGGAGCAGGCAGCGCATCTCCTCCGTGCTCCCAGAGGCCAATCCTCCTGCTCCACTCACGCCTTGGCTGGGCCCCGGCCACGCGGGATGACCCGCAGCCCTGGCACCCAGCAGCAAGGGGGCAGAGACCAAAGGTGGCTCCTGGGTTCAGCACCGAGAGAGCTGCTGCAACCCCAAAGCAGAGATGCAAACACCAGCACCTCCACGTGGTCGGACCCTCCACGCCTCGCACTTGCGCTCGTGCTCACACTTACACTTGCTCGGCAGGAGCCTGGGTCGAACCGAGCTGGGCGAGACCCCGCGCCCAGGGAAAAGCAGTGAGAGCCGCACGGTCACAGTGCCTAGGGGCACCTCACAAAGGGGCTCGTGCACCTCCGTCCCGCTCGCCCCTGGGGTTGCCACGGCTGGAGACCAGCAACCGCCCTGTGCACAGAAATGGTGCTGTGGTCCCCAAAAGCTCTTCTCCTTCCCCAGCTTTAGCTCCTCTCCTGGGAACCGCCAGAGACTCAGCAGCTCTGTCCCAGGGCTTTGCCTCTCCACAGCCTGGGAGGCTCCTGGGCATCGTGCACCTCTCTGGACACGCAGAGCAGTAGCCTGCGGGGATGAGTTGGGAGTTGGTGCCTCCCTTTGAGCCCATGGGACAACAGGCACAAGGCTGCTCCCCCCACCCAGCTGGAGTGCTTGGCCCCTAGGCCTCCCTCAGGTTGCTGATCCTCCAGCTCTCATCCCCCTTTCCTTGCTCCCAGTGATTTTCTCCTTTCCACACTGGAACATCGCTGTGTTCCAGTGTCCAGTGCAGCACCCATGTCTTTGCTTGCTGAAGGGGGCTGTCCTCAGCCTCCCCCTGAGTCTGATCGTCCCTTTTCTAGCTGGGTGTCACTGCTGGGTGCCTGCAGCCCCCCCGGGCCTGAGAGAGAAGTTTCTCAAGGACCCCAGCTCTGATGGGTGTCAAAAGCCTAGCTTCTCTGTCAGGGCTTCATTGGGCCTGGTGTCTCCAGTTCGGTGTTTGAAGGGTGAGACTCAGCCAGAAGTCACTCTCACTCACTTTCCCCATCATCCTGTTCAAGTGTCAGACAAATCGCAGCATTCTTGGGGACCGTTTGTTCCTTTGTGCTGACACCGCAGCTGCCGCAGCTGCCAAGGCCACGCTGTTTAAAAGAAAGAGTGGCTGCAAACAATCCCCATGGCCCCTCAGGGGAGTCCCTGCCCAGCTTGGGTTGCTCATGGGCCACAGTCTAGGATGACATACCTGGGAACTCTTGAAGCTCCCTTCATGGCAGATCTCATGGTACAAATGCTTACTCACGGATGCTTGAACTGTGACCACAATATCTTTTTAAAATTAGGCAAATAATTATCTGATAATAGTATTTCACCACTTACACGACAATAGGACTACCACTGACTGTGTTGAAAAATTCTGGCAAATTAGGTCATCTTCTGGGAGATATCAGTGGAAAATGCTCCAAAGAGTGTAAAACGAACATGGTATTGCCATCTTAAGTGTTCTTTCTCAGGTAATAGGTTTTACAAGGGAAAATGCCAAATATCTCTCTGCCACAACAGCTGAAAAGAAATTCTGCACAGCAGAGCATTGGAATGTATCAGCACTGATTGCAAAGGGAGTTAAAGGCTCTGATAATAAAACATAGCCCCAGGTCCCCAATTTTAGCAAAGGTGAATAAGAGTTCTCTTGAATCTTAATCATAAAGCTCTGGTCTAGACAGCCCAGCTAATCGGTCATGTTTTTATACTTCTCTATGAGACAAGTAGAACACATCAATCTTCAGAGTTTATGTTCAGTCAAGATATAAAAATGAAATAGCTAATCATGCCACAATCTGGTTAAATTAAACTTACACAACGAGATGCCAGCATCATCATCTAAATCTTCCCGGACTAGATAAAGCATGGTGTAGGTGCATTCAATTTACTTGTTGCACCCTTAGCAGAAACTGTCACTTTTATTAGCAGTGGTTTATAAGATTAAACTAAAGAGCAAATGTCAGAGAGGGAGCTGAAAGGTCTTAGATGAAAGCTAGGTAAATAGCAAGCCTACACAGCAGGTGTGAAATTGTGCCACAGTTTTCAGTATTTTCTCCACAGATAGCTCTGATATTTTTGAAGTACAGTTATTTGCAAAGATCAGAGCCCAAGTTTAGCTGTAAAATGTCAGAAAATGGCCAAAGAAGGCATTTCGCCTTCCTCCTATGTTTTACCCCTTTGCCACCTTCTGCTGAGAATGAACAGGACCACTAGCTCCTAGAAATGTTTCGGGTTGATCATGCAGAAAACTGTTTTTCCTTTGTTTCTTTCTGTTCAGTTGTCTCTTGATTGTGATACAGCAAGTAAAAGGCATAGGAAATATTGGCAGGTGCCTGCACAACCTCTAGGCAACATGGAAGATAGATAAAAGTGTTAGAAAACATCTCCTTCCCTGGTTAAAAGGAAGAAAAGCTGTCACTAGTCTAGCATAATAATGAGCAGCATCAGAGTTCTTCATTTCTCCAGTTTTGCTATCTATCCAGTGCTGTTGAACTGCCGAGGAGCAGCAACAGTGAGACAAGCCGTACTTTGGAAGCATGCATCCCATTACTGCAGCCTAACAGCTTACTGCCTATCAGCTGAGCCATGATAAGGTTTGATGAAGGCAGAGTGGTGAAAGAGGCATGACTGCGGCTTGTGTGATACAGAAAGCACATTGCTCCAGATGATGCTTAAGGATGGCTGCTAAGATTCCTCCAAACTCCATGGAAACTTTGTCATTACAGAATATGTGTGGGTTCTGGCTCCTTCTGAAGGAGAAAAACGTTATCTTAAGCTTCTGTTAAAGCAGGCAAAGCAACTGCATTTTACCAAACAGTTGAGATGGAGTAAAAATATGCACAGAAGCCATTACAGTATCTCTGCTCATGGATGGTGGCTTACTAAAATAAGCCAGTTTGTTTGCAGCTAATCACGTGCCAATGCACTTCTTATATTTGGCAGGTAAATTACACCTTTTCTTTTCAGTGCTCTATTCTATGATTAGTCAATGACTTTGCCACTATGGTTAAAAGTAATTACTGTACTGTTTGCAAAGGTCTCCATCATCAAGCGACAAGGATTTTGCTGCTGCTGGCTTTGCCTGCTTATAAAATGAGATATTGAAGTGCAAGAACAGTGCAGTTGTGTTCCATGGGCAGTATTACTTACCAGCTGCTTTCTGAGTAATGTTTTTAAAGACTTACGTTTAATTTGAAATATTCTGACTATTCGGGGTCTGGCTGTGAGGGCTCTGAGCTCAGGCAGCCAGACCTCTAGAGGAAGAGATGCTCTCAGGGTGCTGACACTGTCTGCACACACATATTCCTTCTTTGAGGATGGCATCGCAGCAGAAAAAGCCATCAGGACTGCTCACACTGACACCAGAAATGGGAAAAGTTTTCCCACAGCATTCAAGGCACTTTGTTAGTTGTTTGTTTCTTTGAGGTATTTTTGTCACTGTTGCTGTTTTGATTTGTTTTTCTAGGAAGAAGCAGAAGTTATCAAAGCAGGAGGGAAGGGAGAAGCAGGGAATATGTAAGCAAGAGTATACTGTGTGTGAATTGGGAATAGGTAACTGCTGGGTTTTTCTTTGTTTGTTTTCAGCCATGGTGTTTTATCTTGCTTAGATTTTTTTTTTTTTTTTTTTTTTATTTCTGCTTTTCCTTACATATGAGACAACTGGTCCAATACTTTGATGCATGTGTTTGCAGATGGATTTTAACTATATGAAAAATGTGATATATTCTGTATCTAATCTATAAGCATCTAATGTAGCTGAAGCCATAGGGGTTTAAAAGAGAAATTATAGAAAAGACACCTTTCCCATGAACATTTGATTGGTTTTATAAGGTGACCTTCAAATATAGAGCTTCTGTCATTAAAACCCTACTCTCCAAGTAGTGATAAAAACCCTGAGATAAATGAAACTCTGAATTTGGAGCATTTTTTCAAATGCAGGCCCTTAAAACTGTTTAGATAATGGATGATCATTTTAGGAAGACTTTCCATATGGAGACCTTGAATTACAAAAAAATTGGTTATAGTGATTTTTAAAAGAAACCTGAAAAGGACTAGGTGATTGTATGGAAATAGGCTTTATCTAGCTCTAATACATCCAATGTTCAAGAGGTGCAGGTAGGAATTTTGATTAGATTGTGTCTTCATTTTTGGCCTCTTGCTGCTGTGAAGGCGCCCCGTTGTCTGCACTAGTGGGGACAGGGTATGTTAGTCTTTCCAGCTTTCCTAATAAACTTACCCACGGCTACCACAGCATTAGTTAAATACTCTCTGTGGAAGAGGGAATATCAAAGCAAGTACATACCATTTCAGGGGATTATAAATTATGCTTAAACTAAGGCTTGGGTGATCAAAGGTATTTATGTCATCTTCTGTTTGGAAAACTAAATGCCTTTGAGGGTATAGGCCTTATGTATTTTCAAGATCAAAGCCTCAAGGTGTTGAGCTGAAAATGGTAATGCTATGCCAAGGAACTGAACAGGATACAGAGGGATATGAACAGCCATTTTATTTTATAGAAAGTTCTTCTCGTGTAAGTGAAAGTGATTAGTGGTAGGAAATCACATCTTTATACCAGCTTGTGTTTCATTGTTTTTGTGAATATTGCCTACCTCTCTGAATTCACTTCCAAGCTTGAAAACCTTATAATTATCTAGCTGGTGGAGTAGTCTTAATTTAGAAATGTAACTGGACACAAACAAAAGGCTGATTCTTCTCCAGAAGGGGAACAGGCCATGTCTGAAGTCTCAGTCTTAGTCTGAGGGCTTTCCAAGAGGTTCCTCAAGGCTATTTTCCTGGCTGGATTTCCCTATCCATCTGAAGTGGGGAAGCACCTGGCGTTTGCCCCAGGCCAGGCAGTCCTCCACATCTCCACGCTCTGCCAGCTCTTTAGCATGCTGTTAGCATCTTGATCTGCAGCAGGGAAGCTCCCAGCACGCCTGGACAGGCCGGCCATAGGCAGCCGGCAGGGACTCGCATCAGCAGCGAGCTGGCTGCCTGCCAGTCCCCAGTATGGAGGCCAAGTGTGAGGAGCACAAGAGACTCCCAACACCTCTTGCAAAGAGCGCTCAGTCACCCTACTGGCTTGAGACAGCAGTAAGTCTGTGTGTTGAAGCACTGCAGCTCAGTGAGGCTGTTCCTCTGACTCGTATCTCACCAAAACCCTGCAAAACTGGGAGATCCATGTGGTGATGAAGAGCCTGAGGTTAACTCTGCTGATACCAGAGCCATACTTGGTCTAACTCTGCGAGCATCAGAAAAGGCTGCAGAGAGAAAGGAAAATGCCTAGCATCCTTCTGAAAAAGGAGATACCACACTATTCTCCTCTTGCTTTTTTTACTGGCCAAAACCTGTGATGCTTCTCTGAGCAGCCTCCACTCCTTCAAACCCTTCCTGTCTGGATGCTCTTTGGCATATAAGTGAAGTGTGAATTTCAAAATCAGGCTGAATCCCTTTTGTTTATACTTAAAACCTTTACTCCTCAGAAAGACCACATATTTTTTCAGAAAGAACAAGGCAAGTGTTAAAGTTGAGTGAGCTTCAATATGATTTTCCTACTAATCTCTTTTATTTTTTTTTCTTTTTTAACAGGCATGAACACTCTTATGAAATCTCACAGTTTCAAGCATAATTAGTGCAGGGATAAGAGCATACTACTCCAAAAATTACCTTGCCTTTTTAAAGACAGCAAGTTAATTAGAGAGATATTCTTGTTAGTGGTGTTTCATTAAAAGACCCTTAATGCATCTGAAATGTTAATTTTAATAGAAATGATCTAAGGGACTCACATTGTTAATTGACATATGTTTAATGGCCTTCTAATTGGATGTTTTTGTTAGCAGAAATAATACCAAAACTGCAGTGGCTTCCACTGAATTTTCAAGAGTTTGACCACACAGGGTCAGATTCTCCTATTGCATTATTACTGCCATCTTTTTGTCATTCCAAGGATGCATTCACCAGCACTCAACTTGTCATAAATCTGTCTTAAAGAGTCTGTGTTTATTCTGTGATTTTATGATTTATACTGCAGAATGGTTAATGATAGGACAGAGATAAGAGCCTGACAGATTTCTTCAGTATTTCCACACTACAACAGTAACAAGAGAGGCAGATAGTATATTTACCTCCCAGTGGGAAGACTTACTTTTGGTCACAACTCAGAAAGAGACCAGCCAGCAAGATTTTATAGATACCTTTGGGGTTCCACCATAAACTATATTCTGCCATGGCTTTTAACTGTTAATTATATGTTCAGTCAGAGGTTCACTGTTCACTGGTTACTGTGCCTGTCTGTCTCTGCTGGTGTTTAAACAGCCGATTCTTAGGCACGCAGATGATAGGATGACAACCATGTCAGCCCAATGAAAAACCCCAGAAAACAAAAGCAAATCACAGTGAGCTTGTCTTTAATTAAGATTAGCAAATTCAGGCACAATGACATTATTTCAGTCCCTGTGGCCTTGGAAAAAGTTGGCAAGGTCTAATAAAACATTCTTGTAATGTAGTATGGAATGTGACGTGCAGCAATGAGGTTCGATTGTACTGCAAGCACGTTTCTGGTAGCTTATGTCTCCCCTGCTGCTGAATCAGAGAAATCATCCATGTAAGCCAGGAAATCTGCATCTGTCCTCAAGAATCTTCTCATTTTCAGCTCATTTCTGAAATGGGTTTTAAAACAGAGATTTATTGAAAACAAACAGTTGCTTTAGGGTTAGGGTTGTCCCACACCATTAATTTTCCTGTGTATTACCTCCATCTTCTGTTATAGGATGGGGCACCAACAGACGCTGCATATGACTGGGGTAAGCACAGGCAGGGCAAAGAATAAGTCCAATGTTTACCATTAATGGGTGATTTTGTAGGTGCAAAGGCTAGAGGGAGAATGCTTTAGCTAACTGTTTTAGAACACTCAATAAAATACAAAATTAAAAGAGGAAACTGCCCCAAAGGGAAGACTTGCATATCTCAGTGGATTATTTTTCCCCAATTTGAAAAACTGTGGTCTAATTACGTAACAGCTGCAGGTGGCTTAATTCAGAATGTGCCCGGTATTTACAGTTAGCAAAGGAGAAATGATGTTCATTTCCAAATTGACACAAATGTGGGAGGGGGTTTGGTCTGTTTTTCTTTTTTTCTGCAGTGCTGCGCATTTTTTTTGGATTGCAGCTCTTGATTATCTGACGAGAAGGCTTTCTTAAACAAGCTGAGTGAGCTGCCTTGCAGAGATCACAGCAGGGGAGGACACAGGATCTGGATGATGCGTTCGAACTGAGGCCTTCACGCAGTCCTGAAGGTCTTTTGCACTGCAGCATACCCCATTCCCTGGCTTAGGAGGGTACTGCCTTGGGGAAAGCGCAAAGGCCAATGCTTGGCCTGTAGGTATGGAAACTCTCCTCTGCACACAGACCAAGGTGCTTGCTGCCCTATGTGGACAAACACAGCCTGGATATCGTTACCCACCCCATGACTGCTCTGCAGGGACCTGGAAGAAAATAGCTGGTAGGGCAGTTCAACAAGCCTCCCAAACCACCCTTCCTGTGCTTTAACACTAGTCTGCCGGTCACCATCAGGATGGACTTCAAACAGGACAAGATGTAGATTTTGAACGTAGATCTGCAGTGCTTGTCCCCCAAACTGGAGGCCACAGGCATGTCTGTGTGGCCACAACTGGCACCTCCGTGTGCCCAGCTGCAGGCCACTGCATGGCAGTGCCTGGCAATGAGCTGTGCTGGCAGGCTTCCTCTCGCAGGATGCTGTAAGCTGCCAAACCACCTTCTGCCCCTCTGAGTGGCATGACCAGAGCAAGCAAAAGCCAGTTTCTGGTAACTTGCCTGAGCCCACAGTGGGAGTCTCTCTGCCCAGCAACGCCCACCACCAACCAGCATTTCTTCCCCAGGACACCTCTGCAGCCTGTAGCACCTGCATTCGGTACCTCCCACTTTACCGGTGACATTCCACTTGTTTTCTTTTTATATTGTTGCTACCTATCTCATGTCTTACCTGTTGGTAGAGCTACCTGCTCCCCTGGTCCCAAAGTCCCCTATTCACCTCTAGACAGAAGCTTGCCTCTTGTGCTCTCCTTCTTCATCTTAAGAGTGCCTTATCTTCTGCTATTACAGCCTTACCTGAACACATTCCCTGTAATGGCACGATAACAAAACCAGCATGGGGATTAGCTGGTTAAATCCTACTAAGTCTTGGCTAATGGTACACATGGGAATCAGACAACATATACTTTTACTTGAGTTTATCTCTTCCAGTGTATCACATGTGACAATTCAAGTATTACGTTTTGCTTTTATCTACAAGAATATTTTTGCAATTGCCAGCCTTGGGCATTGGAGTGAAACTAGGAGCTGAGGAAATTATTTACCAATAAAGAAAAAAAAAAAGCTATTTCTGCACCACTGGTTAGCAAAGGAATTGATTCAGTCAGGGTGGGAAAACTTTTTGTACGCTGGCATCAGAAGGTAAAACCTCAGAATTGTCTGGTATTTTTCTACTAAGGCTTCTGAACTCGGAGAATTCCATTTGCTGATCTTTTTACCAGAAAATTATCACTTCTGAAGGGAAGTTATTTACTCTAACTGCTGTATTAGCAGTGGTAGCACAGGTGTGCATAAGAGCTATGAAAGAGTGCCATCTCGTGGGCCTAGGGCTACTCTAGGAGATTTGCTTTTGCGTATCTTGGCACACACACACTGATGGCAGCTGTGCAAAAACCATTGTGCAATTAGTGCATAATGCTGATTCTAAGAGTGGAAGAAGGGCAATTTGTTAACTGTTTAACAGTTGTAGTGGCTTAATTTAGGAAAAAAAGTGTGTCAATATTGCACAATCCTAAAGAACTGCAGCCATACTAATGCTCGCACAGCTGCTGTGCTAGGGAGCTATGCTGAATTACAGGTGTTAGGCGTAGTTTTTGAATAACCCAAAAGTCCACAAACATTATGTAATGCCTGTGGAACCACTATCAACCAAGCTACACAGAAGCCAGATGCCCACAGCTTCCTTTTGGAGCGTTTGGTTTTGAAGGCTACTCTCTTCGTTTCTACTGCTTGGAGGTTCCCTTTCTCTTTACCTGGCTCAAATGGCCTATTTCAGTAAGTGCAAAGACACAGGGAGCAACTTACCCTCTTTTTGAGACTGCTCAAGTGACTGAGCCAAGGAAGGGAGGAGGAGAGTCCTGAGGAAATACATTTTTTGTGTGTTTTGCAAGGGAGCAGGCGTTATCTCCTGCCTTCTGCCCTAGCCCACACTGCCATAGTGGCGCAAAACAGCTTGCATTTTAACCCCTACCTTGAGACAAAAAAAAAAGAAGTATTTTTTAATGATTCCCTGTCACAGTCAGGGAGCCATCAATTTTCAAGGCAGTTAAGCTATACACTGTCCTGCCAGTAGGAGAGGTCCATTTCAGCTGTTTTCTGCCCTCACCATTCTAAAATGATGGCTAGCTTCCCTCAACGCAATTAGTCAAGACATTATGTTATGCCAAACTATATCCACCTGCATAAAAACTATCATGTCTCCAACAAGACCAGTTATCTATATATTATGCTTTGAAAATCCATTCCCACTATTTCTAACCTGCCCATTAGCTGGAGAGTTGTTTCTTTATTTTCTTGTATTGACCTTGTTTTTCTCTTTCCTCTTCTTTATCTACCTTTTCAATAGAAGAAGAGTTGCAGGGAATGCCATTTTTGCCTTTTCTGTCTGTCTGAATTTTCCAAGAATTGTCCCTTACAAATAATGAAAGATCTTAATTTATTTGTTTTTTTTTCTGTTGTTTTTTGCTCCCTTTTCTCAGATTTTTCCTATGCTTTTAGATGCATGGAGTAGAAAAGAATCTCATAGAGCCACATGTGTGATAGGTTTGACAGCAACCTAGGAAGACTCTTCCCTGTTTCTAAAATTTTCTGTCTCTTCATTAAGAAAATCAATCACGGTTTGTTTGTAGCTACACTTTGCATTCAGATCATGCACATAAAGAGAAAGTGACTGACGATTTTTTTTAAGTTCTATGCTTCTGCAGTCTGTGTCCTACCCTGCAGGTGCCAGAAAGGTCAGCAAAATAAATATTGGAATATTTTATTCTTACAGGCTATAAAACTGGTGTAGATGAGCTAGTATTGAAGGATAGTCTTTGCAATATATAGTAATGGCTAGTAATATATATGTGTATGTGTGTATTCATGAGTATGTATTGGATACACATTTTAAGTATAGTCTGATTGAAATTTGCCAGGGCAAACATAAAATGTCTTTGCATTTTCAATTCTGTAAGCAGTCTGCAAGGAGCTCAGGAGTACCTCCAGTTCCTGTCAAAACAACCAGAAAGAGCCTTTGATTTCAACAGGGCAATATTTCAGTTTAGTCCTGAACTATACTAAGAAGTCACTACTGTTTACTATCTAGTTCAACACCTCACAGTCATTCTGTTCCTAGTAAAAACTAATTGTGCGTCTCAGTTTATGACCCTTCAAACATTGCCCACCCTTGCAGTAGTATGTGCATATACTCTCACCTTTTTATTCTTCTGAGAGTGAAGCAAATGACTGAATGAAGTAGAACACAAAGTAAGTTAATGAGACTAATGAGACAAATCAGACTTAGGTGCCTAAATACCTATGAAGATTTGACCCATAGCTCTTTATAATGAGACATCTTTCTTCTAATTTATCTCTGTCCAAAATGCATTGCCTTGTGCAGGCCATCAGTTAGTTTTATTGCTGGATTTGTAGAGATTTGTAACAGATATTAAGACTGGTGTGAAAGCAGTATGAATGAAGAAGTGCTTGTGCAAGAAGTAGAAGAAACAGCAGAGCAAGGATTTTAAAAAAAATGGCACGTATGACAGACCTTTTCCCATCAGCCCACCAGGAAGACAGACATGTTTCCAGACAAAGAAAAACAGACAATAGGTATCAAACAGTCCTAAGATTCACAGAAGCTTGAGTGAGCATGATACTGAGACCAAGGAACACCCCATAAGAGCTGATGACTCGAAAAGGATAGAAGAGGTTTGTACAAAATGTAATTTGTTGTCACCAATCAAGAGGAACCCCAAAGATGTAATGAGAACCTGACAGCTAAAGTCTTTTGCCTTCTGAGTGCAGACTGCTTGTACACATACATTTTGGTGCTCGTGAGTAGACAGATGTGAGAGTGTGAGCCAATGAACTCTATGAGAGAATGAGTGTGAATGCATAAACAAATACCATCATCTCCTCTATACAGTCTCACATTGAGGGTTTTTTACACAAATTTCCCTACAGCTTACAACTTTCTTTGTGCTGGTGTTGATGGTTACAAAGAGTAGCATGTGGTGAAGAGGCAGCCCTTGACTCAAGTTACTAATCAGAGTATCTGAAGAGATACTCTGCATTTGTTTACTTTTTGAGTGCTGAGGGCTTGGGAAGGAGTGCCCATACAGACTCCACTGCATGGTGTGACTATGGGGTGCTGCACAGCGGGAGAGAGGTAGGTGTTGTCCTGTCTCCAGGAAGGGTCACGATGGAGAATTCTGTAATTGAGCAGGGAGAACAGCAAAGAGCGAGGGACTCTCTCAAGTGGAGATGAGGAGCTGCTTGTTAGAGGAAACACTAAGAAACATGGAGGAAAAGAGAGGAGAGTATGTATGTGTGACAAAGAACACAAAGAAGGATAAGGAGATAAAGAGATAAAAGAGGTGGGGAAACCTAGGATGCAAACATATGACATGAAGGAGATAAAAGAGATAATACTTATGAGAGAAAAGCGTAATCTGGGACTGAAAATCAAAGCAATAGAAGAGAAGAAAGAATGAGGAGACTATGTGAAAACATAAACAGCTTACAATAAGAATAAAATGTATAGTTCATGGCTGTTTTATGAGGTTTATCCACTTCAAAAGGAGACAGGGTAAAGGGAAATGGAGAATAACATCTCATCCCATATAGGTCAGTGATGGGGCTAAGAGACTTCCAATGGCTCCTTGGAAGGTGCTGGAGGTTGCACACATTTACTCCAGCTGAATTATGAAATTGAGCTGATCACATCTGAACGGGGAGAAGCAGGAGCAAAATTAAAAGTCTGATTGATTTATTATTTAAAATATATCACAGTTTTGTCAGGGAGGGGGAGATTCTTGCTCTATGGGGGACTGAATTGACAAATAGGTCTCCCTTGATTAGTAGCGAACTAGAGCAAGATGAACCCTTCAAGTAAGCTGAATAAGTGGCCTAGTGAGAAAGGAGGTCCTACAGTCCTAATTCTTCCAAATTCAAGCTGCAGATAGATAAGCTTCAACACAAGAGAGGCCTGGAAAATTTCTCTTCAGCGTAGCATCAGCCCCACTGTCCTATCTCACATAGTGCCAGTGTCATAGTGCCATAGTGCCAGCAACAGAAGGCAAAATGAGTGGAAGCATCAGACAGCATTCACTGCACCTGGTGGTGCTACTAGGGAGCTCACATGGGGGCATCATGGCATAGGCATCCCTACGCTCCCACTCCAGCAGAGCCAATATTGGATGCTTTCTAGAACGACACAGAAATGTATCTGTTATGAAAACTCCCAAAAGACTCAGAGAGGACCATACACCTGCATTTCTGCCATCTCATTTATAGGGTTTCCTCGAAGGTCTCGGTTTCTACAGAGCCCTGTTGTGTGGTCAGACCTGGGCTCCCAAGCTCTCAGTCCCATGGAGCTGACATCCGAGGAGATAGCTGGTGAGAGGCAGAGCTTAGGTTCCTATGGACCGGTTGATGGACTGGGAGCACTGAGGTTTCTAGTGTTCATTGGCCTTCCAGTTCATTACCTATATAGTTAAGAACCTGTGCACTTTACCTCTGCAGTTCCAGGATCAAGTCTGTTTCAAAGGTAAACATTTTTTTCAGAATTAAGTTGCTACAGCTAGAGATATCAGGTAGGCTAACCATGTTCACATGCTTGCTCTGTCTGGACTGAATGGTTTTGTCTTATTCAAGTAAAGTAGGAACAAAAGGTTAGTTCTTATTAACATTTCATCAAGGTATGTACACTATATGACAGTCTTGTATTCTGTCTCTGCAGAGCTGTTTCTGTCTGTTCCGCTCTGTGATTCATTCATACTCTGTACAAAGATCAATATGATGGAGATATTGGCTATTTTGTGTAAAGCAAAGTTGCTTCCTTTCAACACAAAATTAATTTTTTTCATAGTGGACTTGAGTAGTAAGGAACACTTGGGAAAGCTGATCCAAATTAGCAGTGAGTGTAAAATTAAATTGGAATTTAAGCTGAATGAGTATAATCAGTATTTCTCATACTAGGGTGATACCCTCATTCCCTACTATGGAAATGAAGCAATTATGGCAAAGAAAAAAATATTCAGAGCTTGATAACTGCAAAGCTAAACTTCATTAAACACCACTTGAGACTCTTTTTCAGAACCAAGGGGATACATCTCCCTTTGCCCAAAGTAATGCCACACATAATGCCTCAGCAAGGCCCATGAATTGGAAGCAATACTGTTGCACTCCTACAGAGTTTTGTCTGTGCTAATGGATGTTATTTCTCGGTGAAGCTAATTATCTGGGATAGAACACCGTATTGATATGATTACACATCCTCCATCACCCAAGCTAACTTGGATACACTAATGTATCACTCTATTGTCTGCAGTGCTGACATCCCCAAAGTAGAACCAATTTAGTTTAGTATAATACATTTCCAAAGGGACTTAACTAAGTACCTTGGGACCACTTCAATCCTAGAAGAAGAAGATTTGCATAGGAATTTACTGAAATTTATATAAATTTGCATGAAGATTTGAAATAAAAACTTTTTTAAATGATCTCTGAAAAGAAAAACACTTCTATTCTTTGAGATGATAGGGAGAAATGGAGAAATACTTATGGTGGGGCATATTACAAACATACAGGCTCTGCCTGTCTGTCTGCAGCTAAATCCCCACTACCTCCAAAGCAAGAGCAAGGAACTGAGAATTCTTACAAGATGAAAACAAATCTGAAGTGATGAAGGGGTAACATGTTCAGGACTTGCAGGTATTTGTGGTTTATCTTTGAGAAAAACATATCTTTTCAACTGACATTTTATCTATTTTACTTTGTTTTACCTATAGGAAGGTAGAACGCAGTAAATGTGGGGTGATGCAAGGGCAAGGCAAGGATTTATAGGCATGTCCAAAAGAGATTCTTGTGGTCCCTACAGAGTGCTGAAAATGTGCCTTCCAATCCTCTATTTAAGTAACTATCCTAGGCACTGAGATCCGTATATAGATTTAAAACAGACTGAAAGGGCTATGAGGTAGGGAAAGAGGAAGGGGAAGTCACACAGGGTGAGACTGCCATCTGGAAGGCTGGGGTGATTTTACTAATTCAACTTTCACGGCTAGTGTACTGAAGGAGCTATAGGTGAGAGATACTGAAGCACCTAGGCAAGAATTTCAGATTTGTGCAAAAGCAACTTAATATGTAATCTTTTTTTTTCCCCCAAAGTTTACCCTTTACTTTTGGCTAATACATCTTGGTGGGAGCTGGCGGGGTTACCATCAAGCCTGCTCACATTGTTGAAAGGAAGGGGAAGAAGGAGGCAAGAAGAATTAGCTTAAAGTCAATAAATGTGGAGTGCATTGTCTCCCTGTTGGCACTGAATAAAAATAAAGAAGCTTTCCTGGTAGGAGCTGGAGGCCATTTCCTGCCAGTCTACAAAGAACTAGGGTGAAGAGTTTGTGCTGCGGATACTGACTTTTGGGGAAAAGTTCCCTCCAGCTGCCATAAACTAGCACTTCTCCTGCAAGGAGCAGATAACGGAAAATGTAGTGCTCCAATAACTCTGGAAATGATACCACTTACAATCGCTTTTGCCCTTTTAATGTAGTCAATGAAATAAATTGTTTTGAATTGTGGTGATAAAAACCTCCAGACTAGATTAAGTTCTCCATAAAAGTTTACAATATAATTTACAAATAACTTCAGCTTCAAAATTCCAATACGGCTCTTTCATTTTGCACCACTTTCTCCTATTCCTTTCCTTGCCTGTGTACCTGCCTTTAGTACATCCTGGTGGATGTCTATAAGGAATTTCTCTAGGTACATGTATTCTTTCAGGCTTACATGACATTCATGTTCTGAGAAGGACCTGGTCAAAGATCCAAATAATGCAATCATAGCCAAGGATTTAGAGATGAGTGATGTAAAACTCAATGAAGATGCAGAATCAGGTGACATAATTGGTATGGACACTGAATGAGGGAAGGGGATTAAAAAGCTTAATATACTGAGGGATGAATCTAGGAGATGGAAATATGCAGGATTAAATCTTTTCCATTAAGGTGTTTGAAAAATCCTATTACTATTTGATATAAATCAGTAGAACAAGACTGAATTGCTTTTATTAAAGCATATACCTGTAAAAAAGTAAATTAATTCTTGGTTATGTTTAAAACTCAAAGTGCACAGTATGCAAACTTGGTGAAGCATTTTGCCTGAATAGCTTCTCATCAGAAAACATTTGGATTTTTTTCAGTAAACTAACCTTTTTCTGAGAAAGCTACAAAAGTAAACTTCCATTGAGAAGTTTGCTAGCATTCAGGTCATAGGAGAAGGGGAGATTCTGATTCAGTAGTTCCATGATTAGAGAGGAGACCTATGTGTAGATACCTAGAAATGCTGTGCACCCTACTGTCCTCCCGAATGTCAGGGGAATGCCTTCTCTCCTAATTCTCTTGTGTGGTGAGTTCCCCTGTTTCTCTTGTCTGAGCTGTTCTCACACTCTCTAAGACAGATGAGAAATCTTACAGTCTCCAAGTTGAAACTGAATCACAAGCAATAATTTTTATTTGTAACAGTTGCAGTTCTGTATATGCAAGATAAAGACACATGTGGTTCCATTTGGCCCCCAAAAACCTTTGGTATCATTTTGGGTCATGTTAGTTGAAGAAGTAGAGACCTGTTCCATGTAGATCCAAAGGTTTTCATCCCTTTTATCAAAGTTCAGGGTTTGCGTCTCTCTTTTTACTGCAGCAAAGCTAGCCCTTAGCTTGTTCTAGATTACTGCACATTCCCCTATCATTTCCTTCTAAAACCAGGCCATCATCTCTGTAACTGTATTGAATGGGACCATCAAGAATGATATGCAGGGCAGGATGGTCCCTTTTAAAATAAATGTATCTCTGACCCTCAACACTGAATTCCGTCTCCTGAATCATTCAGCCAAATGTTGTAATAGAAATGAGCTCCCTCATCCATGAAAAGATCTGCCTGTACATATCGTGCTGTGCTATGCGCCATGATCATATCTCCCACTGTCAACCATCATTTTCATAACCTTTCATAAAAGCATTTTGGATTTGCTTTGACAATGCACTCTGGCCATAACAGTGTCCTGCCAGTCTTGGCAGCCTCACTGACTAGACAAAACAAATATTAGGTCAGGAGTCTGGGAGCACTCCATGCGCTTCCTACACCACAGGGGATGCAGTTAGTGATGCAACATGGACATAGAAGCTGGAGTAACCTGCTGTGTAATGAACACATGTCCTCTAGCAGCAAGGTCTCCACTGTCCAAGCAGATGAATCTGCTGCTGTTTTCGTAATCTAGTTCTGGAACTACTGAGCCCTCAGGGGTGTAGGCAATGTTTACCTTTGCTGGCTTCTGGTGGGCAACAAAATGCACCCAATGAAACTGATCTTCAAAGGTGAGAGGAATATGGCAACATCAAGACAGCTAGTATGGTCTGTCCCTACTCTGCCCTCTTACTCCCTGCCCAGCCTCTCCCTTCTCCTGAAAATCATGGAGAGACCTCTTCTGCATATGAGTTCTCTGGACCAGACTCTTTAGCCCATGAACAGAGTGTTTGCTGACACACAGGAGCCCTGGACTGAAGTATTTATTGTGAAACTCCAAACTTACAGCTGCTGATTTGCTCTCTGACCTGAGCTCAGGGGAAACAGATGCAGCTTATCTCCTTCAGTAGAACAAGAGATAATACTTAGTACAAGATAATACAGGAAGTGGCGTATGAAAACAGTCAATAAATAAAAATACAAGTAGTAGTTTAACAGTTTTCCTTTATCTACTGCAGGAAGCGTGCATCAACCTAGCTATACTTATACTATATGATGATCACAGGATATAGGAGGTGTAAGAGGCAGTTTATGAGCAACTGGGCAAAAGACTGAAAGAAATCTTCTGAATGTCATATAGTCAATAAAAATGATTTTTATCTTTTCAGACTAAGATAAAATTGCTTGTTCATATCCAGTGAGTGTGTAAAGATACTGTTGATTGAGATAATGGAAGAGAAGACCAGAACTCCAATTTCATTCCCCTGTCCTTGAACCTATTTTCATGCAGAGGTTTCCATCTGCAGCTATCAAAGCCCATCTTGAAACTTAGTTGCTGAACTTAGATGAGGGGTGTAAGATTTCTACCCTCGTAGATATTTTCTTCTTTAGTATTTCTTCAAAATAATCTGTATTGCTGATTTTATACATTGCTTTTTGCTTTTTAGAATTGTTTTTAATTCCATTCTTTAGGCACATAATTACTTTTGTACATTTTCTGCATAACATTGTAGCATCTGAACTTGCCATGTCATACCAGCACTGCATTACTCTTTGTTTAGTCTTTGAATTGCATGATTACATTTCTAAATTATTTTACCCATTACCATGAACGTTAAGCCTCTGTGGAGAGACCTCCTTGAACTCCTGTGATTTCTCAGCTAGCATTTGGGGATCAGCACAGAGCAAATAATACACTCCGAAAATCTTGAAGTGTTGTGGCTGACAAACCCATTTCCTTTCTAGAACCAGTTGTAATTACTGGTCATTTAATCTCCAATTTTTCCCTGCCTGCATTAAAGTCTTTAAAATTGAAGCACAATATCAATACTATAGAAAAAATGCCATGTACTCATGAGTTAGAAAGATATTCCATGTGTGTTCTTCCAGCTGGGACTTGATAGAATTGATTAAGTTATGAACTTATTTATTTACAACTTTTATTACCTTAAACACTATCTGGAACAATTATTACACGTAATTATTTCAAGTTTATTTTGTATCTTAAATCAGAATACACGCAAGGAGTTAGAAAACTTCCTTTCTAAGGCTGCACTTTTTACTTTCGCACAGAAGCTCTAAAATTGCAGAGCTTAATTAAAACAAATACTAACCAGAGAACCAGAGAAGAAGAAAAATTAGATCAGAAAGCTATAAACTAATTTAAAAAAACTGCATTAGGAAAACAGTCCAGGAAAAGCCAAGGGGCCTCATGTTAGTTAACAGTGATAAGAAGAATGAGGTATATTGAGAACAAGATAGATTATATGGTAGAAAGCAGAGAGGCAGCTTGAGGGGGTAGGAAACTCATTTATTCTCTAACAATGGTGTGCAATGATTATAAATTATGAGCATGTTTATTTTTTCCAATAAGTTATGTTATTAGCAGTATAACACTTTTAGTGAATCTCAGGTCATTAAAATATCACATCCCTTCATTGTAAAATAGCTCAAATGTTTCCCACCTTTCCCTTGAGTAGCTGTAAGTCGACATTCACGACAGCTACCAAAATAAGCTTTGGCTAAGATGAGAATAGATCATATGTCATTGATGCGTGCACACACCTGTAGTCATGCACACCTGTACACATATATCACTTTGGCAAGTATTTACAGCAGCCCTGGCTTTTAGTTAAGAATAAAGAAAGTTTGAGAGATTGGGTCACAGTCTACCTGTCACATAAATTCATTGACCTTATCATCATCACACTATGAGCCATAAGTATCAAGAAGGTAGAGTGTAATTCCTCATATTGGCTATGCTTCATTTTCAGTGGGATGCACTGTAGAACAATACAAGAATCATTTTCAGCTGCCTTCCAGGGTGAAATTACAGGACAGAACAATCCCCAAGAGCTGGGTCACACAGACCCGCCACTGATCCAGTCTCCTTTAAAAATTAGTGTCATTATCTTAACAAATTCGTTCTCCAAAAAAGAAAAGTTAAAGGAGTAGCAGAAGAAACAGGTTCTCAGAAGGAGCATGTACTTCAAACAGGCTCTTGGATGTGATAAATGAGAATCCCAAGTAACAGAATCTGCGATATTGTGTATATCCTTGTGTGTTATTTCACACTCTGTAATTTTATCAGGTAGCTCTGCATTTCCTTTGCTGAACTAGGTAGGCTGTGTAATAAAAGTCAAGTTGAAACTGAAAATATGGGTCTAAAAATGATCTAGAGGGCCATGGGTTCACTGACCCTGAGGAAGGGTATGTTTTTCCACAGTCACAGGTGTTTTCACAAGATACCTGCCATGACCAAATTGCAGTGGGATTAAGGGCATCAGGTGTTGGATCTAGGGAGACAAATCTCTCTTTGCTCTTCAACAGTGGCAGATTTTGAGGGGGCAGCTTACAATTCTGGTTACACATTTGCATTGACTTAAGGACTGCAATACAGTTTCTGGGGAAGGCTAAAACATTTCAAGTAAAATTTACTTGGACCTTGCACACTGGCTTGTGGAAAACAACATTTATTAGGAAAGTATTACTTTTTAAAGACTTCTAGTTGCACAAGAATGCAATGAAAAAGAGATCTGAAACTATAAAAATAAATGTCTCAGTATTGGTTTTAAGTGACTTTTCCTTTCAAAGTTGCGATAGTGTAATTATAGCAAAATTTTAAAGTTAAACTGCTTTGAAATTACTACAAAATATTTGTTTATCTAGTTAGAAATACATTTTTGCTTATGAAGCTGAGTGTTTTTTTTAGTTATCATGTGAATATGGGATGGAAGAGAGCCTTCTTTGGCAATAGCAAAGGATGAGAAAAGCAGTGTTCTGCCAAATTTTATTTTCCAAGAGGACAACGACAGTACGCTGAAGTTTGTTTATTTGAGAGGCCACAGAGATCTGAGTTCAAGCCTTCACTGGATCTCTGTTGATGTCCCGTGCAGAACAATTTCAGTTGCCATTGCAGGGCACTTGTCAATGGCCTTGATTTCAGCAATGACAGATGAAGCAAATGTGGCCTATTTAAGCATTGATGTTGGTTACTGATGCATAGCAGATACAACTAGAATCATTTACAATCCTTTTATCCAGTTGTGAATTGGGCTGTTTCCAAGAAAGCATTTCATAATTTTTGAGGTATTTTAGCATTCGTGAAACTTATAAAGCTTTTCTAAGACATCCTTTTGATGAAAGTAGCATCTCAGTGTAATTAATGGAAATTTAATACAGTTATTTGAGAGCGATGATATTAATATATCTGTAAGCAATTATAAAATTTGAAAGAATATCACTCTATAAATTAGAATGAGATGAGCACTATAGCAGAATCATTTAAATAATAGAGTCAAAGACTAGTATTTTCTTCCATCTTAATCCAGAAGCCTACTGTTGAAAACTGTATGGTCTTCAGTATGTAATGGTTTTTTACTGCATCAGAACACTTTCTAATCAACTGAGGCTGCACAATTTATCTACTGGATATGCCTTCCGGTGCTGTAATATGGAAAAGTCCCTTAAAAGAACCTGAAACAATACAAGCTTTCTTTGTAAGTTTTATTTAGGGAATTTATTTCTATTTGTTGCCCTCCCCACCCCTCACTCCTCTGCATTCACAGTATTAAATATTTTACTTACTTGAGCTTAAGAAAGGTGTTCATTACATTTATTTCAAATTCTTATAAAATAACCATCTTATCTGCAGAGGAAAATTTGTGTTCATATTCAGTCTAGGAAACCTTGATTAAAATAATTTTGAAAGAATATCTTGACTTCAACATGGAAGTGCCCTGGCTGATGTAGTTTTAATATGTTACAGCATCTTTGAATTAAAGCTATTTAGCATCAGGATGTGCAGGAGATAAGGAAGACCAATAGCTGTGAGCATAAATAAACATTTCAAAGCTCTTTTTTTTTTTTTTTTTTTTTTTTTTTCCCAGACTAGGTGAATCTTTCAAACAGGAAAGAATAAGAGTTTAATTCGAACAAATTTTAGGTCTTACTTCCCCATTCACAACTGTGAATTGATTAACCCAGCTGAAGTCAATACAGCTATGCTAGAGCAAAATAATTTCTCTGTAAAGATCCTCTCAGAGGAGAAGGATTTTTCTGGCTGCATTACACACTGGAATTTCTGACTCCAATTTTCAATGGGTAAAACTAAACAACTTGTCCAAGACGTATTGATGTTCCAAAGACATCTCAAGTCCTGTCCAGGACTGACAAAATTTATATTTTGATACAAAATTTCCCAGTCCACCTTTACTAAGGATGAAACAAATATACTCCCCTGCATTAACAGTGGTATTCCCAGAAATGGAAAAAGCCCCAAAAGTTGTTTCCATCAAACTGGTAAAATGTCACAGTCATCTTATCTCACCACTCACTCTCAAAGTACCTCTTTTGTTTTTGGTAGTGATGTTCTCCATTTGATTTCTATATAAGCTTTATGAGTCTGTTAAATGATGTCCCATATGTCTACTGCAGGAAATGAATAGACTGCAACCATGGGGCAATATGAGGACTATATTTAAAAATGCAGAGGACTTCCCCCAGGACTTGATTCTAAAAAATATTTGAAAGTGTGATAGAGACCAAGAGGCTCTACAGACAAGATAGCATTCAGAGGAATGGACAGAAGATGGTGTTTAACTTTCCTAAAGCTACAAGATGTGCTAGGAATGATAAATGGGGAACTGTGCTGATAAACCTGAGCTCTGACCTTGTTCGTGTATCCTGTTCTGCTCTTCACTTCCACTAGAGAACAGGCAGCTAATTATTCCAGATGACTTGGGAATGGAGCCATGAAAGGCTTTTAGTCTTTTAATCTTGCTTAAATATAAAGTTGTGATCCTTTAAACCCCATGTCATCTGGTACCGAAAGCCCAGAAGTGTGTATACCTACTTAGGGAAGCTTCCAAGAGTGAATACAAGCTAGAATCAGGTATTCCAAGAAGAGGTAATATTTCCATGTCTCAAGTGCCCAGATCCGCAGTTCTCTTGGCCTATGCTTACATCCTTCTGGCACTCAAGAACTAGATATTTCTACTTCACCTGGCTGAGACAATCAGTCTGTTAGACATCCGTACAGCATGTCAACTCAAGATCTTCACAGTGTGGCACAGTGCCGGTCAGACAGCCACCCCGGATGGATGAGCCTGCATGCAGGATCTGTGTTTATCTGTCTAAGCCTGCATCCTTCCTCTCCAAAAACAGTGATCTAACCCCTAGACCATAGGTCTGCTGTGACTTGCTGACTATGGACACAGACATGACTGTGGACAGGCATGTCTCCCATCATGTCACCCAGTGCAAAATAGTCAATACCTTTATGATTAGGACACTCTGGTAGGAAAAAAAAAAAAAAAAAAAAAAAAAAAAAAAAAAAAAAAAGCTCTCAATTCCTTGAGTCCTTTTTACTTGGAGGAAGAGACTAAGCCTTGATAATCCCAAGTAAATTCTTATGGCAAATCTTGGCTAAGCAGGTGTATGGGGAGAAGAAGGACCGGAGAGATGGATTGAATGTGTAATTGCTGGGAAGGATCTTGTGGCCAAGAAGTAGATACGTATGTCCTACAGTGGGATTGGATTTAAGATCTGCTTCTATTCTCTGTATTTCTGAGTGGTGATATTAAATGTTTCATTGTTTGACAAACTAGTGAACCTTTCTGAGACCCCTCATTTTTCCTATGCTTTGTGGAGTAGTAGATTTCATTTTGCTGATCAGGCAGCTAAAAGGTCAGATACCATGGCATGCTGCCCTGTTGCTCCCTCATTCTCTCATGTTTTCCATTGTTGATTCTTCCAGAAGATGGGAACTGGATGGAGACATAAAGCTGCATTCACCTGTGACCTTGGATACAACTTGATTGAAGGTTATCTAATGAAATATAATATCTAGTGAACACAGATTTACAAAGCGTCAGCCTACTGTGACTGTTTAAATAGATGAGGAAAAGATATAAAAGGAGTTTTCTGAATCTAAATTTAGGAAAAAAAAAAGCAGACATTCTGCAGCAACATTCTGTTGTGGTCCAAAATGCTTTTTTTTTTTCCCCGCATTTTAAAAATGACTATACAAAAGTAAGAAATGTGGTTTCAAATTCAGAGCATATTTCCACATATATCTGAAATAATTCTACTCCTCTGTGTACTTGTAGCAAAAGAAATAATCATGGCAGGCTACAAAGTGGATGATATGGGAGGGGAAGGGGATGGGGAAGGATTTTTTTGTGGTAGTGACTGCTAACTCTTTCCACAAGTTACCAGCTCTCTATTTAAAGACTTCTGATTCTTTTAAAGAAAAGAAAGCCCAGGAATAATGTCTTCTCGTATTGAACGGGGCAGCTCTTACCTTGGAGATAACCCTCACTAAAACCTTTCTGAGCCTTATTTCCATCTTGTGCCAAGCGCTGACAGCACACATGCCAGCACCAAGATTGGCACCAGCACATACTAGGACAGGATGTGTGCAGCAGAATAGGATGTATATGGCCCTGTACAGCAGCCCTCAGTGCACACGTCACTGGCTATCCCTAGCCTGGCAGACATAGGCCTGTGGCAACTCAAGCGAAGCGTGAAAAGGGACACTCAGGAGAAAGCTGCAGGGTCCTTTCCAAGCTCATGTCCTTTTGTTTTGTTTTGTTTTCCAATATATAATAAAATAATCTCATTTTGTTAACCTTATGTTGGTAGTGAATAATCTACACTGTTCTTATTTTTTGCAATGTAATTCCCTTAAATTTCTGTGGTGTGCATATGCATGTGCACATACACACCCACTCACATGCACATGCACTCATGCACACACGAAGATCTGTAATAAAGTTTTCCACTTAGATCTTCGCCAGCTAAAGAGCACTGGGTACACCACAGACTGAATATGTAACATATCCACCAGAAAAAACAGACTAGATACAGAAGTTATTCTGCTAGCCTCCCAAGTTTCAAATGATGGAGATGGTGTAACCCCTCCATCCGCTTGAAATTTCAGAATATTTGTTCCTGGGTTTCAAGATCACTCCCTTGAACTGGAAAATCAGGTTTCATGCATCCCCCTGGCAGAAGAACATGTTAAATGAGGGGAAGGAATGTGACTGATGTTGTCTGGTGTGGTGAGGGGTGACGCAACGAAACCATCACCTAGGAAACTGAAAATAAAAAACATGTTTTATTCTTTGAGCAACAATTACACAACATGTATCTAGTTCATAATGTGCTTTGGTGATAGGGAAGAGAAGCACATCACAGAGGAGACTGAAAAAAAGAGATTCAAGCAACTTGAAGTACAATATTCTCTGCCAGCCTTTTGTGACTAATACACAGCTGAATGAGTTCACACGTGGATTCACCCACCTAATAAAGCAAGCCGCTATACATGCGCTTTCATGGGGATTACCGAAGGGCCTTGTCCCTGATAATGATGGCAGTGTAACGAGGCAAGTGAGAAGCTCACAACAGTTCAGAGTGAAAAATACCATCCTCAGATCAAGAAGAAGCAGGGATAACTTTTCTAGTTTGACTGCAGGTCAGTCCTTGATGTAGTTTAAAAAATGCAGATCCTTGCTGGAAGCTGTATCACATAGCTGATCGGACCTGCCCTCCAGAGTGCGCTTGTACTTGTTAACGCCGACATGAAGGGCTTCCCGGGAGCGGTGTGATCCAGAGCGTTCAGCGTTTCCGTGCCATTGTGAACCACTTAGTCTGAACAACCCACCCTGTTATCAGTGTGAAAGATGTCGATGTGCAGGGTTGCTGCAGCACAACATAAATCGGGAGCGTACGGCTTCCCACCTGGCAGAGAACGCGCACACCCCTACGTCCAAGGAAACGTGCAATTTGGTTGCAAGGATGCTTTCACGTTTTGACTAGAGATGCAAAGAAATCTTTGGTTTACCTGAGAAGAATTTCTTTTTTCTCTGATCCTCACCTCTGGAGGGTAAAGTAATCCTGATAAAACACCATCCCATGGATGGACACTAGCCATTGAATTAGCAGGGAATCACAAAATGAAACACTAAGATCAAGACTGATGTAACTTTGTCAGCTCAGCTTTGTGTATACGCGGTACGATCCAGTCTTAATTGAGATGCTCTTTTTCCACAAAGCTTCCTACTTCCCTCTTTGTTTAGCTGGGAGAGTTAATGAGCCAGACTTTTACAAGATTCTGCTTCCTCCCTCTCCTTACATCCCCAGGATCCTGAAATGAGGGGATTAAATAATAGGCTTTTAGTAGTTAAATGAGGACAACCTTGGGAGAATGAAAGGAGAAGGGTGAGGGGAATTAGAGCTCCAGCAAAAATACAGAAAGTTGCTGAGCCCTTGTCCTCTCTGCACACCACTGTCACTACCACTGGGGTAGAGACAGAGACTGGTAGATGCCCTGGCACCCACTGCTTCCTCCCACGATAGTAGGATGCCCACAATGAACTTCTGCAGGAGTAACAGGAGCAGCACAAGGAAGGGCCAGCCTTTCACTCACAAGAGGAGCAGTCAGCATCAACCACTTCTCTTGTCAGTCACCAACAAACACAAAGATGTAAAGAAATCAGACAAATCTACTGGTGGCTTGGGATTTCAGCAACACGGACATGACTTGGGACTTCAGTAACTGCCCCATGTGGACTTTTGAGGGGACTGTCTGAAGGGACTCAGCACAAAAGCTGTTATTCCCAGAAGAGTGGGTGAGGGCTGTACTTTCAAACTGTGCTTAGAATTTGAATATTCCTTTTAAATGTATACACATAACTCACACTGCTTCCATACAGCTATTGAACCTGGCCCCTTGCTTTCTTCATGCTCACATAATTTGCTTGCATCCAAAATTCTCCCGCCAAAAGGGGATCCCAGCCACATCAGCTTCCTGACAGGTTGCTTCTGTCACTTTCCATTAAGCTCCAAACTGCTGTGTCATATAGCAATTTGACACAGGTTTTGTGGCAGACTAAGAATTGTCTTGCATGATCTTAAGGAGCACTACCTTGCTAGTTTCCCTGGAAGAGAGGGAAAAGAGGAGTCTGAGTAACTCTGTCACCTAAGGACATGCTGGTAGTGTTCTTTATCTGTCAACAGAGACCAAAGCATAACCACCTTATATGTAAGACTAGCTGGCTTTGTCCCCTCCCAGGAGGACTGAGTCCAAGCAGTTTGAAAAGGCTTGATGTTTTCTATTAAAAAAAAAAAAAAGTAATAGAATTTAGATCTGACAGGAAAATCAAATCGTCATGGCTAGAGGTTTGCAAGCAAATGCTGTGTGTGTTAGACAAACTCCACAGCAATCTTAAGAAAGGTGGTCTTTCCTTCCCCCCCCCCCCCTTTTTTTTCCGTTATTATCCTGTATCTGAATGTCTGTCAAGGAGAGCTTTCTTATTCTGAGTGAACGACAGAACTTGCACACAGGCATTAGTGGAACTTACTGATAAAGGCAAGGCTGAGCAGAGTTACAAAGAGGAGAAAAATCAAAGTTGCTCTCTTCTCATGCCCACACTGACAGTTGCATCTTTGTGATGTTATAGTTTGAGTAGAGAGGTTTCAGGGCTTTTCGTGGCTGCAACCTGACATGCCATCCTTGTGGTCAAAGATTACTCTGCTTCCAAGGCTCACAGTATTGACTGGTGCTCGTCCCCTCCACATTCCAGCATCTTAAATAAATAGCTTGCATTGTTTGTTAAAATAAGCAATTGACAGTTTTCAGGAAGGAGAGTACTGGGGAAACATATGCTTCTGAGCTAGGTAAATTAGGCTTGAAATTGAAGTGCAATTAATCATCAGTGAGGCATTGACCAGCTCAGCTAGAGATGTGGCACATTCCCTGTCATGTGAATTCTTTATTTCTGGATTTCAGATCTCTCTGGAAGGGATGATTTAGTGCCAGCAAGTCAAGATTTTTCACATAGAAATTACTGAGAAAATGCTATGGTTTGTACTGATGAATGACCATAAAGTTCCTTTTGTGGATTTAAAAATTACTCTTTTGAAAACAGTGTATGATGCCCCACAAATATTTTCTTTGCAAACCAAGGAAGAATGTTAGAAAGCGGCTATTTCTCTTTCAGAGCTGAGTATGAAACATGTATGTGGTCTGCCAGCTCAGAATTGCAGCCACTAATGTGATAAGGATCCCAGACACTTTTTTATTGTAATATGCCCTCTTGTGTCACTCATTAGTGTATACTAGACACACAATTTTCAATCTCTTTTGATCTGTAGACCCCAAAATATTTTTTCAACAGGCCTTTCTGTGCTGTACTACAGTTTGCTGATTTAGATATCTTGGAGAAATAGGCATGGGTATGAATTTTTGGATCTGAGAGTAAAATGTCTTTAAAACTGCTGCACTGAATAACTTTTTCTGATCTCTTGACTGCTCTGAACTCATGCACTGTTTTCCTTCTGCTATGCTCTTCAGTCTTCAGCAGACATCCACATTTGCCCACGTACAGCAAATTTCATCCAGGTCTTGTAGGATTCAGCACAGTCCCAAACTTTTATTCAGAAATTAAGAACGATTCATACAGAAAAAAAAAGAATAACATTTTAAAATAAGCCTAAAGAAAATAATATTCTGTTTAACTCTTGTCATATTTGATTGTCTTCTTTTCTAATGCTATGAAAGATATAGTGGGTAATCAGGATACTTCATTGCTACATTGCCTGTCTGTCTGATATAAACAAAAATACACTCATTAATGACTTTTCTGGCTCCCTGTAGTACTGACCAAGCAAATGAGCCTTCCCTACATCTTCTGCATTATGCCTGGTTAAATATATCTGTGTAAGCAGTTGATATTTAAGATGACCAAGACACAGTCAAGGCATAAAACAATTAAAATAAACCTATCATTCCCTCCTAGGTTTTGTCGTGGAACCAATGTTTCATGAAGTTTAGCATTATCTGATAACCCTTCAAATTTCCTCTAATTAACTTACAGCACTTCAAATAAACACTTTGAACAGGTAGGACTGCCTGTGGGTGCACTGTTTTGCACGCCATTTCAGGAGGCATTGACCTCCCTGATGTGGTTGCCTAGGCCAGTTCCTTAGTTTCATTCTCCGTTAATTGGTTTTACCCTTGGGAGTGGTACTGGTACTTTTTCTTAAAAGGCAAGTTTATCATACCTTCATGAGAAGATTTGGCAGGATACTTCATATGTTCCAGAATTCAGACTGTTAATGTGTGTCCTTATCAAGCAGAATTCCTAGTATTCACCAATTACAGGTCATATTCTCTCTTCCAAGCAGGGACCAAAATAATGGGAAACTTCTTCTAAGACCAGCTGCAGTCTCTGGGTCCTTCTATTTTCCCAAATGTGTATCCCTATATTCTCCAAATAGGGCTGAAGAAGAAACTTGGATAATACTTTGAGAGCCTAACAGGAGAATATTGGTTCTTACTATCAAAGACAAGATGACTTGTTACTGACCAAAAGGCCACTTTTGAAATTCCACTTAAGTTCATCCACATATGAGCTTTTGTGCCTGTGACAAAGGGCAGCTATGAAACAAGATATGTTCTCTTTTCTCCCATTGCCTGTCATCCGTCATAAACTAGCTGATACACCCAAGGAGACAAAGCTGAAGGGTTTAAATCCTCTCGTACAGGAGAGTGAGCCTGGAGTCACTTGTATGCTCAGACATGGCTATATGAGAGTGCTGCACTGGGCAAAAGGGAAGATCCTTTATCCCTGCTTCACCACATCTGAAATGAGTAAAAGCCTCCCTCTTAAGAGAAGGGACTGCATCGAGCAAGTGTCCTCTAAAGAGAAATACTTTTTCTTTTCTTTTTCTTTTTTTTTTTTTCTCTTTGAATCTAGCATACAGAATAAGGGGTGGTAGGGGAGAGAATATTGTCAGGGGGGACTTAACCTCAGCAGACACAGAGTGCTGCTGATTTTCACCAGCTGAAGACTGTGCTCATCATTGGTAATTGCCATCAGCAAAAGAGGAAATTCATTTCCTGCAAAGCTTTTATTCAGCTTGAAAATTTATACTTCAGACATACTGTGCTGTCTTGCCACAGCCTTTCTAATGTCTCAGAAGAAAAGTTTCTTGCAGAGTTAGAAAGTTTTCATCGAGCTTCCATTTTGAGAAAAGCACTTGGAAGGCTTTCTGATTACCCTACTGCAATGGGAGTTCGACAAAGACTGACAAGGAAACATCCAAGTTTCACTGCAGTCCTCCTTGTTGTCTACAACTGCAAGGATAGTTATCTCTGCAGTGGTGGGGTACAGGTGCTTCCCCGAAGAGTGCCAGCCTGGCTGTTTGAGCTTGTGGAGGGGAAAGAGAGATCAAAGGACTGGAAAGAATAAACACTACTGGAAGGAGCATATCTGCAGTGTATTCCAAGGTAACCCTCTTTTGCACTGCAGTGTTTGGTCTCAAATACTGCTTACTGGATTTTGAGGACTTCGTCATGTTCTCAGAAGAGAAACTGGGCTATGAAGACTAAAAATCAAAGTAAATGAGCTATTGTGACCCAGGATCCTTACTAAGAGTTGCAGAGATAAGAGAACGTTTGCTGTCCTATAGATGTGGTCTGACAGAGGAACTAATAACCTGCCACCCATGCCCAGTATGCGGTCTGTGTAGAAGGCTAGTGGCAACCAGACAGCAAGATTAAAGCTTTTGGGAAAACAACCCCTAGCCACCTCTAGCAAGAGCATTCATACTACTTTCACAATATTTCAGGAATGAACCCTGGGGAGATAAAACTTCTGAGTGCATAATCAAAAATACCAACTTCCAGATAGAGATATTAAATATGTTTGGAATTATATTCCAAATCTGAATAATAAAAGTGAGAGAAGACCCTGAGGTGGCTGCCCCATGGGCAATCCCAAAAAATTGCTGAGACTGCATCTGTCTTTCAAAAAGCAGAAAAATCTGATTTGGAGAACAAAATAATTAATATATCCTATTTTCCCCAAATCATAGTCCCTGATGATGTCTGAAATTGCATGGGGAAGTTCTTCAGTGAAAAAAGAGGCTGGAAACAAAAATGCCTTGTTTTAATAGCCTTGAGTTCCTTTTTTTTAATGTTATCTTTCCTTTTTGTCACTGATGATAGGATGACATCTTTATTGTTGGGAAGCTTGGGCTCTGTAAACAATTAGAGATAGATGAGTCATTATGTGGAACCAAGATCTTTCTGAGCAATACCTTGCTTCAAGGATGTACTTTGTAAGCAAGTGACTATGATTGTGTAAGATGTCCATTCACGCTGAAGAAAGCATCCCCACAAGATAGACTGTGAATCATATCAGTTCTTCTACTAATATAAGAAGTTTTACAGATGCAATCTGTTGATTGTATCCTTTAGGCAAGTGTGATGCATAGCGTTTGTTCAAAAAAATGAGATTACTTTTTCCTGTCTCTTGCTTATGGGACATATGTTAGCTAACGCCCACAAAGGGAAAGTCAGAAAGGAATTTCTTTCCAAAGCTTAGCACTGGTAATAAAACCCCGCTAAGTGTCCTATGCAATTTGTCAGAAAACACTTACACTGGAAAGGCTATGCATACATTGCTTTTGGGGGATTTTCTCCTTTCCAAAAAGAGACCATTTTTCATACATTTTTCAGTTGGTCTATAATTTAGTCTGCCCATAAAATAATAAACAGACACAATAAAAAATAAAAAAAAGAGAGAGAGAGAAAGTTTATTCACTGAGACTTTCAGGTCAGGCTTTTCATTGCAAGGTAGGAAACAAAAGGTTATAAGTTAAACAAATACACACAATTCAAGTTGTTTCTTTACAGTAGCATGTTCTTCTGATTGCTTATTTCCTCTTACCTCAGAGCTCAGTCAAAAGAAATGAAGGTTCAACGTTAATGGCAAGATCCCCTCTTCTGAATCCTGCTCTCAGGGAGATAACAGTAGTGTCCCTCCCCTTCACCTGCCTGGAAGCAAAGACCACCTCCTAATCTTCCCTGACGACTCAGTAAAATGACATAATGGTACAGAAAACCAAGTAATGTTTTCCGAAATTAGAAAATGAGTCAGCGTTTGCAGCAATCATCAAAAATCTTTTATCGCGAGAAACCTAAGCCAGGCTGACTTGAATCAGAAAGCATGTGTCCAATAGGTACTAACTACAAATGATCTTATAATGTGTAGTACAGCTATGGAAGCTGCATGATTGGAGGGTTTTATAGCACTATCACAACCTGACTCATAGATGATTTCAGTCATGGAAATCATGCGGGTTTTAAGGTCAGCCACTGTCTGTGGATTTGTTGGCAATTATTGAGTGACATGCTGCAATCTGAATTTTAAAAAATGGAAATAGAAATTGTTATCCTCAAAATTTCATTTATGAGCAAAGAGGAAATGCATCTTATACATAAAGCCAATAATTTACTGTTAGTACAACTGAAACTTTAACAGTCTAATCATTATTTTTTTCTGTAATAATTAAATCTTGACTAATAAAAAATAGTAACACAGAATTGTTATATGTAAACCTAGTTTCCACCTCTCTTCTTAGTGCAATACATACTATTCCTCTGCTTCCCTGTGTCCTGAGGTTGGTGGTGTCATTCTTGTGGTAATGGGAGGGTGTTATGGCAAGACATCAGTGTTTGGAGTCCTTCTTTGGAGGAGATGTGATGATCGCATTGATGTTTTCTTCTTCCTCCTCCAAGTCCCACTTTGTCATTTTTATGTTTTCTAATACACTTTTACACCATCACATTTTCTTCACTGGTCTGAAGCTCCACGTTACACCAAAAATTACTAAATATGGTGCATGTGCCTTTTACATATATTAGATACTATTTCTTTGGCCTCTTTGTCATCCCTAAATCCAGTTTTGTCCTGCTTCAGGTCTACATTTCTTTAACTGATCATTAGTCAGTAGTTTATAGTCATGATGTATTCAGCGCCAAGCTTGTTCCCATCTCTTATCATTCCATGCCTGTACTCTTCTGTGCCACATCCTGTGTCTCCACTTCTGAAGACTTCTATCATCATACTACACTCATATATCTCTATTCTACATCATTATGTTAGAAACATAAAAACATGGTGGTACTGTACCAAAATAAACAAAACAAATTTTAACACCTATAGCTGCTCGGTCAACCTGTTGCTGTTATGGTTCTAAGCAGAAATGTAAGCAAACTGTGGACTGTAGACAAAGCTCTTTTGCCCCTTGGAACCTACTTGTGCTAGGAGGATAAATCACAGAATCAGTTAAAGAACCACAAAATAGCTGAGATTGGAAAATGTGCTCTTATCCAGTTGGACTGCCAAAACCAAAGCACTGCAGGAGTGCTCTTACACTAAGGATAAAAATGAAAATAGACATTGAGAAATCCAACTAAAAAGCCCTAGCTCTGAAGTATTCTGATGATAAACTCAGAACTAAACTTACTCAGTTTTGCTTGTGGCAAACTCCTGTTCCAAGGAGGAACTGGCAGAGGATACTTCTGGCTGAATTTCTTTTTGCTTCTCTTATTGACCCTAAGAGTGCAATGACTTACAAAGGATCAGGGAGCTGGAAGAAATTTACAGCATTTGTAATAAGGTATTGTTTTTTTTAGATGTAGCTTCTAGCTTTCATAATCCCCAGTAGGAAATGGTCAGAAAAAATGAAGCACTTCTCAAAAAGGTTGCAATGTCAAATTCTAATCCACACTTAGCACTGCTAAAGCAAAAAATGGCAAAAGTGCTGTAGAAGTCATTCCCTGGGAGTTTTCTCCTGGAGAGAGCAGGGACTGGAGGTCAGGTGCACATGTTCTGCCCAGACCTGTTAGTATCAGGAACCTAAGGCTAAAAACAAAGTCTTGACCTGCTGCTCTCAGGTCAAGATGACTCTTCTTTTACTTGTTTTTTTTTCCTAGATGCTGGTGCACACAGTATACGAGACTTGTGAGGTAATGGATTGGGGGTGATTGCAAAAAGGGCTTAGAAAGGAAAGACAAGTAAAAATAATGCCTGAAGGCAAATCAGGGCTGGAATTGGGAGTGGGGAGGAGGCTGGAGGGGAATGGAAACCTTTAGAGAGAAAGACTGAGTCTGGGTAGAGATGGAGGCTAAAGACAATAGAGCTGTGTGCATAAGCATTAACCTTAGCATTTCCTAGGTGGATGAATGAGTGATTCCTAAGAGAGGGAGGAAGAAACTAAGGATGAGTTTGGTGAGAAAGGCAAAGGAAGAAGGGCTTCAGGACCACCAGGAGGTTGTCCCTGAGCCACACCAACAGGGAACGTATGGTATGGCCTGAAAGAGAGGTCAGGTTAATGAAGTCTGCTGGCATTATGGGTTACATTTCACACCAGTCACTGCCAATTGTAGGTGGGAAAAGAGGATGCAGAGGGAGGAGCAAGGGAGAAGGAAAGGGAAGGAAGAATGAGGAGAGGGAGGTGGCAGATGAGGATATGAAGAAGCAGCAGGGAGGGGAATGAGGAGGAGGAAGGAGAGAAAATAGTACCAGCAAGGCCAGCCTATTGACACTTCAGGAGCCACAGTATGAGGGACTCCTTGTCCCTCTTGTCTTCCAGAGTTCAGAGAAGCTGTTAGTACTGTAAGACTTTTTTCTCACAGGAGTTGGAAAAAGCACATTTCCAGAGGGAGGATGAGCCCCTGATACAGGGTGCTGTATGTTGTGCTAAAGATATGAGCACTTTTATCAACTGATTTGTATGTTTGGCTGGGTAAAGTATATAAACATGGCATTTAAACAGAAGCAGCCACCGTCCTTTCATTTTCTCTGTATCTAGCTTGATTACCAATAGCATTCTCAGGGTTGCAGCTGAAGTGAAAAACCACTGTGCATTGAGTATTTACAGTGTTACACAGTACTAAACAGCTGTGAAAAAAAACCTGCTAGATACATCAAACGGGCATCCAGAATTAAAGGGCAGTTTTAACAGGAAGCGTGCAGTGACTCCATTTCCTAATTGTAAAATGGGCCTGCCATGCCGGGGAACTGCAACAACACACTGACTAGTATTTGTCACTGCAGTGATCAGCCCAACAAAGAGCAGCGGAGGTAATTAATAATCCTATCATGAGGGTACGGGTTCAGGCGCCTACAATGAATGAGGCAGAGTGCCAGCACGCTGAGCCATGGGACTGCACGCGTGTGCTGGTACAGCTACGGTGAGGTGAGGTGAGGTGAGGTGAGGTGAGGTGAGGTGAGGTGAGGTGAGGTGAGGTGAGGTGAGGAAGGAAGGTCCTGAGGAAGAATGACTTGTAGGTAAAGGCTGTAGCAGGATTCACAGGTCCAAGGAAGTTGAGCTGAAGCTGAAGGGGCAACCATTCACACCCAAAGCCCTCACCTAAGTGTATTTTCCTGAGTTGAGCCTTTTCTTGAAGAAGCCCAGATTTGAGGGGGGCAGAGTCCCAGAGTCCCTGGCTGGGTGTGTTACCCTGGGCACATGCCATGGCCCTGCACTGAGAGGGGAAAGAGGGCACCAGCACGCCTTCATGCCCTGTAATTCCTCCTTTTCCTTCTCCCCAGCTCTAGCCTTTTCCCTATTACTTTGGTGTTTACAAGGTGAGCTCTGCAAGGACTTTGCATGTATGCATCACCTTTCTTCCCCATTAACTTTTGAACCCATGATGTTTAACATATCATGAAAACAGCTGGCCAGGTAGAGGAGAGAAACCCTATTGCTATGTTTATACCAGTAAATTATAGAGGGAGTTTTCCAGACACACAAACTCAAAACTGTCCATACTGTTATGCTGTTAGAGACATGCAGCATTCTCCAAAATGGTCAGATCCAGAGTTAGCCCAGAGCAGGGACTAGTACTAATTGCTAATGCAATCACTTTGTTATGGAGGGGACCAGCATATTTAATTTATTAGCATAGCTGTAACCTATCTGTGCCCACTTAGGGAAAAGGCTGCTGCCTCGCTGTTATTAGACACTGGAGGATCCACATAGAAGACATTATTACTTATTCCCTAGTTGGACAGCAAGAAACTCCGGGTGGAGCCCTGCCCTTTGAGATCCCTGTGTCAAGGACCTGTGTGGTGTGTAAGATGCTTAACAAGGCGAGAGCTCATACTCAGAGTTCATATAATACCATTAAAGAGGCAGCTGACCATGCATGCAGAGAACAGACTTAAATCATACTCCTTTTGTTGTATTGCTGTGGTTTACCCCATGAAGGGCTTGTGTGGCAAAACCCCACATTTTCAGCTCTGTAGGTACGTGCTTCACAGCGTTGTCGGTGGCTGAAAACAAGTGGTGCTAATGGAAACAGTCACACCGAGCAAACTCGTGATGTCCTTGCAGCTGGGGTATTGGCACCTAAGGGTTTAAACATCAAAGCCAGCGTCCTGAACTGCAGCTAGAGATGAGGCAAAGCCAGACCTGTCTCTAGAGCAATGCTACTAGGTGTTCCCAGTGGCCAATTTTTCTGAACAATTGGGCAATCGTATTTTGCAGCAGCTGTAGCCTAGGCACTCTCCAAACACAGCTGAGTGTACTACACAGTGCATTAATCCAAACCCCAGTCTTGAAGTCAAAGGTGTGTTGAGTAAAAATAAATGTCTTGGAGAATCAGCTAAAACCGTTGTCCAAGACAAATTACCAGCAAAGCCTCAAGGGGTTCCCTTTATAAACAAGAGAAGGGCAAAGGATGGGTGAAGGCGGGGAAGGAGATACACTGCTTTATGCCTATTATCCTACTGACATCCTTCCTTCCAAACAAAGCTGGAGGACTTTTTTTTTTTTTTTTTTTTTTCATTTCTCCATTAACATTTTTTGTCATATCTTCACTTCTTTTCTCTGGGAGAGGTACAACATCCAAGACCTCTACACTGTAACTTTACTCATAGAATGAACGAGACAAATTATTCTAATTTCTTTAATGTCAACTCAGCATCCTTTTCTTATTGATCTACTTATCAGATAAACAGGATTACAAAAATACAAAAACTTTGAACTTTTCAGACAAGTAAGAATGATTAATGACATCCTATGATTTTTCCCAGATGAAAAAAGAGCATCTAATAACTGAAATGAACCTGACTCACCAAATTTTGGCTTTGTAGCTTGTTGTTCCCAAAAAGCATGGAGCAGGCCTAACTGCTGAGAATAATTTCTATAGTTTGATCATATTTCTATGTTTCAGGTCCAGATATGCATCCAGCTGCGTCCTGTCTCTTTGGTGGGTTAAATACTATATTCTCTTTGCATCCTGCCTCTTCCCTGTGGGAAAGAAACTCAGCCAAAGGGGTCTGAAGGGATCAAAAGCACTCTCCAGTCAGGTCCCTGATGTGGGTAGTGAGGGAGCAGAAATCAAGACGTGCTGTGGCACACAGTTGCTCTGTAGCCTTGATTGACCATGGATGTCTTTTCAGTCCACACAGAATCACAGAATCATGGAATGGTTGAGGTTGGAAGGGACCTCTGGAGATCATCTAGTCCAATCTCCCTGCTCGAGCAGGATGTTAGACAGACCCTGCTGTTAGACAGGGTTGCATCCAGGCGGGCCTTGAAGATCTCCAGGGAAGGAGGCTCCACCATCTCTCTGGGCAACCTGGTCCAGTGCTCCGTCACTCTCACAGGGAAGAAATTCCCCCTCATGGTCAGGCGGAACTTCCTGTGCTTCAGTTTCTGCCCATTGCCTCTTGTCCTGTCACACGGAACAACCGAAAAGAGTTTGTCCCTGTCCCCTTGACACCCTCCCTTCAGGTACTTGTACACATTGATAAGATAGTATTATGAAACACTTGCAAGAGGGTAATCCTTAATTCCAATTTCACCATTTGCATGCAAATGAAATTTGCCCTTGCAAGTGCCTTGAACCTAAATCCCGAGATTATCCAGATAAACCCAGAGGCACCTAGAACAGGAGGAAGGAGGTCTCCTTGAGTGGCGGAAGCCTGCTATAAGGGATACAAGGATTACTAAGGAGAAGGAGGGTGATCTTGCACTGCTGAATAACAGGAATTTGGGAATTTCTTTGCAACTAATTCCTGAGATGTGCATGAAAATGCGGCAGGTTTGCATGAAGGTAGTGAACTGGACAGATGGCTGGCCATCTGTCGGTCCACAGGGTCTTTGTCCAACTCATACTCTGATTCAAGCAAACTTTGTATGCTGTAGTATCTAAATAGCTTTGAAGACTGGTTGTCAAGAGGAGCTGTATAACTACATCATTTAGAGCACTAACAGTAGGTACCTAAAATTACACATGCACGTATTTTTTCTTTTTTATCTTGTTTGGATTCAAATGCAAACATGGCTTTGAGCCAATGTATAATTCTAAGACTTTCTTTTTTAATCTGTCTTTTAGGCACTTTAAAAAATGCTTCTCAAGTCCCTCAACAATGTTTGCATGCTTGACTCATCTTTATGGCATTTATAAAACTATTATGTTTATGGTCACTTTTCATGTGTCTAAGGGAGCAGAAGGGTCACTTAAATAACTACCAAATGCTGCAAAGAGCTTCAATTTTTTTCCCCAAATAATGTTTCTTGGACTACTCAGCAGCTGATATTTTACTGAACTTGTTCTGCCTGTGGGCAATCATAATAGTTCTCAAAAAAATAATCCGCACCAAAGCTTTGAGCTGTAAAGCAGAAAGCTGGAGAAAATTATGTTTATTTTGCTGTTAATGGCAAAATCCTACAGGAACTTCAGTGCTCTTCATTTTTATATGATTGAATGAGATTAATAAAACTTAAGAGACAGAATGAACTTGCATTCTCTATGAGCAGGAAAGGGCACTGTATACTAACATTAGGTTTCTGGAATAACCATAAAACAGAATTTAATGAAATTGCTTCAGAGAAGTGCAGCAATAAATACATGAAATGAACCAGTGAAAGGAGCCAGGAGGCAAGGTGCTCCCATAGATATGAGTCAATAAGTGCATTAGTGAAAGAAAGGATGGGGTATGAAAGACAAAATTGTTTGAAGTGGTCAGAAAAGAGAAGAGATTTGTACAAAATTCTACCAAGAAATCTTTTTTACTGGCTATATTAGAATATCTGCACTTTAATAGAAATCTTAGGAGGCCAAAAGTGCTTGTTAAAACACTATGCTTTTACTATCAGCTGAAGTGGCTACGGAGGCTGATGTGTGATATGAAATGAGATTTTCCAGTCCAGCCCACATGCACTGTATAATCAGCCAGCACAGAAAATTCCATGCTACTGAGGCAACAGAAACCTGAAGAGGACCATAGCTGGAGCTCAGCATCAAAATATGCATGGTTTTAGATGGGGCCTGTATTGCCTCTACATTTCTTCTGGCTGGCACATGCAGTATTCTAGACAGCTCCTATAAAATGCTCAGAGAAATGAAAGCATTAGCAAAGTAACTGCCTCCATTTTCACAAGGCAAATGTACATCTTTCAGTCACTTGTATGTCCTCCTTAACTGCCTTACCTCTGAAGGATGCATGAGGATCTGCCACAGTCATTCACAGCATATATTACATTTAAAAGATCCAGCCCATGCACAGTTAGAATATAAATGCATTTATTTCTAATGCATGAAGCTAAATTAGACTGTCATATGCAGTGCATGCATCTCCTGGAAAGTAATGTAAATAACACATTTCAGAGAGGAGATGGAAATAAGACTTTCCCCTGAAATGCGAGTCACAGCAGAGCGTGGAGCACAGATGTGATGAGTCCTGCCTGTGACACAAAACAGCTTTGGAAAGAAGCCCTTTATTGCATATGTTTGAGAAGTATAACTTCCAAGACACAGGAGTATTCTCACGCAAGATAAATCACAGAAAACGCTCTTGAGTAGAGCTGCTGTCTTCAAAGCCAGTAATACCCAGCCTGTGAAATCAGGAAGCTGACGATAATAATTATTTCATTAGAGTGGAAAAGGAGTTCTGAAAGGTATTATATTTTATAGGTATTCATTCTAAACATCTAGGTTGATTTGAGTGTCTAATTGGTTAATTATATGTAATTTCAGTATGTACGGATGTTCCATTTCAGATTTTTCTAGCTCTTGCATTTTGCTGTCAAGTACTAATGGATGTTGGGGGAAAAAGTATCCTAGCAAATTGCTATGTAAAACACTAAGTCAATGAATAGACCTTTCTAAGTCTGAGAGTGCTGTAGGATAGCTCTAATTAGCAGTCCTTGACAACCAGTGACCAAGTGAGAGGGTGTTCATTTTTACCAGAGCTTCTTGGTGCTTTTATCATATCATCTATGAATGGAAAAAAATATTAGTCTTTACCATTAAAAGAAAGAGAAATAGAAGAAAGAGAAACGCTGAGAGCTGAAAAGTTAGGCCAATATAGGCCAATAGGACAGTAAAAACAAAAGTCATGGTTTTCATTTGGAAATGGACTAACAGGAGACTTCAGGGTCATTTGTGTCCCAGTTTGTGCTTTCTTGATGTACCTCAATATTTTTGCTGTCTCTTAATTTTACCCCAGCTACTCCTTTTGCAAAACCTTTCAGCAGAGGCATATGCTAGCAATACCATCTGCTGGCTAAATCTAGAACTGTTCAGGAGACCAGCCAAAAGGAGTGGGCAGAAACCCCTCGCCTCGTCACAGCAGCCCTTCCATGGAGAAAGGTCGGTTGAGGAGACCCACGCACCTCTGTGGACGGCAGTGCACCTGGGACCAGCCCATGGCCTCTGCCCGCTGTGGGACCCAACCCCAGGGGAGAGGCTGGAGCCAGCATGGGAGAGGCACCAGGGAAAGATGTTGAGGTTGGATACTGCAGTTTGGGATTAACCACTGCCTTCCCACCTGGGCTCTTCCCATCAGGGTGAGCGAGAGCTCAGCAAATCTCTATCTGACCCTCCCAAACACAATTTTATTCAATTATTCCTACCCAAAATTTCTTTCAACATCTGACTTCCAATCCTAGTTCGTAGGGGGTTAGGGTGGAGAGTTGGCTTTTTTATCATAATACATAACAAGAAAGAAATTTTTTGTCTGATCGTCTCTCTGCTCAGCTATCCCGCCACAGATAAAAGCAGACATAAACTGCATGCAAGGATCAGACACCATCTCTCTCTTTGTTTTCTCAGGAAAAGAAAGATCTCTATGTATTATGGCCTCTACTGAAACTTCGCTGAGGACGTTGCACTTAACAGTCACCCTTTAATCCAGGTTAAACATGTAAAACAATTAAGATCATTATTATGGAATGACATAACTGAAAAGAGAGACCATGTGCAAAACCACTTCAGAAACTGAGCTGAAGTCATTTTCACTAGGTATTTTTTTTGGACTAAGCTCAGACGGTTATATAAGCCAGGCATAGAGAAGCATCTGAGAAACACTGCAGGACACACACACATACATAGAGCAGCTAGGAAGCATTAGATAGCTTTGATTTTTTTTTTTTTTTCTATTTGTAAAATAGCAAGTGTCACCACATGCATGCTCAGTTGTTAAGTGTACAGGACACCAGTAATCAGTGGAGATGGGTCCTTGGGCTGATGCAGAACAGGCAGGCATGCTCTTACATGCCAAGACACTATCAATGAGAAACTATTAGCAAGTTCAGGTAAAATCAGACTGTATTGCTGGAAAAAAATTGGTATAAGGGAGAGGGCTTAGATTCCCAGAAAATGAGGAGGAACTCTTTCCAAAGCACTGGGACTAACAAAGATAGGTGTTGAACGCCTTTTTCTCTCTGAGGAGATTTGCTGAAGAAAATTTCCCTATATCCTGGTTGGCAGATAATATTTTTCACATGCTTTGCTTTTCACCAGAAAGAAAAATGAGCAATTCGTTGGATATGGATTGAACTGTTTGGTGTTAGTTTTGTTTTTCTCCTAGTCTCAGAAACTGAAAAAGTAATTTTAGCCTGATAGAGAGAAAAAGAAGCAATTTCCTAACCTTTGCTCTCTGAGGAAATGTTTTTGGGTGGGGTGTCTGGTTGACTACAAAATGACTGGGAGCTATAAGCAAAGAAACTGTTTCCTGCAGTTGCCTTCCCCAGTCAATGAGCAAAAAGAATATGCTGTTATTCCAAAGGCCTTAAGAGTACTTACCATCTTTTCTGTGAGATGAAATAATGGATTTAACAACTCCTAGGAAGTCAAGATATGCACCTAACATTCACTAAGGGTTAGTTAGCTCAAGAGCAGAAATACATTTGTTGCATATTCTGAACCCATGAATATGAGTGCTGTTACTGCGAGAGGAAAGGTGATAGTTCTCTTTGAAGAGACTTGAAAGGACCGAAGTGCCACCTATTAGCTTATAGGGAGAATAATATACAAACAGGGAAAAGAAATAAAGAGTTTGTCAGCCTCAGTCCTCATGCTCATCAGAACAGTACAAAACTGGAGTCAGGTGCAGAGGTGACTCACTTCAGGGAGCACAGAGGAGAGCGAAGCAGTCACGGGAAGCTTCATTCCAAGTAGAAGTTTGCAACATAATCAGTTCCTAATTTAGGACAATTATTTAATCTAAGACTAAACCACAATTCACTTTTCACAAAATATATTAATTAAAAGTGCATTTTAAAAGAATGAGGCACTCTCATGTTTATCATAGTTGTAACATTTTACAGAGTCTATGTGAACCTTTGGGATTTAGAGTTAGCATGCCTTCATGAGACAAAGAGCTGCTTTAACTGTTACCGCTATGCTTTTCAGACTTCAGAAAGGACAGCACTAGGGATTTCAAAAACCCCAGACTCAGCAGAGATTCCACAGTTTTATTTGTGAAGTAAGACAGCTGACAGATTGTAGACTCAATTTTATTTCACAGAAGCTAAGGCCATGAATCTAGTCCTGGGTCTCTTGAATCAGTGATGATTAATGAATTTCAAGCCCTTTAAAACATGTGAAAGCCAGTAGTTCAGAAAGTAAAGGCTTCATCTAGTACAGAAAAGAAGCAAAATCTTGTTGCATAGTGACATGGCCAAAGCATGGTCCAGCTGTGCTATTGTAGCACTTAGTGCTAGAATAAGAGCAACCTTGTTAAATGGGGATATGAGAATTTAAAACATTTCCCTCCACAGCAGCAGTTCACTGCTGTCATTTTAAAGAAAAGTGGATTCCCCAAGGCATCCTAGTGAGCAGCCTGCGTCAAATGTTGTCTATGTGCATGCAAGTAAGTATCCCTTGGAGCAGTAAGCTGAGAAATGTGCCAGTGAATGACAAATAATAACTCAATATGCAGAGAAATAACTCCTGGGAACTCTTACTCAAAGCCAGGAGGGTTCTGGCTCGGACTGCAGGGCAAGGCAGTCTCCATTTTGACAGGTACAGTGTATATGTTAAGCAAGAAGAAATGGTTTTAACAGTCTCAAGTCTTGGACCTGTGGCTCTCAAGAGCATGAGTTTGAGAGTAATTCAATATATTCCATGTTTAAGGATATGAGCATGCTCTTTTCTCACTTCTAGCACCACTAATCTACCATTTTGCAGCTGATTAATCACATTTTGCTAATCTAGTAAAGTAAAATGTATTCCCAATTTATGCTTCTTGAAATGAATAAATGCCAGTGGGGAGGCAAAAGGGCATTCTTTACATACACTGAGCCCCCAAAGTTGTACATTACAGTTGCTAGATTACAATGTTTGTGCTTTCCAGTTAAGAGAAAAGGAAAAAAAGGAACAGCAGGAAATGGACAGGATGACTGCAGAGCATTATACACGAATGCACGATAAAGCAAAGTCCTGCGACGTGGCTGATTCCACCTGGTGAAGAATCAAAAGACCTTTGCAACTATTTGTTACATCAGCCACCCTTCAGCAAGTCAAAAGAGGATTTATTTGCTTGAATTAGCTGTTTTATTTTATTAATGCGTTAGCTGTTTCGTTCAACAGTTTACATAAGCAGCCCTGCATCCAGCAGAAACAACACCTTGAACACTAGCAATTTGCCAGAATCACCCTCCCTCTTTGAACTGGTCTGTGTGGGCATCCAGACATCCAGAGATGCACCTAAAGGAGAGGGAATTCCTACCCTCCCACACCTCTCCAGCCCTTTCAGTGCACATGCTGGTGGACACCCCTTGGACTTTAGATCGTACAGGGATTTACACAAGCTTTCTTCTAGTTAAAAGGGGTCCTACCGTGCCTATGAAAGCATCCAGATCATTGCACATGCCTCTCTTTTTAAGTCATGCCTGGGATGACTTTAAGAGGAAGAAAAGTTGGTACCCTTGCTCAGCAGGCAAAACAAAAAAGCATAAAAATGCACATTAAAGATGGTTACCATCTTAATTTACATCTTTTCCTGCTTTTCAAAATGTCATGCCCCTACTCACTAACCCACAAGTGAGTAGAAAAATAATTGCTAGAGTTCAGCTCTACCTTAAAACATCAGCAAGGGGACAGGATTTATACAGCATCTACTTAGTCTCATCTACAGGTGTATTTAAAAAGAAGCAATATATACTATTATTTTGCAGGCAACATCACAAACAACTAAAATTCAGTCCTCAAATCCATAATATCAGACACTGCACAAAATTAGCAGTCATAAAAAAAGAATGAAAACAAAAAACAGAGTATAAATCATATATTTCTGAGCAAATATCATATACAGTTGTAGGTTGGCTATCATTAAACTGCTAAGAACATAAGAGCAAAGAATCTGAAAAAATATATTCGTGAAAATCTTTGAAATCCTGCATTACATTTGAAATGGTTTCAAAAACAGGAAAAGCTCCAAATCTTATTTATTTTGAGCTTACTCAGTTTGCATCTTGTGCAAGTTTTACAGTGTGCAACTGGATTACTGTTGATGCATAAAGATGTAATTCACCAGTGTTAACCACAACTAATATTATTTATTTTAATAAATAATGAGATGACACAAACTGTGCATTCATCCTAATTATACATGATCAGAGGGATTCAAGTAAACAGAATTATGCTATGAATTTTCCAGAAGAAAAACAAATGTTAGAAAGAACACTCTCAACACCTTCTCTGAGTAATCTTCTTCTGACATTAGCATTAATCCTTTAAACCCATGGGCTGCGGTTGAAAAAATAAGATGCTTAAAGGTCAATGATAAAACTAGTAAGTAAAAAATTTGTTCATCATATATGAAACTACAAGCTGCATTTTCAATTTTCAGATGTAGTCACCTAAGCAGGGATTCTGCACACTTAACTTCTGAAAGTTAAGGACTAAGTTAACTGTCTGTTCCCTTCTATTCAATGCAGATTCTGTTTATCCAAGACATCAACTTTAGAAGAATCCACCTATCCAAGATACCTGCTTTTATTCAGTCTATCAAGACAAGTTTCTACTTTTTTTCCCCTTCAGGAGGGGAAGAATGTACACAGCTGTCTTGGACCAGCCAGGGAATTTTTGAATGGCTCAGATTATGTGAGAGTAATTGAGTCAGATCAATAAAGATTTCTAGGTGTCTGTACCCTAGTGGAAGTTATGGACCAAAATGTGTTTGTCAGTCTGTCCCGTTAGCGTACGATCTAGTGTCCCACAAAACCAGCAGAACCATTCTTGTGGTGTTTGTTGAGCACAGAAACAAACTTTCATACAGAGCATCTGTAGCCTGCATTTACACTGGACAGCCTAAGGATGTGAATTGTAATTCACATCAAATAAGAGCACACAGCCGCGGGACTCAGTGCATCCTCCCGGGTGTCCCACGCGTGAACAGAAGGTTTGCACTGTGGACACAGTAAATGTCAAAGTAAGATGTCTTAATTGAAAGCCGTCATTCTCGCCACTCGTGAGCTGAGGACTGGGTACACCTCCCCGCTGAAGTTAATCATTTCACCGGCACAGGATGGGGAGCGTTTTCCACGTGCTCTACGTCGACGTAGTGCAGCCAGTTGCTGTACACCAAGCCCAGCCTTGCCCGAGCCTTCGGAGATAAGTGACCAGGATGTCCAGCAGCGCTGGCACGCTCGATCTGCCCCCGACGCTGGGGCCCTGAGTCGGCATGAGCTGCAGCATTGCTCACACGTGGTGCGGGGGCACCAGGGCTTGGAGCAGGAGACAAGCCGGCTCTGGCAGCCAGAGCCAGTGCTTCGGCATCCTCGCTGCAGGATGGGCAGGAGCCTGCTGCCTGCCCTCCCAGCACAGGCACTAGAAGATACAGGTCCTAACTGCGTGGGGGGACAGCCAGCACCCCCCTGGCTCCCTCCCATGGCAGACTGTAATTGCACTTGGTTTTGTAGCTGCAGGATGTGCTGCTGGGAGAGAAAGAAAAATATCCAACATTACGGTTCTGCTGGAGGAAATATTAGCTCTAATGACCTCGGTGGAATAAGAACCCCACATCCTGTTTGCTTGAGAGATGTACAGACTGAGACAGCAAGAGAAGAGGAGCAGAAATTATCTATTCTCTTTTTAACTTGCAATAGACCTTAATTTCAGTATTTTCACTGTTTTTTTACTACTAGACATTAGAGGTGTTAATATTACCTCTCTCATAGGAAATGTTATGAATAAGGTAGCACTTTTACAAGAAAACTTTTATTTAATCTCACTCTTAAGATGCTCCCTTTTCTTGGGAGGGGAAAGGGAATAAAGGTTGTTGTTTTTCTGATGCATGCCAAGAAATGCCTAGGAAATGTCACTTAATATTCAAGGCAGAAAGGGAGAGCAGTCAGTGCCTAGATCTGATATCCTGTTAGCCTGTGTCCTTGAAAAATAATATTCTACAAGGAGAAATTTTGTAGTACTGAGGTGGGACTCCCTTATGTCTCAAAACATCAGGAATAAATGTTTTTAATGGATGATTTTTTTTCCCCTCACAATTATTGCTCTGCAGGGAACTGCCATTAGCAGTGACCTACATGTTGTCATGGCAGAAATGCATATTTCAGTTGCTGGTCTGAATGTAGATGATGGTTGGTTGATGCTCATTTATCTGCAGTGTGACATATTTAGAAAATAAATAATACCTGCCAGAGGGCCTTGCTTGCTTTGTACATGGATTCAGTTGGGGTCCCTTTTCCATATGGTGATATGGTAAAGCCATTACAGATGACACGGGGTGCTGCTTACCAAAGAAGAGCAGCTGTCCTTGGAGATAAACATATGTGACATGCCGTTTGTGCTGGACTGGGATAGGCATTTTTTTTTGTAGGGTGCTGTCAACCATAAGCTCTCTGAAACTGCGCCAGAATTCGGAGAATTAAGAGAACTATTTTAAAACGATATGCTCATTTTTATGCTTTCTAGGAGGCTCCTGAGCCACCTTCCCAAGCCTTAGAGTACAGCCATCCAGAATTGTTCTGTTCAGAATTATGGATTTTGAGGAGGGGGTGGTGAGGACCCAGCAGGTTGGCTGTTCCCATGTGTCTCGGACCTGGGGCTTTATGGGAGACCAGCAACTATCAGAAGATACCATTTCAGGCATCAGCAACATAGCTGATGAGAAGAGTCTTTCCTTAACAAACTTTGCTGTGTTGTTAAAGGCACCATTTTGGTTTTTGATAGGCTTAAATGTGGAGAAGAAAATGTTTCAGCTCATCCGGGAGGAGAAGTCCGGTTATTTTTTGATGCTGCTGGTGTCCAAAGCACCTCCGAATGCACAGGCGGCACAGCTGCATCAAGGACAGCGGCCCTGCAGGAAGAGCAGGGGAAGAGGTCACATGTGTGGCTTTAACACCCCCCCAGGCGGGCTGTTGCAAACAGGAAACGGCGGCTGTACATCACCGCACGCCTGGCCTCCTGCCACCCCCGAGGGTGCTCGTGTCAGACCACAACCTCGAGCAGAGCGCGGCTCTCCCCGGCTCCCATGACCCACCTCGCGCAGCACACAGCAGTGAAAGCCAGACCCACGTCTGCCGGGAGGCACCAGCCTGCCTGCAATTCCCTTCAAGCCTCATCATTTGCTGTCAGTAGGCAGCAGCGATGAGCATTAGTGGCTTCCCTCTTTTCTTTTTAAGCTGTACCAGTGTGTGTGTTGTCTGATTAGAAGAGCTGATTGATACTTCCTTCAAAATCCCTCCACCCTCCAGCCCCAAATATAGTGTCATAACAAGTTTATTGGGAGCCTCATCATTTTCACGAAAAGGTAGGTCCCACGAAGTGCTTTTAGCAGCAGCATCGTTCAGTGTTCAGCCCTGGTCGGTGCCACTAGTGCAGTTATCACTTGGTGACCACCACCCAGGGCACAGGGTGTTTGGGTTAGAGCAGATAAGGAGAGCAGCCCATGGGAGGCAGGCGGAGAGCGCCGATAGGGACAGGATGCCGGCCGTGAAGGGGAGGTGAAATAAGGGGGAGGTAAGTGAGCCACGAGAAGGCAGCTTGGGTGTTACTGGAGATGTTACCCAGTGCTGGGGTACAAGGTAACAAGGCCAGCTGACACAGGGTGAGTTAAAGCAGCTATTGCAGCATCACTCTACATGGGGGTGTCTGGCCATTGTGCTTCCACACGTAAACACTCAATTTGAAAACATCTCATAAAGTTTCCATTCTTAAAGAAAACTAAAACTGAAGACTTACTAAAACAACAGGCAATCTCACTGCTCTGAAAAATACTTAGAAAGTCTAAGCATGCTCTTCAAAAAGACACCTGCATTTTTAGACTGTTAGCTAATTCTCCAGGCCACGTGCAGGATGCTGCCTGCAGTGCGAGCAGGTTATGTAGCCATCCAGCAAAGCAGCGAAGTCCCAGGAAGGGAGCCCGCCACATGCGCTGCAAGCTCTCACTTCAGGGTGGCTCGGGGCTGACACTCGCCAGCCCATCCGTGCATGGGACCACACGCACCCGGGGAGGGCGAGCGCTGGGCAGCACATGGGGTGGCAGCCGGGGCAAGGAGATGGGACTAATATTCGCACAGATCTCTTAAATTGCTCCTTTTCAGTCAGCCAAAGATGTTAGAAATCAGCTACTCGGCAATTGTGACCCTACTCAGAAAAAGGCATGTTGAAAAACACTAGTCAGCAACAAAATGCCTTCCAGGCATTTATTATTGTAATCGCTGCAAAGGTGGAGTTCCACTTGGAAATGTTCCTTACTGCTGGAGCCATCGGGTCAGCCCTAGCCGTGTTTCTTGAGCCTGCTCCACAGGGTGTGCCTGAAACATGTTGGTATCTCCAATAAACAGGACACACGCAGAGCTGCAGGAGTCAGGAAACCAATGCAGCAAGGATTTGAGCTCCAAAAGATCACAACTCTGTGCACCATAGATTAAGCCGAATATCTGCTGCACACACAGAACCAACACTGTGCAGTTGTTTTCACACTATTCTCATCATGTTACTGTTTTGTGCAATGTGCAGGGCCTGAGTTACTGCTTTATTATTCCTGTTCTACATTGGTGCAACTCTGTTCATGGTGCAGTCACGGATCGCACCATCTGTAGCTTATTAAAATGATGAAAATCCAGGCTCTTTTATGATGTATGTAGTTTTCTGACTGAAGAAGGACATCTAAAGAAGAACACAACCACACCAATGAGTAGTTTTCTAGAGACCTTGTTCAGATCTTCCTCATAAAAGATAAGTAAAATTTCTCTCCATAATTCATTAAAATATTTGCAAATGATAAAAAAAATGGACTTGGAACTATTTGATTTACAGGTAAAAAATAAGCATTTGCTACAGGTCAGGCATACTGTTGGATAGCACTGGATTATTTGGTACATGCTAGCCTTTAGAAAAAGGCCATTATAATGGATTCACTATGTCACCTCTGTGGAGATTTCCTTAATTTTCCACTAAAAACTAATATAAAAGATTTGATTTTAAAGACACATTTTCAGCTACATAAAATTTTAGCCCAAAAATAAAGATGAAAGGTAAGGAACTAGAAGATGAATGTTACGGTACATATATTCATCAAAAAAAATTTGACTGCTATTTTTCATTTATGCTCTGACCAGTACACGATACACTCCTGATCAGTTGTGTGCTATAAAACAAAAGTTCTCAGTCCTGCTCATTAGCTAGCATCAGTTCCCATCAGAGGTGATTTTCTGTCTGCATTTATCAGCAGGTTCTGGACAGAATTCCTGGCTCCATTCCTACCTCAGATACCTGGGAACTGAAAGACTCCCACTGACTTCAGTGGAATTAGGAAATCAGAAAAATCTACCCTTAATTTCTAAGGAGTGTTGTTTTGCTTATATTTTTCTCCCAGACTCTATTTTGAGTTATATTACATGCTCCATCGGATAGCTTCCTACTGCAATAGGTTCACAGACCTGGAGGTCAAAAGACAGCATTATTGTTGTTACTGTTATTATTAGTACCACCACTATATTCTGACACTAGAGGAAATAGCGTCTAAATATCAGGGAACAGAACTAACCTTAGTTATTTTCATTTTTGTAGAGTTAATAACATAGAACAGTGTATCATTTTGCGGTAGCTCACTTTTCCACACAGAATCCCGTGTGAACGAATAAAACAAATACTAAGAGGCACCTTCTTTCTGCAGAAAGAGTTGACTTAGGGGGCTGCTCGGAGGTACCAGCTCCATCGGCCTTTTGCCGTCTGCATTCTTCACCCAGATGTCCGCTCCAAAGTCGATCAGCAGCGTCACCAGCTCGGGACTGCAAATCCTGGCAGCCGCGTGGAGAGGGGAGTCTAGGCCCTTTCCACTGTTCACGTTTGCTCCTGAACACAAAGAAACAATAAAGAATACTAACAATGCAGGAACCCATTTCCAATTCCTGCACTAGCTGCTATTTCTCTGACTGAACTGCAAACAGTATAGCATCCACGTGGAGGTGGGTTTCCACACCCCAGGGCAGAGAACTTCAGCTTGCACTGGGCCAGGCAGTAGCGGGGTTATCACTAAGGAAATCATCCCAGAGGAATGGTGCATGAGGAGGTCCAATAACCTTTCACACACAGCCCAGACCACAGATATCCCAAAGCAGGACAAAAATGTATTTTCACCTGAGACCCTCCTCTAGTCACCAACCCACTGCACTATTCCCTTAAATCATTACAGGGTTTCTACTTGCTATCTACCAGAGTCCTAAGCCAATGGGATTTCCAACTGCCAGACTGATCGATCTGTCGGGAGAAAAAAGGTGAGGATGGAGAAGTTCTAGAGGCACTTTGTAGAGGACTTGCTGGTCGGTGTCCTCCAGTCCATGGTTCAGGGCTAAGGGCCATTAAAACACAAGAAGGCTGAGCTGCAGAACCAACTCAAAACTATCTGTGTTTCTTAAGTGCACATTCTCATACAGAGAAGGCAGGAAAAACACAAAATGGAAGAAAATAGAAAATCATAGCCTAACATTCAGAGTGTTCTTTTCTTTTCTCTCTTTTTTTTTTTTTTCCAAAGTGGCTTGCACCACCATTTTTGAAACATTTGTGAGAATACATTATGTTACATGATCCTTTCTGGAGAAGAGATGTACTGCTATAGATAACAAGGAATGGCCTTGTGTAATTATCTGAGTGCTTAGCCTCATAGCTAGGCTTGTTTGATCCTAAGAATATAATGCTCAGTGTTTTTCTGTGTTGGATATGTTTCAAACGTTTTTATGAAATGAGTGGGAATTAAAAATGTGCTTGCAGAAATAACGTGTAAAAATGATTAAATCCTTCCTTTTGGATAAAGAGAGAGGAACAAAAGAAGGAAGTTTCTTCTTATCCTCTTCAAATAACTGCAGCATGACAGATACTGAAAAGACCGTGTTTGTTCTAAGTGCCAGCAGTAGTGCAAAATGCATGATCACCTGTCATTCTGCAGGGAGCAGGATAGCTGAGCTCCTTGGTCAAGAAGATCCCTATCACCCAGTCAACCTAGTTAAACCAGGGCTGCCATCAAGAGTGAAACATCTCAAGATTTCAGAGCAAGAACACCTAAATCTGTGATAAGACTCGAATCCCAAGACGGATGTTACAGAAACTAAAAGTGCACTCTTCCATATTTTTCTTTTTACCTGACTCAAGTAACTTCTTGGCACAGTTTACTTGCTGGTTTTCACAAGCTACATAAAGTGGAGTACCCAGATGTTTGATGTTGTGATCTATATTTACTCCGTGGGACGCGAGGAATTCGACACATTGCACATGACCTTAAAACGGAAAAAGCAAGGTTAAATCACAGAGATCAGACATTTTTTGACAGTCTAAATTCCCCATTGCAGCAGGGTAATCTGGAACGAATCACTATTTCATCAAGATAATAGTGTAATACTTCATCCACTCCCCTTACTCCAGCATTTTCAACCTGGAAAACAGGAGCCGCAAAGCTACAGTTAACAAAACCAGACAAGGTTCTTGCATTTTAGCATTTCAGATGTCTACCTAAGATAAGATAAATCATGCCCTGTTTCTCCCCAATGCTTACACAAGTAGCCAGACGACTCTCTCAGATGTCTCCATTACAGACAGCTAGCCTGGACCATGAAACCCATTGTAGGTGTCACCAAGTGAACACAGAGGCCATGCAAGCCAAGCCAAGCTGCCCTCAGTAAACACCAGGGGTGGCAGGAACTGCATTGCTCATGATGAGACCAGATATGGGGGTATTTCACATGACGTAAGTCAAGTGAACAATTTCTCTTTCTTTTCCGCTTGAAACTTGTTGCTAGTAACATGGTGAGGATTGATGACACCCGCGGCGTTACCTCGCTTAGCAGCTTCATGGATAGGGGATGCTAAGTCACAGGGTGGATGCAGACTGGCTCCATGCTGCAGCAATAAATTCAAGCAAGCCACACTGCCACTGACACAAGCACTGAACAAAGGAGTGTGCCAGTCAACAGTAACACCATTCACCTGGGGGAAAAAATCACAAGTAGGCTTTTTCTTTCTTTGTCTTCTCTATGTATGATCACTATATCAAAAAGGATGAAAATAGCCCTATTCCTCAACAGAAAACAGGGCTCAATAACTTTTATTTTATTCCTTGCAAAAATTGCTTCCAAGGATTCCAACTTTGTATTAAAAACTCATTTCAAAAACTGAAAAGTAATTGCCTCAGTTTTCTCCCTTTGCAAAGAAAATATTTAGCTGGTATAACTCCAGGATCTTATGGAAGCTAATGAGAAATGTGTGCCTATTCCTCAAGAACCTCAGCTCAAACACATCAGCCTGTAGCCTAGTCCCACTCCTCTGGGTTCCCTTGTGCACCATGGTGCCTTATCAAGAGGAGACCACGGTGAATCCTCAAAGGGATTGTCCTGGGCAAGACAAGTCCAGGAGAACACTGAGCACCTCACCTACACTCTCAGGAGATGTAACATCATTATCAATTTGAAATAGTCCATTTTTAGCAGAAAGTGCACAGTCTTATTTTTTATTTTAAACTGAAAAGTAATATATGGACAATTAATTATTTTTCACTATAATTTTGATATTAGGTTGAAAAGTAAAGGCTTTGAAGCATAGGCCTCATTTCATCACTTGACATGTTATCTCCATTTTCTTCCCATTTTATTGTCATTTGATACTAACAGTCTTATACCTCAGCTTCAGACTCAGCATATTGACTCCAGTGGGATTAATGAGTGCAGAAAATAAAATATATACTTTATTTTTACAAGATTATAAACCCTTAGTAAAAGGAAGCTTTTCTTATTTTTTCAGTATATCATGAGATCATTAAACCATTATTTGAAGAAGAACAATAACAACCGTTCTCTGTATCTGTGCCCTTTGGATTTGTATCTGTGTTTTTGTATCTGTGGATGCCTTTTGGATTGCTTTAAGGACATTTTATAACACATGCACTTTTAGCTGAGCAATGCAGTAAGTCACAGCAATACACAGCAGCGAAGTAGTGTATCATCTAGTATTAAAGTGTGATAATAAAACAGACCAAAACTGGATGGTTTGTCCATCATGTGCTTACCTGAGCACCGTGTTTTAATAAGACACTGACACAAGCAGCATGACCCCCCAGGCAGGCTTCATGGAGAGGAGACACTTGGTCTGCTGTAAGCAGGTTAACATTGCTCCCCTGTGAAATAATAGAGAATATTATTACAGCAAAGCCCCTAAAAAGAAAAAAAAAGCTTTATATAATACTCCTTAAAATTTTGTATAACCTCACGTTTCTCAACTGCCCACAGTTAATTCATTGTTACCTCAATAAGTAAGTAAAGAAAGAGGTTATGATGCTTTGGCTGGAAAGGATTCCATAAATGGCATATCAGAGGCTATGCCTACTACATGCTCTTAAGCAAAACAGAAAGTTTTAGGCTTTCTGTCTAGTGCCGAATGCCAAGTGGGACCCCACAGGCATCATCCTAGGCACTCAGCATTCCTTTATTTCTATTACATCACAAGTAACAAACTCTGAAATAAAAAGGATTAAAATATGTTATTTGTATTGTTTGTACAGTCATGACTGCCACCTATTTACCTCACCAATCCTGCCCAGCAAGTATGTGATTACTTTATTGGAAATAATTCTGAAATGATTTTCACTTGTTTTCCAATTTTCAGTTTGGCACATTTTGAAGGAAAGTTAGCTTTTGCATTAGAAATAATTTATTTGATTCTACCACGGGTTCTTTTCTTTCTAGTAAACTTAGCCATCCAGAAGTTTAGGCTTGAAGACTTTTTAATAACTCTTCCCTTTCTGTCAGCTCCTCCGCAAGACCAAGAATTCAATCTGAGAATTTCAAAGAATCAGAGCAGTGATGTTCAGAAATCACTTTTCCCTGGCCATTCCCTTCTGCAGGGGCAGGTTGGGCCCAGGACAGCCTCAGGCACTTCAGACGGCGAGTAACTGAATTGATGCCTCAGGTGTGGGCATGTAGATGTGGAGCTGAGCACCACCACAGACACCAGACATTGCTGGAAGTTAAAGAAGCTGCAAAGGAAGCCTGGGCAGCCACCAAGAGAGCAACCACGTTGCCTGCATGAAAATTAAAGTAGAGGATATTTTTACAGGTCTTCAGTTTAGTGCAAGGGGCTTGTGCTAGGAAAGGAACTGCCTGCAGAAAAAAAAAAGATATCTGTTATAATCAGATTTCACAGCCTTCTTCCCCATCAAGTCAAAATGATTTAGTCACTCTGGATGTTTCACACTAAAACATAGCCTACATTCAACAGCTGAACAAATTCAGCAGAGTTCATATCAACCTAGCAAAGGGATACCTGGTGGATGAGTTTCTTCAGAGTAAGAAGACGTCCATGGACAGAAGCATCATGTAAAGGAGACCAGTCTGAAACAAAGTCTGTATAAAGAGAAAGAAAGGAAAAAAGCCAACAATTCCATGCACTGTTTCACCAGTGCACTTTTCTTCAAATGAGTGCCCTCAGGAAATCTCTTTTCTAATTTATTCCTTGAACTACCAAGCTTTTCTTGGAGCAGCCACCGGGAGGGAGTGAAAAAAGAGCATGACTTCCCTATGGGTTTGGTTTTAATTCTTTCTGTTGGGACTAAACTGCTATGTTCCCTTAAGAAGATAACAGAGCAATTTACAGAGCATCACCTTGTTCTGACAGGGCTCCTCCTTTGCTCTGAATTATTTCCAGTGTCTTGTTTTTGCAAGCTCATTGCACTTTGCCAATTAGCACAAAAGGAGTATGTTTTGAAAAGGCTATAACTGCTAAATCATTTACCCCTACTCAGAGATGAGCTAGAATCAACAATACTTAATTGTGGAAGGTGCCAAAGCACAAGGACATAAACTGTGTTTATGAGGTTGATTTTGTCTCTCAGTTTTCACTGTTTGGTGCAGAGGTAGTTAAGTAATAGCTATATTCTCTGAACCACAGAAACCATGGAGCAGGATACAGCACATACAGAGAGAAGCTCAGCAGAACGGTCTGCCTTTGCTTTTTGTTTTCCTACTTAAATATTAGTGGGGGAAGGAAAGCACTCGGGATGAGTTGAGGTGGTCTTAGTGGGAAAAAAAAAGTGCATTTCCAGAAAGCTTTTCTTACAAGAGAAAGAGGCACACATCCCAAAGGATGTGTGAAGTGCATGATTTCTTATTGCTTTCCTTCAGGAGGGCAAGGCAAAACAGCTATAACGAGGAGCCTGCTGAGGTTTACATGAAATGTTGAAGAGCCCAGCTCCCACACCCTGAAGCAAGCAAGTCTCCAGGCAGGCGAGAGCCCCCTCCCTAGCACCTTGTGGGCAGGGGGCAGGGAGCCTGTCCTGGCACACCCACAGCCCCAGAGATGGGGTCCAGAGGGGTGAAATTTTACCCGAGTACATTGTAAAACTATTCCTACTGCTAAGATAAACCCACTGATATTTTCAGTGCCTGTAGAAAGATTCGCCTCGCTAGATTATGTAGGGGGTAGGAAAGGCCCACATCAGAAGCAGGTTTTTAACTACTATTTCCAAGTAATCTTGGTTATTAAAACCTGGTGTTTAGAGAAGTATCATGCACCAAAAACAGTTACTGGAAGTGTGGCAGCATTGCTCTGGTTGGATAAGGGAGGGAGGGGTACGAGCCTGGGCTCAGTTTTGGCATCAAACCTGTCAGAGCATATAGAGCGCTTTTTTGGAAGATCTTTTGGGGGGGTTACCAGGCAAAAAAATGATGTGATGCCTTTTACAAGGCAACCTTTCCACCATTCTTCAGTTACACAGCCTACCATAATGGCCTGAGGAAATAACATAGCTGCTGATGACTTTTATGTTTCATTTCCCTAGATGCGATATTTTGTTCATTAACTTAATACAGGAAAACAATCTAGCTGAGTGCTAGGGACCACCCAAATTTTAACAATAGCAAGGGGACCTTTAGTATTAGAGATTTCACAGCTCAAAGCAGGTTGACAGCACTAATCCCTCAGGAAGATATCACCTTTTTCAACATTCATTGCCTCAAAACACAGTGTCTAGTCTGAGTTAATGACCCAGGTTCCCCCTGGGAAGGGAAAGAAGCGTTTCCAGAGGGCATTTCATCCAGCTTCTTTTAGAAATACATTGAGCAGCCCACTGTGGATGTCCCTCTCTCCCTCCGTTAGGTACAGAAAAAAACCCGACAACCAGCTTGGGCAAGTTGTGAAGGTTTTCATCCACTAGATTTGTATGACATTGCAAAAGGCCAGTTATAGATTTAATTACTCTTGCAAGAGTCCTTTATGCCTGTAGAGTATATTATTCTAGAGTATCCATGGAGGCAAAAGGATATTTCTGCTGTTCCAGTGCACCATTTTTAAATCACTAGATGTCCATCAAAATGCTTATCTGCATAGCATATTTAGCTGAGAGAGAAATTATTGTCTCTGAACAATGATTTATTGCAGGACAAAACTAGAGCAAATTTCAGTGTTTCCCTTCTTGATTACCAAAAAAAAAAAAAAGTGGATCATGGTAAGAAGCAGATATTCAAAATGGCAATAGTCACACACATATCACAAGAGGGAGCCAGACTGGCCCCTGCAATGCTTCTTATGAAAATGAAGTAATTAAAAAAAAAAAAAAAGAAAAAATTTGAGGAACATCAAAATTTCACCTTCTCTTGAAAGAACACTTCCCTGCTGGTGGTTCATCATGCCCCTGGCTCACAGAGCAATCCCAGTGACATCTTGGAACTATCCCCGGAAGGAGAGTAGCTCATGGTAGGTTTGAAACCTGAGCAGGGAGTGAGCGGTGGGGAGGCCCTTAGGAAAGAATTGTCATTAGCAGTGGTCAGACAAGCAACTGATTCAGGATTTTCATACTTTCTTCTCGTTGCCTTGTCTCTGGTTGACTTCAGTATACTTAAGGGAAAGGAAGGCGGAAGGCCTTGAAAAAAGACTGGATTAATTGTTTTATGACAGGCTTACATTTGCACAATCAAAACTATAACTGGTGCCCCCTTGGGGCACCGGAGACTGACCATGGCTGGAGACAGGGTGCAGACCCAGTGGTTGGAAGTCCCATTACCTGGTCAGTATATCCTGCTCATTGGTACAGTCAACATGACTACCAGCTCTGAAAGCTGAAGGAAACATACCTCCAAGAGCAGACCAGGAGGGACCATCATGCACTGAGACTGTGCTTCTCCTGAGCACGAGCACTTCCTGCACTCTACCCAAGGTCTTATTCAACAGATTCCTCTTATGGTGCTTTCTCCTGCTCTTCACATGCATTCAGCATAGCTGGGAACTCCAGTCTTTTCCTGTAGATCATGTTTGTTGTCAGGAAGCTGACAAGATATTTGATGACCTGTTGACTGCAACTTGCAGATTAGGTGTTTTATGGACAAGTTGAAATCAGTTATCTATTCCACTGCTGTGTGTGACTGGGAGAGACTACTCAGACTTAGCAAGCAAATCTGCACTGCCAAATAAAGAGGGCCAGGAGGATAACATAGCACTGAGCTGCTTCGCATTCACATGCTTAATTGTGAGCTTGCTTCCCACCTTATCCTGAATTGCTCCAGCTGACTCAAAAACAATACAGAGAACATACCAGGGAGAGCTGCCCAAGGGGCTCATGGGCAAAGCTGTGCCACGTTTGGTCCCTTCATCTTGACAAGATATCCCCACAATATTATCCCAACAGGCTTTGCACATGCAAACATCCTTCCTGGCACAGTCAAAGTCATGTAACACATCCCCTCAATTTCTTGCTATGAAAATGCCACTCTACTGTGCTGCAACGTGGTCCTCACATTATTTCAGAGACTTTGAACTGGAAATACATACATAAAATAATAAGGATGTCTCAGGGTAATGAAGTCAGACCCATAGCATAGATGTGGCCAGTTTGCTCTCAAGTTAACAAGCGTTATGCAAGCGAGGATGTGAAGGCTAGTCAGCCTACACCATCTGTTCTCAAAGACAGGAATGGTTCTAATCATCTCCTTCACTTAGCAGCATAGAAACAGCCAACGAGAGTAGATTTTGTGAGTCACGTGGTCTTTTCCAGTCTGGCATGCCTAGGACTATGAAAGTCAAAGGGAATAATAATAATAATAACAGAGAACTGAAGAGCAACTGAAAATTCAGACACAGAAAGATTCATCAACTCAGATGTAATTCATATTTGAGAGAAGCCTCAAAATTAGAATGCGTGAAATGAACAGACAAATGAACTCAGGGAGTCTGGGTAACACACTTCACTTAGCTTTTAAAGAAAATTGCGTCCTTTGTTAACGGCATCGTCTGGGAACTGCCTGCCTCGTTTGCTGTGCTCCGTAGTCCATGTTCCACAACAAACATATATTTGCAGTAAGTTCATAGATTGTCCTTGGCTTCAGCAAATAGACAGTAATTTCCAGAAGCTATGGCTCTGGTCTCATTACGGTAGGGGGCCAAGCCATGCTGCAATTATTAAAGTGCAATATTATTATTAATTCATTTAAACAACTTTTTGCTTTAAAAAAGTGATGCATGCCAAACGCTGTTTATTAAATTATATTTCTCTGCGTAAACTTAAGCTTTTTTTTTTTCAGACTGCGAAGTTGGATAGCTTTGTTGGATCATCTTTTTTGCTGCAGTGGTGCAGACACATGAGCATCTCTGCTCATTTTCATTAAGTGTCTCAGGAAATGTAGGCACTGTGTGTAGTGTGCAGTGGGATAACTGCCCCACACTTGCCAGTGCTTCATCAATGATCCTCACATGGGCTGTTTTAAGCAGCCCTGTGAGACAGTTCGTATCAGCAGTGATCAGAGCAGGTGAAAACCAAACCCCAGAATTATCACTAAATAGAAGTGAAGGCCCTTGTTCTTGTGTAATTTTCCAGAAGGAGGATTGTAGCATGCTCAGAGCCAAAGCCTCACCTCTCTCCTGATATCTTGAAGAAAAATCAGGTCTTCAAGGCAGCCTCTCCAGGGCCCACTGGCTCTGCCATGCTCCCCTTCTTGCATATCCTGACTATGTTACTGTTGGTATGATACTGTTACAAGGTCTCTCAAAAACCTCAGATTTTCCCATTTAGAAATTAATGCTGTTGCAAGATCTGCATGAGTTGCAATGGAGCTATGCTTACAAAAACTAGACCGAGTAGCAGTCTAGTTCTGAGTTGCAACTTGATCTTTTTCTGGCAGCATAGACAGCAACACGGTTTTGATCAAACCCAAAGTATTGCATTAATCCATTAGGATTCTGGTGAAAAAGAGGGAGGCATATGGTTATGCCATCACAACTACATGCCAATCTTATCTATTCAGTGTTTTCTTGAGAAAGGGAAGTTTCTACTGAGATACTAAACCAGATCCAGATCAGACAACAGTCATCTATAGACTGGCCATTCTTGCAATTCTGTCAATTCTTAAAAACAAATTCAAAATTTGAAGATGAAAAATAAATATCAGTGGAAAATAAAATGTACAAACTTTCCCTAAATTCTGCTAGGAATCCTACAGTGAGCGAGACTGAAGATTTTATCCTAAATAAAAGTTGAGGCCTAAGGTATCTTTAAGCCAGTCTTGGATACATTGGTGAGGGGGCAGGTTATACAGGATTACAAAGGCGTAGCCTTTGTAATCCTAATTGCAACTACATAATTACAAATCTCTGCAGCTGTGAACTGTGCAGCCATGAACTGCTGCCTCTCCTGTCCCAGCTCCATCTGCAGCAAACACCTCCAGGGAGGCACCCTCCTCCAGCAGTAAGCAATTTTCCCCAGTTCCTGTGTCCAGGGCATCACCCTCAGGTTAATCACAAAGTTTCCATTTTCTCCCTGCTCTATTCTGCAATCTGTGTTTCTTACCTGAAGGAAAAAGTCTGCAGTGGAAGCTGGGATCTTGCCCCTGTTCCTGTGCAGCACAGTAGGTACACCATCAGCAATATAACGATCAGTATTTAAGCCAGTTACAAGGTTCTGAGCAAAACCTAAGTGAATGCCAAAGCTAATTGGCTGTGGGCTTTTTGAATCATGAAATAGGAATTTTCACAGAAGTCCTCAAAATACTCTGCCCATGGGGGCTGCCTGCAAAGGAGCAAGGCTGCCGTCCACAGGTGGCACAGTTATGTTCACTGTATGTACCACCAAAGCAGCAAGGATTTCTGACTGCCAAAAAACAAATGCCCTGTCACACAGGGACAAGCCAGTTTGTCCAATACTGAAATTTGCCCAGCACCTCAGTCCTCAGGCATGCTAAGTCAGGCATCAGGGCCCTCAGCATCCAGAAATCTAAAACTCTAAAGTCCAAATTCAGTGATACTGGAATATACAACATCTTTTCCACTGCTGAAAATCCCGGCTGACACGGAGGTTGTATTAAACTTTGGATTATATTTGATTGCAATGCTACCACTTGGGCATTTGAATGCTGACAGCATATACAGAGGGAGCTTTATATCGTTAATCACACAAACATGCAAATCCTGATTGCTCCCTATGGATGACGGAGCCTTTCTAGGAGAGCATTCATTTTTATGGTAAGGGTTTAAAGTATCTTTTTCCAGTCTCTGATCATGTGGATGATGTGGCACACTGGATACTGGGTGATCGACTGCTTTCCCTCAGCGGTGGTCTCACATGATACATCTCCCAAGGGGCTTTGAAAACCTTTCAACTGAAGTATACTCTTGTACACACTTTTGCATAATATATACGCTTAATATGTATTGCATATAATAGTATTCTGTGTGGTATTTTTGATATTTAAAGGCTTTCACAGGAAGTTTGTTATATATATAGCCAGAGACAAATGCATTCCTGTTGTAAGTCACCAGAGAAGATTATTAGCTCTGCTTAGGACCAGGCAGACCCAAGACATATAAGCTGAACTCTTCTCTTCAAAGGACCAACTCCTCGGCTTGCAGCAGGCCCCCCTACTTCCTGTCCAGCTGCACGAAGCCTGACACCATTTTGCCAGAGCTCCACTCCAGAGCAGACCTAATTTGGTTCACACTGTTAGTAATGATGCCCTCCTTTTCCCATTCACCCCAGCCTCACACACCCACTATACATACCTGCACACACATGAGGATAGCAGATAGCACAGCAAACATACTGATCATCTTTGCATCGTATCTTTGCATTGTATGTTACCTCTTCCTATTTTTATGGTCCTATTTTTCTTTTTGGTATGAATAGAAGAATCATGAAGAGTCCAGGAAAGGAGTTAGAATAGTGTAAATTCACCTCCTTAATTCTTAATTTACCTCCTTGTTCCCACTGCATTGGTCATGATCTGAAGGAGCAACTTCTCAGAAAACAAGGCTACAGAGAACACATCTAGTTAAACTGTTATGTGAAATTACTTGTCTTTTGTCAGCACGTCATATTTTCACAGGCTCCAGGCCAGACAACAGAGCAATGACCAGGGTGAAGTCATTTGTCTGAATAACTGTTCACCAGTGATCACAGCTGAATAATGGCCTGTCCATTGTGGAAGATCCCACTAACGCTGGCTCAGGCTTTGAAGAATATTTATGCTTGTCTATAGAAAAGGGGAAAGGCAAAGGCAAAAGCAAAGGCAAAGGGAAAGGCAAAGGAAGGAAAAAGAGAGGGTAGGGCAGAGCAGAGTAGAGCAGAACAGAGCAAAGAAGAGGAGAGGAAAGATGAAAGAGAAGAAAGAGAAAAGTGGAAAGAGAAATGAGGAATATAAAGAAAAGAGGAACTGAGCCAATGCTGAGCTTTCAGTTGGCACTAATCTAAGCTAAACATGCTACACTGCAACTTCTTTCTCAGTTTGTTGTGGTTTAAACAGTGCATTTGTTTCCGCTTATAAGAACGGCACTACAGAATCAGATATTCTTTTTTGTGACACACAAAAAAACCCCAAATTCAGTTAAAATATGAATAGCATATAAAAAGCGCATCTGAAGAGCAAGAACATAGGGACGTTGTGTGGGACTGTACATGGACCTGCACTGTAAATAGGATATCAGGAGGAACACGCTGCCGTCGCCTGACTTTGCTCTATCCACCCAGCGCTCATCCACTTCGGCTGGCAGACTAGAAGATTAGCAGAGAGGCAGGAGCATTACTTACCCCTCACAAGTGGGTTTGATAGAGAAGTTGCAGATGGCTGGCATCCGGCTCCTTGCAATTTGCTGACGTTTTGATTTGCTCCCTCACCATCCATCTCAGCCCAGGCTGTCCAATTTCTGTTTTTTCACTTCACAGTTGGTCTCAAGAGTTCAAATTCCATCCTCCTCGACAAACCTCTGGTTATGGGAGTAATCTATTAAGCAGGCTCTGTGTGCACACAACAAACAGACCTTGCAGCAGACTGGAACTTGGTGCCGGCAGCACTTTGTGCAGAAACTTGAGTACCTGGGTTGGGATTTAATGAAACACCTCCCTCACTCAGTTGGGAGGCAGCCAGCAATCAGGCAGACCACACTGTACAAAGCAAGAGACGCGCCTGATGTCATATCCTTTCCAACACTGCGCCCAATCGGGACGCCTGCCGTCTGTTTTTATCAGGAAGGAAATTCTTAGTTTGCCAAAAAAACAAGACAGAAAGAGCCAGTTCAACTAGTTGAGCAAACTCTGCCTGCAGGGGATTTGTAAAGAAAACCCAGAGAGATACTAGGGTGCACTGATCTGCACCACTCCTAAGCGAGTCATTTGCAGGCAGCTTTGCCTTGTGTCTCTCTGAGTACGGTACAGTATGCAAAACCACTCGTGTTATCTGAAAAGTCCGTGACGGTATGCAAGAAATGGAGTGCTGAATTCCTTTTACTCAGCAGTGGCCACCGCATACCGTAAGAATATTGAAACCACATGTTTGTAGAGCCGTGCTTTCCACTGGAAGTCCTTTATTGCCTCCACGGCATGAAAAACCCAGCATCATGCCTGCTGATTGCCTTCCACTCGTTTCAATCAGTTTCCCTGAGTCATAATCATACCAATAGTTTCGTATCTGAGCGCTGTCTTTTTATTTCTAAGCAATTTCTCCATCTAAAACACAAACCGTGGAACGACCAGCAAATAAATAGCAATAGATCTCCACCTCATTTCTCTGAGTGTTCACATAAATCCTGTCCTCACAAATCATCTCTGTTTGCACATTTTTAATTGCCAAATAATTCACAAGCAAAATATCTGTTTGCTCTGTCTGAGTATTTGTTCATTTGTGTACAAATGCAAGCAGGGAGGACATCCATGTAAAATCTCATCCATGTAAACATAAATTAAAATTGTCTTAAATTTGTCCTTCAGGGTATAATTTGTATCATCTCTTCCCAATCCTAAGCAACTGGAATTCACTTTTATTCCTATTTATAACACATTCAAGATGTTTGCAATCATTTTTAGATTTTTTTCTATATCTTAAAAGATCTGTTATATTAATAGATATAAACAGCAGCTCAACTTCACCCACAAACCCTGCTTGCAGGGAATCTGTGAAGGTGGCCTGGAGACATCCTGGACCTCAACTGCCGATGAAATACGGATGAGGAAAAGGCCTGCCAGTTCTCTTGGCTCCTAAGTGTGACTCCACGTGCTTGATGCAGGCTTAAACACTTTGGTCTGATTGGCATAGATGTTTGTGTCTGAGCTATTGCAATTCTAGTGTTTAAAAGGTATGGGAAAAATTACAGATGTTTAAATTCAGGAAGGTGTATAAACATTGGTACTTACCATAAGTGTGTTGAAAACAATTTTTCCTTTTCAGTTTTGCTTGAGATTAGTGGCTAGACTGCTACAGCTTATGTTTAATATATATTTAGTGGTATTAGCAAACACATCAGCTATGCCACCACATGCCACCATTAAAAGGGATCAGCATGTGTGTACAGATATGTAATTACATGGATCATAAGTGAAGATGTATTAGCTAAGATCTTTCAGTTCAACCATACAAACACAGAGCCTACAAAAGTCCTTTAGTCTCTAGACATCCAAAGACAAGGAGACTTTACCTATTTGGACGTTTGACCAAGAGACTGGCTGGCTGGTAGGGTAATCATTTGAGTAGTATGGTATTGGTTGCACATATTTTGGTCATGTTCTGTTAAATAAACCTCTGCCTTGGCAAATGAGCTGTAGTCTGGTCTTTCTGGAAGCTGATATGGTTGCGCAAAGCATCTAAAGGGGAGATGAGCCCGTGATGCTCTGGGAAGTCTCTAGCTGTTCCCTCCATCCACTACCTCTTCTGAAAGGGGTAGGCTCACAGCCCATAGGCCTACTTCCTCCTGAGCTGCTGGTATTCTGATCCGTGTGTATTTATATCTCATGGAATAGACACAGGCATCACAAAAGGAGTTTCTACTTTAATCACACTTTACTTCTGACAGCACGAGAGAAATGGACACCTGGGCAAAGCCACAACAACAGCATGTTCCAGTTACCGCATCCATTCCTGGGGAACTGGGACTCCTTTCTGGGTTACAGCACCATGTTCAGAAATATCACTCTCTGGGCATGCTTTCTTCTCTGGATCATTTCTGGATCACGGTACATTCGCACATAACTAGATTCCTGTACCATGGCTGGCCCCGAAGCCTTTGCTTAGTCAGGACATCTTCAGTTCCTATTAGGAATTCCCTCCACTTTTGTTCCATTCTGGAAATATTTTACCCCACAAAACCCTACCTGTCTGCTACCAGACTGGAGAAAAGGGGCCCACTACCTGGGATGTAACCATTCCATTCTTTGGTAGAAGCAAAATTTCTTCAGATGTTAATATATTTAGCAACAATTCTAGCCAAAGTTAGACACTCAACTGACTATGACTGTGATAGAAGGAGTATAAAGTAAGAATAAGGTACAGGTAGATAATTCAAATCTATAAAAACTTCATAAAATTAAGCAATTTCATACTCAAAGCCTCCAAACCAGCATACCCCTTTTATTTCAGCTATGTGCCTTATCCTTTCCTTGTATTCTTAAAGCTTGTAGAACAGTTCCAGATGTGAATTATTTTGAGCTGTTAGATGGGAAATTTAGGGAATAGGTAAGTGATGAGAAGAGGTTATTACCTCTGCACACAGTGGGGAAAAAGCTACCACTTGAAAGAAGTACTACAATCACTAGAATCACAGAGCTTTATATTCCCTGAACTCTACCTCATCTACATCACTATCTTGCACGAGAGTTTTTGCAGGGTTAGGCCCAGGCAGGGGAAATTAAGATCCTCTCCAGTGCAGGATCTTTTGTGCACTAGAATTTAGGTGATGCAGGGGGCTTTGCCCAAGTCAGGGATTAATTTCACACTGTTGGTATACACATACATATATAAATACTTATATGTTTGTGTGTGTATGTTTACATATATATAACCAAATACATCTTTTACCTTTTTCATTTAAAAAGTCTCTCCCATCACTAGATATGGGAGGGCAGGATGGGAGGGCAGGAAAAACATCTATTAAGGGACTTATTAGAAGTGATCATCGTAGCAGGCATCCAGAACAAGAGCTTCCTCTGTACTCTTTAGAGGAAAAGATACTCTATTTGGATTCACAAACTAACCACAAAGTGAAGGAAAAATAGACTGATGCTCTCTCTTCAACTGGATGTTACAGATGCAGTTCCTAGGCTTTTCTAGAAGTGAAGCTTTGTGGTCCTTATGATGAATGAGACCTTATTTTCAAAATATGGGTCCATAAATATTTTTCTTGCTTCTTGGAAAAAAGCAGGTTTCTGGGACTCCCCACCCTTACCATTTGTTCTGTGTGGTGTTTCACCATGGCCCCCTCCAGCACATGCACACCTTCTCCTCAATGAATCCTTTTCTGTTTGCTTACCTTTCAGCAATTTTCCATGTCAGATACATTAACAAGATTGGTACTATTTATGGTTCTAAGCAGTTTAGTTTTAAAGCTTCCAATTGAGTTTTGTCATAGAGGCACACTGGGTAACAAGGCAGAATTAACAACTCGGATAACAGAGTGAAAAACAAAGAACTGCTTTTCTCTGTGGTTGTAAAACTGTATTCCTTTCTCTTTGCTGTGGTTTTCCCCACTACTGTATGGGTGGCCAAGAAATCAGGATGTGAGGTTCCCAAGACCACCGCTGTAGGACCCATACTATTTTCTTCCAGAATTAAAGCCATATTGGTTATGCCTACACCAGCAATCAAGCATGAGTCACAGCTCATTTTGCAATCAGACGCAGCTACCCTGCTCTCAGGTGCTCACACTTGGGCTGGGTGAGCTCTAAGGTGCTTCTGAGGGACAGGTCAAGCCCTGAAATACTACGTTAGTGTGTGCCCATGCTCTCCTACATCTCATTTGAATGGGTGGGACATGTCCAGAGCTGAGACTGTAGCCATCTTCTCTATTGACCAAGAATCATACTCCTCTGAGTTGTGTTACAGATACCCTTAAGCTGATATGAAGCCACTTTACAGTAATAAGTAGCTAGAAAACTTATGTCAAGAGCTTGGCAAGTTTACAATGCCAAGCAGCAGTTTGGACATACATACAAAGGCAGTGCATTGGCTTTGACCTGGTACGGCAAATACACCAGCAAACAAAACCAACTAGGACAACTTGCCTCTTTCAGCATCATTTTCCTCCAAATGAAAACACCAAGCTAAATGTAGCTCCTCAGATAAAACACCATAAAATCAGAGTATTGTGATAGGGTCTATATAGCCTTGCTGGGCTACCTATGTTCTACAAAAACAGAACTAGTTACATAAATCACTTTGTCTTTGCTCGGATGCAACCATCTTGTATGGATAAAAGTGTATAGTAAAGTTGAATATATGATATTCAACATTATATTCTGTTTACATAATATCTTATAAGCTAGTCACATTTTTTTTCCGTCAAAGGTAAACTTTTGTAAATAATTCAATAAAACGTTCTGCTCTTCCCACTTGCTAATCAGTTTTTAAATTGAGCATGTAGTTATTGATCCCAGAAGAGATTTTATTACTATTTGCGGGTTTGGACAAGTATAATACAAGGATACAAATCACAGAACTACAGAAAGTGTTTGGAAAACTGAACACAAAATAGGGGTCCATGTTTTAGTTTAACTTTAGAGCCTGAGCTAGGAACCCTAGATTTCCTTTAGTGTTAATGAAGAGAAATAGACAATTTAAATGGTGATTCATCTGACCTATTTAGACCTCTGTTTGAGATTATATGAATTGGGCCTCTAAGTGCCTATAAAGGCATTTCACTGGTTGAAAGGGATTCTCTTATGACAAACTTATACCTCAGATGACAAGCTGAGATATAGGTATGCATATGAATGAAGCCCATTTTAACAGGATGGCTGAAATTCACAGTTAAGTGACTCAACTCTTTGGTTGTGCACTACTGCACACTGCACAGCCTCTGGATGCAACAATTTAGGAAGAAAGGTCTTCACTTCTTCACATGAAAGGATCGTTAAATAAGCAAAATGCAGTCCCCAGCCCAAGATTTGCCTAGAGCTAGGGGCTATTGCAGAATCCTAAGCAAGCATCAAGAAGTACATATGGCAACGTGCAGCACAAATCGACCTCTAAATCAGGTCCTCCAGCATAAGTCCAATGTTGGCCTATGCTTGAACTGCAAGACTAAGTCTTTGGGGTAAGTATTTCTCAGAGGAGAGGATTTTAATAGAGAGCTCTGGCAGATTTAGCTTCAGTGATCTAAGTTTTTGCTCCCCATATCTGCCTGCCCCATTCCCCACTTTCAGCAGACATTACCCACATCCTTGCAAGGGATGGCAGTATGGGCTGTATATTGAAGCCTCAACTGCCTTAGTGCACAGTCCATTATACTAGCTCAAAAACACGTAAAAGTTATTTTCTTTTACTAATCCTCCAGCCTCTAAACTCGAGCCCTGAGACACATGTCACATTCTACTGCCGCCCCTTCAAGGCAGCAATTTCCAGCAGATGAGCAAGGCAAACATCTGGGACAACCATGTTTTAAATCAGGGCAAATAAATCTGTTAGAGTTTGCCCTCAGGAGTACTAAATCATCAGTGTCATTTCTGGAAATACCTGAGATTTCTTTGGAAAGGTGCTATAAAACATGTGAGCAGACACAGAGTGAAGTGGTTGTTCCTTGAAGAAACTCAAACTTGTCCAGTTCTCATATCTCTAATTTCCTTTCCTCAAATCAATTCTCTTTTCCAGAGGCTTTCCTTTTCTTATAGTTATTCTGAACATGTAATGTTTATACCTTCCTTTCTCTCACCCCCACAGAAACTTCCTGTTGCAAATATCCCATCACCCTGGCTGAGGGATTGAACAGACTTCTGCAACTAATTGTTATCATCTCCCTTATGTAGGTTGGCAGTTTTCAGGAAAAGTTACGCACTTAACAAGAGAATCTCACAAATTACCGCCTAAATCAAAGCTGACTAATCCTGAAGGAAGTAGCAAACACCCTTTAGTGTTAGTAGCGTCTAGATCTGAGGTTTTTATTCATTGCAGATGTACAGAAGCACCCATATTTCCCAGATAGCAAGACAAACTTAAAATGAAAATTTCTAAGAGTTCACACATAGGCTTCTTGTATTTTATCTGTGGCAAAAGAGGGATTAGGTGCATCCTCCCCACTGAGATAAAAACAGTAACACTCTCCTTTTCACTGTCTGGTGTCAAACAGGTGCCAGCGTACTTACCTGCATAGGTTTCTTGGTGTACTGGAAAATAAATCTTGGCACTGTTTTCCGAACTGTCTTTAAACCCTATATACCACAATCAATGAAAAAAAAAAATCTAAACCTTGGAAGTTTTTCAAATATCACGATTCCAAGGGTTTCTCAGGATTTTTCAGCTTGTGCTATGGATTGCAATTACATTTTGTCAATACTGCCAGAATAATAATGTTATAAAATGATCTCATGCAACAAGTACACCACAGAAGGCAGATGTTAGATGTAATTACAGCAAGAACTTTAATCTCGTACTTGACAGCTGTGGGTTCTCTGAGGGCTCCCACACTGGGCCCTTCTAGTATTTTGCCAGCTGCAAAGTGGTTCTGTCCAGCATCAGATTTCTAGGTGAAATCCAAATCCCAGCATTGAGACACATTTCAATTTCCTTCTCCTTCTCCTTTCTAACTTCCTTATGATTAATTTGAAAACATTAGAGATTCTTTGGCTTCCCAGCAAATCTTTTTAGTTCCCAAACTTTCTAATGGAAAATAACCATTTCTGAGAAAAGCAAAAAAATTCTCACAAAGGCACTAGTTCCGTCAAAAAAATCATCTCTTAAATAAAAAGTTGTAAGAGTTTTCCATCACTCCCACTAATCAGGTTAGCAGACAGCCATCGATGAGAAAAACCAAACGTACAACAGGCAAATTCAGTGCCACGGAGGTTGGCGGCATCTGCCCCGCTAAGCAGTGTTCATGATGGCACATCCCAGTCAGAGGATATCCTCACAGTAAGGTGCAGCCTTAAAGTAGGGCAGCAGACTGCCAGCAAACACCTCATCCTTCCAGCCTGAAGGCCTATGATAGGTCTTAGCAAACCAAGCAACCTTTCCTTGTCCCATCTGCTTGCTCTCTTTTTCCACTTCCTACCTGGAGGCAGGAGGCACCAGCAAGAACTGCTAACAGGTATTGGAAAGGCAGATGGGAAGCTGACAAGAGCTCTTGGGATGAAGGTATCTAGTAACAGGGCTGCTCTGCTCCATGTGTTTCTCTTCCCCCGTTATTCTGGGGTTAAATGTTTAGCAGTCTGACACACTGTATTGCAATAAGCCCTTTTCTCTCCTCTCATAAGCTGGTTTCTCAATCTTCTTGGAGGCTACCTCTAGAAATATCTCTCCCCTGAGTGTCTTTCCCCACTTCTCCCTGTGATGCTCATGAGGGAAATAACCAACACCCTGCCGCTAGCGAATCCCTTAACACTCATCCTGAACTGTTGCTTGTGTTGGTGGCCAAAAACGGCCCGCTGAAAGCTACTCTGCCAGCTCCAGTGCTTGGACAGCAAGGGCAGATAAAGAAAAGGTCTTTGCATTTTGCATTTGGTTCTGTTCCCTTCAGTATCCTCCTGGCATAGCAGATGTCATCACTCTCTTTTGGTAAAGGTTATTAAGAAGTTACTAAGATGGTATACGTACTTATCTTCCTGCACTGCTCCTGGAACAGAGCTTTTGGCTCTGTGAAAGAAAGAGGTCTTTTGAAAAAGTCTAAGTCAAGCCCAAAGGATCTGAACTACTTCCAAAATTGTCTTTAGTCCCAGCTAATCTACATAATTGATATTGGACAGCTTAGCTGTTCAGACCAGGAACTATCCCTATTCTCTGTCTTGCATGATAAAAGTGCTTACCTGGGACTGTAATAAAATTCCATCTATAGCATTAGTGTGTCTTGGTGTGCTTCGTTCGCTGGTCCCTAGCACCAGCTTGGCTTTTGTTTTGTGCAAGGCTGGAAATCCAAAAAAACAGTTAACAAATGCTGATTCACAGCACTCGTAGAAATGAGAGCATAGTGACAAAACAAAGATTTTCACAAGTAACAGCCCATCCAATATGGCTGCTTATCCGAATATCTGACATTGGAGCAGAAAGGAAATGGCCTCAGGAAACCCAAATACACTGTAAAAGGGTTACCAGAAGTTGAAGTATGTAGAACAAGGTGTGTGAGCAGGGCTATCTGGCCCTGTTTCCGCTGGTTGTGGGAGAAACCACACGTGCAGGGTAGACTCCTGACAACCTCCCCCAAGGCTGCATCCCAAATGCCCTGCAGCTACCCTTCACATCAGGCCTGGGTCTTCTCCTGCTGCCACAGCAAGAATAACACAGCCCCCAGGGTCCCTTTTGGCCGTGTACCTGACTTTGCTCTGCTGAGAGGCAGGGAAAGGTTTGCATCCAGTTCTCACCCTTGTAACAGTGCAGGGAGGTGTCGGGGGCTGGTGAAGACCCACGCACTCCCATGGCCTCCCAGTCTGCACATACCTGTGACCACTCAGAGGGGCCTGCTCACCCAGCAGCCATCATCCTCAAGTCTGACCTCTAAGTTATCTTCAGTTAGAGACCACAAAATGGCATCTCATTCTTCATTTTGAAAATGGAAATATGTTGCACCCTGATTTTATTGTCCAGTCACCTCTCTTCCAGATGCCATTCAGGCAGATATCTGAGGATCTGGGGCAACCTTCTCACTCAGCTTATTGTTTCTTCTGATGAAGAACTTTGTTAGAGAATTACCCTGACAAAGTGAATTATTTGTTAAAATGTCTCAAGGATGAGCCTTTTAGCTGATATGTCTGAGATACAGCCAGACAAAAAAGAAACAAAATCCCTAACATGTGATTTCATGGCCAGTGGCAAAAAACATATTTCTTCCCAAGCTGTTGCAAGCTTATCTGAAAAGCTTACATATTTCTCATCTATGTACAATGATACTAGACAAGGAAATTTTCTGCACAGAATGAGTCATTTCAGCTCAAAGATGTTAATAAGTGTCAAACAAACAGAGTAGCTGCAGTGCCTTGCAAGAGTGGCTGCCTGTTGTGGGTGGAAGGGGAACCCTTCGGGGGTAGAAACCACTTACTGCTAAGAAGAAGCCAGTGTCAAGCTCAGAGTGAAATTTCTTGCCCCATCTAAACTGATAGCCCATGGGAACTTGCTTTTGGGAGCAAGCTGACAGATTACTTGTTGGTATTGCTTTAGAGGAAGCTTTCCACTGAAGCTTTAACAAAACCTGACCCAAAATATCTGTCCCACAGTAACTGTGTAATTATTCAACAACCTTGTGTTTCACATATATATACTTTTCTCCAAATCTGTAGTGACATTGAAAGCACAAGTAGCAAACCAAAATTATCTTATTCACTAATTAATAGACAGTCTGAATATTTGGGGATGATTGGTCTTTAACAGTTACTCACTGATGAAAGGCACAAAGCTTCTGGGACAAAACCAAAGTATCTTTACATACATCTCAGGCCACAGGCAGCAGAAACTAACCTCCTGAAACTGTTAAAAGCAAGCATCTCTCTATAGGATAATGAGACACAAATAATAAACAAAGGATGTGCCTCTCGGCCACTGATGGATGTCAGCATGAACGTAGGATGAACGTAGGGTGGAGACAGCATGAAAAGAGAACACTAGTGGCTCTGTTTATGCAGTTTTTGAGGATGATCTTTAAACAGTAGCAATTTGTGATGGTCCATCTGTAAAGTGGACATGTTCTTTTAAACTTACTTACTGCTGAACTTCTTAGTCACTGCACATTCTGTGCCCCCCTTATGTGTCCTGTCCTCTGCCAATGTTACACTATTACTATTCTTCATTTAAAATTTCACTCCCAGCTGCCATAACTAGCTGTTAGTTTATCTTTTTTGCTGTTAATTCATAAAATATGAAGGAAATATGCCATGCTGCCACTGTTAATAAGCCCTGACGTAGCAGAGAGCTACCACCCTTGTGGGAATTGCTACACCTGCCTCAAAGGAAATACAGGGCCATTGTCACTATATAACATTCCTTTCCTTGTGGCTAACGTGAAATGGGCATTTAGTCAGCATCAAATGCAAGAAAAGTGCAATGAACAAAGATTTTTAACATCCCAGCTCATTTCTAAACTATTTTTCTCCAGGATCCAGTAAGTTTATACAATGACCTTCTTCAAATATGAAGCATAATGGGTGTTTCCTACCACCAACTTAGAAAAAAAGCACAATGGTTGTTACTGATTACCTTGGAAAAAAAAAAGATCTGTATTAACGTTCGTGAAGATGGTAGAGTGTGACATGGGCATTATAAAAATGAGTAAGTGAATAAGGCCTGTAGAGTCTTTAATTATTCCCTTTCTAGGAAAAAAAAAAAGAAAAAAAAAAGAAAAAGAAAAGGAAAAAAAACCACCACCTTTTACTCACAAAGGCTCCTAGAATGGAATATAAATATCAGAACAAGTTTTCTCTGGAAATCTCCCTCCCTTCCCATTCTGCCCAAGTCTACATTGTTATGGCATGTTATTCTCTATAGCTAGCAGGTAAACCTGGCAGGAGACATCCATCCACTGTAAAAATATACTGTCAATAAGCCCTAGGTAACATATGGCTGCATATGCGCAAAAGGCTGCAAAATTCCCCTACAGCAGGTCAGGCACCACCCTCAGGCAGCAGTGGTGGTGACAGCAGCAGCAGCTCCTGGCCCTATGCAAGAACAAAAATGCACGGAAGAAGCAGCAAACCTCCAAGCCTTGCTTCCTCCCCGAGCCTTGGGGTGGACACAGCAATAGAGCAGCTCCCTGTGAAGCCAGCTAGACAGGAGACCTGCATTATCACCACATTTTTCTAAAATATATGATATAGGTCAAAGCATGGCCTTGGTTAGTGCAAATACTGGGTGAGGTTCTGTGGCTTGCATTACAGAGGAGACCAGATGAAACCACCAAGGCCTTCAGGCCTAAAAATCTATTAAAGGCTAGAATATTTTTATTCTCTTTCTGTCTCCAAATCTTTTCCACTAGATCTTTAAATCTGGAGGAAAGGGTGAAACTAGAGAGTTTTGTGTATTCATTCATTAGACTATTTCAAGGAAACATGGTTTTAAGCTGGCTCCAAACCCTGCCTTCCCCACAAAGACTTGTTTGAGAGTCTCATCTTATTCCTTGATCTTAAACACTTCACAGTTTGGTACAAGTTGTAAGTAAGTGCATTAAATCCCTTGTTACTATAAATATAAAATTCAATGTATTTTTTTCATGGTTGGAACATTATCATATTTCTCAGAAGTCAGTCTTGTACTTGAATGAAAGTGAGCTGAGACAGTGTTTGGGATTCTGGTAACCCAAACTTGTGGAAGATAATATCACAGACTAAGTGAATAATGACGAAAACTGCTCTGTTGACTATGAAGTGGTTTTTGGTATTTACAATGGTTTTATTCCGATTGCCATGAAGTAAGGCTGTGAATAAGTGCTTAAGTCTAGTTTCACTGAAAAATGAGTTGAAAAGAGAATCTCCACACGTGTGAAGCTTTGTGCATTGGTAGCAAGTATACATATTTGAGTTGCAATGGTTTGTTGACTACTGTGTTGTTTTGGCCGATATGTTAAGGAAAATAGTAGAATGACATGCTCTGCCGTTCCATCTCTCTCCCTCCTTTCTAGATGTTTTTCTCAATTGAACATATAAATGATGTTTTCTTCCATAATTCCTGATACCTTTGACTGAAAATTTTTCATTCTCAAAGCTGACACAGTTTTCTGTTTCCCTACACATTATGAGTTTCCACAAATGATAAAAAGTATATAAGAATTTTCAAGAAACACAAATCAAAATAGAAGGTCTGTGTAGAATAAACTATATTTGACATTAACATATTATACATCTCTTCCAGAATATTAAAAAAAACACAATGATTTTTTGTTCACAATGAACTTTTTTGTGCAAAAAGTTGATTTCAGAAAAAAAGAATACAAAGACATCATAAACCGTCAGCCCAGCCAGATTTTCAGCTAAGAGTCAGTGAAGGTGTTTGGTTTTCATTGGTATCGGGCCGAACAGTCAGTCTCATCCCACTGCCCTGCTGGGGCACACCACTAGTGTTTGCAATCCAGTAAGTACTAGAGGGGGCTGTTTAATGCCAATAGCAGCCTGCCTCTGTGCCAGCCGATCTCTTTGCGCCTCTCGCCCAGCAGTGTTTGCAAAATATGATGGAGGGCGAGCAGCACAGAGGGAGGGCACCCCTCCCTTCACAACAGCTTGCACGTGGGCAGTGCAACACCAATTTCTATCATAAAATGAGGGACCACTTCCCATCGGAAGACAGAGTAGGGGGATATAAGCCCCAGTTAGCACCATCCTAAGTGGCACATGCTTGTCCTGTCTCATGAAGTGGGAGCGCTCAGGTGGGCAGATAGCCCTCCCGTTTGGACTGTGTCTGCCCGGGAAGGAGAAGGGTCAACACTTCAAGGCAGACATGCAGGATTTCAGCACCTAGAGCATGGCCACAAGTTTCAGAAGCTTTCCCTTCTTTCTATTACTTTTTTGTTGGATAGACAGAAAACCAATCAAAAATCAGGGATTCACACATCTACTATAAAAAGTTAAGTACTAGGCAGGATTTCCTGTCAAGAGATCGAACCAATGGGCTGGTCAGGAGACCAGAACTGGGATCTTTTAGGGTTTGGGCTAGAATGCAACATTTCTTTTGCTACTGATGGTCAGAGTCATTGTTTATTAAACCCTTTCAAAATATGTCAGTCTATTTGCTTTCACTGTCACATGTTCCTGACGGGGTAGCCTGTAAGTCAGTGTGCTTGCAGATGAGAATCTAGGTAAAGGCACTTGCAAGCTGTGCAGAAACCTGTGGCGGCAAGTGTAGGACTAGAGCATTGAGGCAGCAAGGAGGCTGAAGCAAGAAGAAAATTACCACAACCATCTTTATGAGTTAGTGTAAACTGATGGCAATTGTGATAAGATGGTTGCAAATAAGATGGTTAGAGATGTGAAATGAATCTTTTGGTAGAATGAACATAGATAGGAATATTACTTATTTTAGAGTGAAGATAAAGACAGGAATGATACGAAGCCCATTTAACTTTGTTTTGATTTGAAGTAAGCAATGATGGGGACATATTAAGTAGTGAATGGTAGCTTGAAATCAGTGCTTGGTTGGTTTGACACCTGTGAGGTCTCTATCACCAGCATTTCTGAGTCCACACTGGCTCACTCATAACATATGAAAAAAAAAACTGAAAAGCAGCCCAGCAGATTGAGAAATATAAAAGGAAATATTTTGGTTTTATTCTGTACATTAGCAACCTATTTAAATCACTTCTGCTCAAGACCAACAGCTTTATGGCTAATGAACATCCATAGTCCAAGCTCTATTCTAAGCTACAAGTCAGTGTCTGTGCTTAGAATCAGTAAATGATGGTGGCCAGAAAAAGACTTTTCCTTTAGCCAGGATATTCTGTGATCATTCATGAAGAGATATGCTACACTTTTCACTTGGTTTCACTAGTGTCCACTAAGGTGGACACTACTAGCAATTGTTGGGGAGAAAGTCATATTGACGTGGTATAACAGCAAGTATTTCAGTACAGAAAAATTTATGTGTTCCCCAAAAAAAACATATTTAACCTAAATAACTGGTTTCTGAATGATCACAGAATTCCAGAAATGATGCCACCTATTCTGAAGAACAGAGACCATGTAAGGTTGGTTAACCCTTCTCCCACCTGAGGGAAAAGCAGCTGTATTCATACCTGATGTTTTTCAAACTCGTTCTGAAAAATCACTAAGGAGATTCCATAGTCTCCTAGCAAGTTATCCCAGTGCTATCCCAGTGCTTCCCTAGCTTCACATGAGACAGGGCATATTCGCAAAAAAGTGAAATACTCTCTCCCACTATTTCCTCAGTAATACTTCCTTGCGTTGCTACAATGCAAAGCACTGTTGATGAAAATTAAATATTTTTAATCTGAGCCACTTTTGAGATAAGAACAAGAAAGTCTAAGTAAAGTTTCCGACAAAATTTCTTAGCATCAGGACTTCCAAACTTCTGTTCTGATTTTTTAAAACTATATTCCCTCAGAATCTCTGACATGAAGAACTTCAGGAAGAATGCTGTATCTAGGAGACAGCAAAGGCAAGGTGATTTTTTGTTAGGAAGCTAATATCAGCAATAAATATAGGGCAGCTTCTGCTGCTTCATAACATAAACCTTTCCAAGAGGGGAGGCTTTGTATTTCCTTAATGAAGATACATTATTTCAATTTAAAATCCCATGCAAGTGAAATACTGCGTTCACTGATGATTGCAGTAGGAAATCAATTCAATATTACACCTTCCAAAATAGATCCCATAAATTGTCTTAGTTCCTTGATTGTAATACAACTTTGACAATCCACACAGCTGAGACTCTATTTGAATAGCAGATTGTATTTTGACTGCCACTTTATAAACAGAGCTGACAGTAAAGACAAGATTGAGAGAGATCCGCTGACATCAAATTAATATAGACATTGCTTTCTTGATAGTATTTGATTTTCAGAAGTTCTTGAGAATTTAGAGTTCAAATCTCTGAGATTCATGATATACTGTACTATACAAGGTCATTCATGCCTCTGGAAACTTTATGAGCAATAGCTCTTGCTGTCAAAGAGCACTCAATACGTGCAAACACAGGCTGCTTCACAGGCTGAATACTATATTCATTTGTGGCTGTAGCATTGGTCTAGGCTCATGAACTGCTAGGAGCACAGTTTATCTTACACGTGCTGAATTAATCATAAAAAGTATGGGTAATATTAGTCCTCTGTTTCAGAGAGGGTACTGTCACAGTGATGTTAAGGGACTAGCATCAAACCAAACCAGGCAGGCTGACGCTTTGGAGCAGGGACAGGAATTCAAAGGTGTCTGGAATCCATTAGGTATTCCAACTCTAACATGCCCATTTCTCCTGACTCCTGGTATATTGGCTGTGAAAATGAAACGGCCAGAAACTAGCATGAATGGCTTATCCTAAAACCACTGTGTCTCATAAGCTGAAAATGTAGCTGCATCTCAAACCCTTAAAGTTGAGCTAAGTGGGAAAGACTCTCCTTTTACCTTTAATTCCATTTTATTAAATCCAGTGAGCCTCCATTGCCCATCTCATGGCAAAAATTTACCAAAACTCAGGTTTGAAGAAATGTTTTGCCTCCCAGAGCAACCTCCAAGAAAACAGATAAATCCTTATAGAACTATACAAACATAGAAGCAATCACTGGATCCCAAATTTCTGTGCTCGAAAAGGTCTATGTTTTTCGTTCTTCTCTATCCAAGCTACTAGCCCTAACAACATTTTCACAACTATCCCAAGAGCTAAAATCATAACACACTTTAAAAATCCCTTTCTTTTGGAGGTGGTGAAAGCCTATAGAGCAGGGGATGAGAGAGCAGATAAGCCTGCAAATGTCTCTTGATGAGCAATATCCATCAAGGCAAGCATTCAGGTAATGTAAAACCACCTTTAGAGGCCCTTCTGCTCTCTCACCCTATAGTCTGAGGATCTATCTTGCAAAACATCTCAACATGCAAAGACAAACAGGAGAGAAGCAGCTCATTCCTTTGGTTTTCTTTAAACTTTGCAAAAAACAGACATTGAAAGCTGACCTACAATGTCTATGAAAATAACATTTTTAGTTTTGCCCTCAAATTTAGCTAAGAAAAATGATTCATATAATGAACATAGCCAGATCTCAAGTGTTACAGCTTAGAGAGAATTTTTCTTTTAGAAAAGATGAGAATTTTAAGACCCGTACTCATCCATGGGGAAAACTTACCCAAGATCCCACACCTGCTTTGGTAACACCACTCACTTAGCAGAGGATAAGATGCATTCGTTTCATGGACATCTGGACTCAGGGCAAGGGGCCAGATGGCTGTGAAGCCAGAGCCTACTGCAAGTCACTGCAACAGCTCTAGAGCACAGAAAAGAAGTGGCAGGACTTGAAGCCAAAGTGAACCAAAGGTGTGCGATACATGATATGCAGCTGAAACTGGGTGCCAAAGGTTTTTCATTCTCACACTGAGGGAAGACTAACAGCTACTCTCTTGATTTTGATGGTAAGCCTGGAGGGCAAGAAAAGGAAGCTGTTGTACAGACATTACATGAAAATATAGGATCATGAGATATCACTAAATGTAGGGGAAATCCATTTGTGTGTGTCTGTGGGTGGGTGAATGTGTGCAATTGCATCTACAAAAACATGTCAAGCAATCTGTTCATGTATGATAACTTCTCAATCTGTCCTAAGTGGATGTTACATTAAATTGTGAGGGTGTTATATCCATAATATCATTCAGTGCCTATGAAAAAGTGTTTTCCATTGGCTTCAATTTATGCAGTAGACAGTAAATGATGTCTTTGATTTTTTTTTTTTTTTTTGATATAATAATTTTGGAGTAAACAACCATTTATTCCTCACATATTTATCGATATAGGAGAAAGTTCTCAAGCGGCTCAGGCAGGTGCAGCTTGTGGACTGCATATAGACATGATCGGCCCAGATGCTTTCTGATAGACAACCGACATAGTTGGGCAAGGCTGGCAGGACCTGGGAAAAGAAAGGGAAAGACAAGCACTTCCACTACCAATATGAGTCATAAAGCAAGTAACAAACACAAGCAAGGTTTGAAAATCAGATCAAGCACTACACTTGCATATGCAAATGCACTTGCAATGACTTATATAAGTCAAAGATAGCTAAATACCTAAATATGCTGTTGTTCATATTTGACTTATTTTGTAGAAACTGGTTCATCAGTTTGAAAACAATGAGCACTAAAAGCTTTTTTCTGCATGCATGGCTAGATTTTTATGCTTCTGTTCTTTAGCAAACACTTAAAATGGCATAAAGACACTCACTTCAGAGACAGAACACCAGGAGGCGTAGCCCTTGCCCAAGAAACAAGGAAACTCCCAGCAGTGTCGTGAGGAGAAAAACAAGCTAGATTATGGGGAGCTGTAGAGGTGCTCAGCGTAGACCAGCCATCATATAGTGGCTATGGTGAATGTAGTTGGTTGTTTAAACATACAGGACGTGCAGCTGCTTCTGCCAACAGTTAGTGTCTCTGCAGGCACTTGTGCAAATAGTAACTGCAGGTTAGCCCATTTACAGGACTGCCTCATCTCTGAATATTTTTGTATGTCAGTCAGTCTATCAATGCTCTCTCAAATCATTTTTTCAATGCCTTGTCCAATTTAATTAATTCTGACTTAGGGAAAAAGACCTCAAAGATAGAAATTTCTGCAAAGTTTGGTGCACAAAAGTGCACAGATTAAAAAAAAAAAAAAAAAAAAAAAAAAAAAGGAAAGAGAGAGAGAGAGAAAGAAAGAAAGAAAGACTCTGTTGCCCTTCTCTTGCCCTGAGGGAAAGGGTGCAGCATGTGATAAACCCTTGTTAGACATCAGAGAACCCACCGGTAAGAAAGCTGCCAGAGGACTCCTGTGTGTTATAGAAAGGGTAGGCACAGCAGTCATTTGGACCTTCCTGCACCCCAAGGATTCTGCCTAGCTGGCTTCCCCGATACGGATGAGGCAGGCACTCTCAGCCCAACCCTGGTACAGGGCAGACGAAAGTCACTCAAGGCACAAACTCGCTGGAAATGAGTATTCATTAGTTCTAGTGCTTAGGCAACTATATGACTGCATAGGCAAATGCAACTTGCTGGTGAATGTATACCTGCTTTCCCTTCTGTTTTCCCTCCCCTCCTCTCTCTGCACTTAATTTTCTTCCTGCTAGAGCTGTAAGACTGATTCTTTGTATCTGCTCAGAGATGCTCAGTTTTTGAGCCCTGACTCAGTCCCTCAGCTCTGGCCAAACAGTGGCTATCACAGCAATGTTTGAAAGCACAGGCTGATGAGGTGTGCTTAAAGCCTGTCCTTACATCTTCCAGGTAGGCTTCACCTAAATGTGCTTTTACTGTAGAAAAAAAAAAAAAAAAAAAAAAAAAAAAAAAAGAATAGGAGCTTAAATAGGCTGATAATGGCCCCTGAGATGAACTTAATAGAAAAATAATGAAGGGATATGTGGAAGAAAGCACTTATACTACTGTCACTGAAGCTGAAGTAAGAAGCCGTCTCCCTAAGTAGTTAGGAAAACAGTAACATTTGACATTTCACGTTGCGCAATAGCCAGGAAGAGTAAGAATTAAAGGGAGCCACCAAAGAAACCACAGCAGAAAAATCAGGAGGCAAAAAGAAAATTCTTCAAGAGAAGTCCTTAGGGTGCTTATTTCGGACAGAAGGTCCTCAGAAAACACAGATTAAGTAGAGAAAACATTCAGTTGTAGATGGAAGATAGAGCAAAGCATCTGGAAGCAAGACTGAAGGGGTATGTGAGTTTATTCAGATATTGAAGAAATTTCATTTCTGACAAGTGAAGAGCCAGCAAGAATTATAGTGTTCTATAGTCCATCTGACTGTGTGGGAGAACAGAGTGAAAAGCTGAAAGTAGAAATCAAAAGGAAGCTCAGGAAGAGAAAATTATTAATATTGGGAGATTTCTTTATTTATACAAACTCTCCTACAGGTAGGGCAATTGGAACAGGTCATCTGCAAGCGCTGTCTTTGCTAACGCAGCCTACCATTGCTCAGCCCTGAGCATCTCAGATACTGTGACAGAAGTCACAAGAGGTGAAAAACATTTAGGCAAAAGCCCTCTAGGCAAGTTTTAGATAGGACAGGTTAAGATTCTGCACAAAATGCAATGGAAAAGGGGAATAGGATGGAAGAATATTAAGCCAATGTTTCATTTTCCCTGCAAAACCCACCTGCATGCAGAGGGCCAGCAAAAAGCCTATCCACTGCATTGACAATTTACCATTTGAGAGTTACTTTGCACCGCTAGGCCGCTCTGGGCTCTCCATGCACGCTGCATTTCACTCTGCCGCAGCAGAGAGCCAGAGGTGCCCGCGCAGGCGGGTATCCTGCCTGCAGTGGGGAAGGAGCATTCGGCCCCTCCAGGCTTGGCAAAGAACCAACTAGTGAGCTGAGAAACAGGGAGGTCAGAGGAGGAGGTAGTTAAGTCAGCATGTCCAAGCCCCAGGGGTATAATTACTGGACCTCCAGTTTTGGCTTTGCATACTATACAAAAAGAATAGGTGAAAATGATTCAAGCAGATCTACATTCATTTCTACTTAGAATTTTCTTCAGAGTGGACTGAAAAGGCCACTATCAATATTGCAAAGAGGCTAAAAGTAAACTGCAAAGGGCACCGCTAGTTTGTGTTTGAGTTGCTGCCCCACAATCCACATACAAGAGCAGAAGTTGAAGAGCCACGCGGCAGCTAGCTCCACTTTCTCCCCATGACCAAGGGAGCCCACATGCATGTCACTTTTTCTGCAGAAAACTGGGCAGTGAGCCATGGAGCCAAGTTGAATGCAGGATGGTGCTACCAAAATAGCTTTCATAATGCCAATGAATAAACTGTCACAGCAATTTTTAAACCTTAGTCCCTAGAGTCCCTATAAGAAAATAAGTATAATTTTCCATTAGTAAATGGAAAACAAAAGTATGGAACAACTGACCAAGATTCCCACTAACGCCCAAATATTTGGTAGCAGCTCTAGCAAAAAAGCAGAGATCTCTTACTCATTTCTGTGTCATGTTCTCTCAGCTTGAAATTGGCAGAGAAGCCAGGAGAACTTATACAGGCAGCATGTGGAGAAGGAGCTAAGAAAAGTACTTGAGTAAAGGAAACAAAGACTCTTCTATTTTTATTTAAAAAGATACTCTTCTATTTTTTTTAAAAAAAAAAAGAGAAGAAAAAAAGGAATCATTACCTTCCCGAAGCAAAAGCACCTGTGCCACTTTGCTGTTGGGTGCAGCAAGATCCAGTGCACATTTGAAATCAGCATTTCTGCATTTCAGGCTGGCACCATAGTCGGTCAGCAAGACGACCACTTCCACACTGGATTTCCTTGCTGCAGCATGAAGGGGGGTGTCTAATCGTTTACCCACATTAACGTTGGCTCCTTAGGTGAACAAGAGCACATGGTTAGGTTCAAATTGTTTGAATCAACGATCTGCATCACACATGTTGGTCTCAATAAATGAAGGAGATCACTGGTACAGGCCTTCCTCCTTTTTCTCAAAAAGAAAGCAGCACTAAATTCAGCAAGTCAGATACCTGCTGTATAAATGTCTACTGAACCACCGAATGCTGTCTGAGATGGACAGAACCGAACAAGCACGGAAATGCTTTGACTGTCAACCCAGCAGATGTTTGAAATCTAGCATATGTTAGGTACCTTTGTTAATATCATAAAATGTAACATCAACTATGTCAACTACCGGGGGAAAAACACACTTTATATATCTCATTATAACTTTGGGAGCACAGCAAGCAAATTGCTTGCCCCGGGCTTGCTGTGCACAGCCGACCATACATCTAGCAGGTGTAAATTACCCGGTGTACCCTGGCAGCAAGGATTTACACTAGCTCCCACACTGTGCCTAGGCCTAGAGGGGATATCTTTTCAAATGTCTTTACTGCTGTCTTCACCAACTGAGAAGTAGAGGAAGCTAATGCTTAGCATGGCAGTTTATCATAATCTAAACAGTTAATTTTGGTCATCGATATTATTGTCTATGCTTTCTGTCATTCTTTCTGGAAAAATAAATCTTCATTTCACATTTAGACAGGCTATGTTTCAGGTAAGTCTCTGTAATTAGTGATTCTTTTACTAAGGAAATCCTATATTTTTCATGTATGTAGGTGAAATTTTTAATTATTGGAAAACAAATCTCACAGATTCAAGGTGTCCAAAGATCTCTTAGGAAAAGAACCTGCAATGTTTGCAGCGGAGAGACAACCCAGAGAAACCATCAGTGCTGGCTCATGCTGCCACAGCTCCCCCGTAACCTCCTTTCCCAGGTGTACCTAGCTCTAAAAGCTTCTTGACACAGTCTGTCCTTTGGTATGTGCAAGCCACATAAAGCAGTGTCCCATGCTGCAGATCTTCTTGATCGATGTCCACCTCATGGGCCAGAAGGATTTCCATGCACTCCCTGTGACCTGTGTGGTGAAGAAAAGCTGTCACTTATTTTAGTGCCACAGAACAGGATGCACCCAAGTACAATCCACAGGCACAAGAGGTGGGAATAAGCCAAGCATGTTTGTCTCTGCTGTGCAAGTTCTCAGCAGAAAAATATAAAACGTCTTTAAAGTCAAAAGACCATATATTCCTGATTTAGGTGTCATTAACCTCACTCAAAGCCTGGATGTTACCTCTCTTCACTGCTTCATGAATAGGCGAAGCAAGGTGATTCCCGAGCTGTGGCTTGGCTCCGAATTCGAGCAGCATGTTGACACAAGCCACGCTGCCACTGCAGCAGGCGTTAAACAGAGGTGTGATCCCATCAACAGTGACTGCATTGACCTGAAACAGCAACAAATGCTTATAAAAACATGATGTAAAGGGCATGCAATTTTAGCGTGCATAACAAGTTTAGCAGAAATGCACCAAAAGGGACATTTGTCTTGCTTAATATCAGAACTGTTTTTATTCATAACTTTCAGAGTTACATGTTGTAGAACAACATACATAACATTCTGCTTCAAGGTCTGTCCAGTTTCTCAGACAGCTACTTCTATAAGGCAATGACACTGACTACTATGAATGTTCCTTCTAGAGTTGCTCAGAAAATGTAAATTCTTTTTTTTTTTCCACAGAGATCTTAGGTATGTTCATGGTTGTTTAGTTTGGACCAACTCAAAGCCACAATACATTCCTGTTTTCAGACAAAAATGGTTCTACTTTTTTAATGAAAACATATACTTCATGTTTTATACTTTCACCTGAAAACACATTTCCAACAAAAAAAGAAAAAAATCACAGAAATGGTCTTAAGCACAAACAGAAGTGGAACTGGCAAGGGTTTGTCTTCATATGCGTGTGTGTGTGTCAGAGAGAAAGAATGTCCTTCCTTGACCTCCGGTACAGAGATCTGACAAAAAACACTGTTCATCATTCCCTAATGGGACAGCACAGTCCCTGCACTGTGCTGTGCACAGCGTTAGCTACTAAGTTTAACTATGCAGCAAGCCCTCAGAGGCAATTCGTGTAGCAAAGCCATATTTCTTTAATTCCATGGCAAACTGGAAAAGGGTGACAGATCATGAAACCACGTGGCAACCTTTGCAATTTCTAAATCCACGAGAGCAGGAAAGAAACCAGAAAGGGCTGGAGGAGCCTTGGGCCGCTGGGGAAATCTGCTGCTGCTGGAGCTTGCTAACAGCCACAGAACAGTCCCACAAAGGGGGTGGGAGCACCAGGACAGAAATACATTAGCTGCTGCATTTTAATTAGCAAGATATTTTGTCTGGAATGTGGAGAAAGCCGGTGATGTTTAAGAAGCTATTAATTTATTCTAGCTAATTCAGCAAGGGACTATAAGCAGTTGATACATTTCTTCATATCATTTGCTCATGCTTATTTCAACTGCAGAACTCTTATCTGATGCTATATTAGAGAACTCTTTCCTACAAAGTGCTGTTTTCAGAGTTATAAATCAGTCCTTGCCATTTTCAATGAAGGGCAAAGCAGTTGGCTCCAACAGGTCTAAAAAGTATATTTACTAGGACGAACGAATGTTCCTACACACGAAGTTGCAGCTATGTATTTCAGTAGTTATACTGGGTCAGTCAGTCCCTACCTCTGTAGGGTATGAAGCTTGCTCAGCTTCATACAAAAACAATTCAGGGAACAGATTTGTCTGGAAAATAAACATGGCAGGGTCAGGGGCTGGGTAAACTGGCATCGTATGGGGAACTACCAGGGGATGCAGTGTGGGGGACATCTGTCTGCTCAGATTTGGAGGGGTATCTGTATTTTAGACAGGTTTCATGATGCAGTCTATCAGCCCCTGGTGCACCCACACCATCGCACAAGGCAGACGTGGCTGGAGCTGCTGGAGGCACTAGGGGTCTATCAATGCCATTTAACAGTAGGGCCATCAATTCAGCCAAACTGTTATCAGAGGGTAAGTAAGGAGGTAAGTGAAGAAGAAAAATGGCTACTTTGGTTTCCCTTTCCATTAGGCATTCGTTTAACTGGTAAAAGAGGGAAGACTGGTAAGACAGCTGCTCTGGAGTAAATGGTTTGGTAAAGCGGGAAATAAAGAAGACCACAGCAATAAAACAGAGCAGCAAAATGGTACACTTCCTCCTAGAAGGTAGATGACTACCCAGCGACTTTATTTATGAGCAAAGAATGAAGGGAAAAAACAAAAACAATTACCAGGAATGGGCTGATTTCTCAGGAAAGTAATAGATAATTCAGAGATTCTATGAGTTATAAACAGATATTGCCATTAGTATACCAAAATCAAGTAAATCTGAGCATAAAGAAGGGATTTTTTCCGTATGTCTAAGGGACTGAAATTTGACATGTAGTATAGGAAGTTAACAAATGCATTTTCTTCTGCAAAGGGTAGCTTGATTGCCTGTTCTGGTGTTGCGTATTTTCTTGCCATGTAAATTGTCCTTGAAAATCCTGTAACCCAGCTAGATAAAATATATCCTCATATATTTTACCCTATTCCTGTATCTCCATTTTTACCGTGTATTTTACCTTAGGTCCAGCTGAGGAAATGCTGTTATTTTATTAACGGATAAAATGTTTCATTGCTTTAAGCACATCCATTTTCACTTATGTGAGACTCCCCAACTATTCCATGGAAAAACAGGGGCAATTCTAGTGAATCTTCCAGGGGAGAAAAAAAAAGGGGGTTCTTCAAGGTTATTTTAACCTGATTTTCCTCATTCTTTTTCCATCGATCAGTATTATGTTTCACAGAGATAAAACAGAAAAAAATAATTCAGTGACCAAAGCAGACACTGGAGGAAGGCAAATGTATTATCCATGAAAACAAAGCATTGGGGTTTTTTTCCCCTCCCTTTTTTGTGCCTAAAATGTTTCTATCTGGTGGACTGATTCTGCCTCACTTCTAGGTCTTTCGTGAATCTCAGCTGATGCTGAACGTGGGAAGGGCCCCGGCCCCTTCGGGGCGACCACGGCACCGCTGGGGGTCCCGGGACTCACTTGAGCGCCGTTCTCGAGCAGCACCTTTGCGCAGGCCACGTGGCCGCCCAGGCAGGCCTCGTGGAGAGCCGAAACCCGATCGGTGGTCACGAGGTTCACGTTGAATCCCTGGAATTCAGAGCACAGCCGTGAGGGAAAAGCGCTCCTCAGGCCAAGCGCTGCCCCCCGGGTCCGCCCCGAGGCGAGGACGGTCGGTCCTGCCCGGCTCCGGCCGCGCCGCTGGGTAAATGTCAAGGGAACATGCTCTGACTGGATTATTGCTTTTCAGGACTCGTCTCCAAACATTTTCACTGGAGATGGAATTCAAGAAGTAGCAATGAACTGCGTCTGTTATTTCTATTTCTTTGTAATGCACGGTTAATCGCAGGAAACACATTATGTTTCTTTAGCCTATAAGGGTGACACTGACTTTCCTATTACCAGATACAAAAAAAAAAAAAAAAGAGACTGTCATTTTGTCAAAAGCTACACATTTAATCTGCATATTCAATACTGTGGTCAGGAGTGGTGCTGGTTTCCTGAGGTAAGGCGGTGGGATTCACCTTACTTACCTGTACCTGGACATCTCCAGTACAGATATCAGCTACTGAGCTGGACACCTAAGCTCCTTCAATGGAGAGAAATAGGCACCTACAAGACATGACTCTTCTCATGTTAAAGAACGTATCTCAAGTTGGTCAGATGATTTCTATCCTAAAAGTACTTCCAATGACTATACGGGGTACCTGGTGTGCTTCACTCAGACATAGTAAGTACCTGGTAGATCTGTAGAGCAGATGAGAGAAATCCCACCCACAAAGCTGTTTCTTTTCTACGCTACCTATGAAATGTTTTACTCTGGAAGAAAAGAACTGTCGTTTATATATGCCTCATTATAGGTATTTCCCCAAATAACTATTCTTACACCTGTTCCTGCAAAAACAGAAACCAGACATATTCGTGAAAGAGAAGGAAATCACCATACATCTCATCTGCAGAAAGCAAGATTTTACAATCTTATGTGAGAAACAGCTTGGAAGCAGTTCTATTTTACATCTGAAGTCTTAAATTCTATCATATAGTTCCTTTCTATTAAATATGCTATAAACGAGGCAGCTCACAAGATGGCAGCAATGCACTTTTTGGTATGCAGTAGCAAATACTATCCATAGAAATAAACATCTGCTAGCAATATAACACTGTAAAATCCTGATATAAAGACTGTTAAAAGCAAATTACTCTAATCATTTAAGATAGAAATTTCAAGTTAGAAAAATGATCATTTTTCAGTAACATGGGAGTATTATTAATATAAAAGCTGTCCTAGGAATTATCTTTTGCTTTATATCAATGCCAGGGGAATAGATAAAAATCTTGAAAAATTTTTGAGAATATTCCATTTTGTAATTTTATAGATGTTTTACATTTACTGATCAGTATATTTCTTCAAGGGGAATGTCTTCTAGAGACTTCTGATGAGAAGAAGGCTATACTTACACATTCAGATATATGTTTAATATATTCAGATGTATCTATTTAACATAAGAAACTTGGTTATTGCAAATGGAAGAATAAGTACTGATATACTGGGGAAAACCTCTTCCTCTTCCATTGCTTGGTGGAGATGGAGTTATAGATCTTATTATAATGTTTGCCAAATTCTGCTCATTATAAGCCTTATTTTCAGATTATTATAAATTCTTGCCAACCTATCAGAAAAATCAAACACTTCTTCTGATGCAGTAACAGGCACCAGTGCTCTCACTTGAGCTCTTTTAAACAACATTGCTCAGTCTCTTACCTGCACAAATAGTCCTCCAACTTAAAGGCATCCCTTTTGCAGGAGAAGCCTTATGGGCTTTCTTTGAAAGCTGTGATCCTAAGACAGGGAATTCCAAAAGCCCCATATATATCCTGAAGTATAGCTCCATATTTAATTTAGACTAATAGCATAATTATCTTAGAAACAGTGAGCAAAGATTACACTGCTCCATGAATAGCTTCATTCCTACATTTATCAAACTGTCTTAGATCATCTCCAATCCACTCTCTACAGATACTGCTGTCTTGATCTTTTCTCATCAGCAAGGGCCCCCATCCTTCACTCCTAAAATTAATGTCTTTGAGAGAAGGAGAAAGGGTAGATTAACTAGCTAATGTATAACCACAACCCTGACTGCTTCTGCTCTTCCTTGTTCCCAGCTACCCTCCAAGTCAGACCGTGTGTTTTCTGCAAAGCAGGTAGCAGAACGTGTTCAAATGCACGATGTGCAAATACTGCAGGGAGGTGCCATGGTCAGGCAAAAGTGTCTTGGTCCTGTCTCGTTTTAATGCCTCTCTGGTCCTGGTGGTACCAAGGCACCTTTCTCATGTACATGCATTTATTGTCACCCTGCTGCACATTCAAGGAAACACAGAAATGGATGGCTTTAGAGGAATGTGTTTCACTAGAGGCACACTGTGCTCGTGCGCTGTCCCTCACTAAATCAGGTGTAAAGTCACTGGTGTAAATGGAGACGGTGGGGCAGTGGGGGTAAGAAAGCCAGCAAAGCCCTGAACAAATGGTCGCTCTTCGTTGCTATCTCTAACCCTCACTTGCTTTTCCCTAAAAATCTTTTGATGCCAGAGGGTGAGGAAAAGGCAGATGAGGAAATGGTAGGGGAAAATTGGTTGTAAACAGCAGCCTTTTGCAGCAGTGACCATGCCCGACAAACGCCGGGAGTGGAGGATTTTGCGCTGGCAGCTCCACTGCTCCTGGACGCTGTCCGTTCAAGATGTGGGCTTTGGCTGTGCAAGCCAACCACCACTGGTAAAAACTATTGGATAAAATCATCGCTGGTAAAAATTATTCTGTATAAAAGATCTGACTACCAAGTTACAAAACTTACACTCAGGGAATTAATTTCATGGCATTTATCTTCTTTTAAGGGGGAGAGGAGGGTGTACTCATTTGTGCCAGATTAAGGCACTGGGTTTAAGGAAAAGTGATAAGGAGGATGGTTGGCAAAGCACAAAGGGCTGTAACTTGTCCCCTTGCAGCTACACATTTTCACATCCAACTTCTTGTCACCCCAATCTATCCTTTCCTCCTCTCTTTTCTGAATGTTTTCTGAATGCTTCATTTCATTTGGAGTAGAAGGCTTCAAGCTGACAAATCTCTCTTTAGGAAGACCGTGCTTGCCATTTTATAAAGCAATGCATACTTTTGCAGTTTTATACTGGCTTTTAGGAACAGCTGATACACATATAGTCTCTTTTTTCCCCAAGCCCAGTTTGCACTATTTATTCTTGAAAAGGAGCCCAAGGATCACTACTTATTATATGGAAAGCTGTATGCTACAACCTCTGTCCTGGGCTTGTCCCCAGCATCTTACCTAAGCAAACCAGTACATGCCCAAAGATATGCAGGTGAGTACATGATATATACATCTGTCTTCCTCATGCCCTGCTGCAGCCTGTTATTGACTCACCTTCTCAGAGATGCAGTCTAACAGTAACTAGGCTGCTGCCCAACCTTTTCTTTACCTGGGGGCTTTTACCTGTGCAATCAAGGTTTTCAAAGACAGGAGGCGTCCTTGGAACGCAGCATCGTGTAGCGGCGACCTGTCTGCCCAGCTGCCTAAAACA